>NC_046165.1:73727462-74067462 GCF_011064425.1 Rattus rattus
ATACTCACATGCCATTTTTATCTGCTCTGACAGCTGCTTTCATCATTAAAATGGTTGTGTGGTGTAGAATATCTCTCTCTCTCTCTCTCTCTCCCTCTCTCTCTCTCAACACACACACACACACACACACACACACACACACACACACACACACACAGACACTTACTTACTTTTAAGTCCGTATGCTTCCAACTCTATTTCAGCTTTTCCTTTTTCTTTTAATTATTTATATTATTTTTGTTTATTTTATGTGTATATGTGTATGTGCCTGTTCGTCCATTTGGGCACCACATACATGCAAATGCCTATGGAGGTCAGGAAAGGGCATAAGATTCCTTAGAACTGGAGTTAAAAGTGGGTAATAAGCCACCCAGTTTGAGTGTAGGGAACTGAGTCCTGGTCTTCTGCAACAGTATCAAGAGCTCATACCCACAGGGCCACTGCCTTAGTTATTTCTCTTTCATTGTGACAAAACACCATGACCAATGCAACTTATAAAATGAAGTATTTAATTTGCTGGCTCTCAGTTCTGGAGGCTTAGAGTGCTTGACCATCACGTTAGAAAGTACGGCAGCAGATAGGCAGGCAGGCATGGTGCTGGTGTAGTAGAAGAGAGCTTACATCCAATCCACAAGCAGGAAGCAGAGAGAGATAGAGAGCTGAGAACAGTGTGGGCCTTTGAAACCTCAAAGCCTGCCCCAGTGACACACCCCCTTCAACAAGGTCACACATTCTAATCCTTCCCAAACTGTTCCACCAACTGTGGGCCAAGCATTTAAACATACGAGCCTGTGGTGTCTGTTCCCATTCAAACCATGGCAGCCATTCTCCTGCCCTGGTCTTAGTTGAAATCTGTTTGTTTTGTTCCTCTTTTGTCCCTTTTATTTCTTGATAAATAATAACTTCACTCAACTCTGCCCATTATAAGATGAATTGTTTGTCATCACTGAGGGGAAAAAAGTGATACTGATTGGGAGTGTGGCAGCTTTAGGGTTAGATAGGAATGGAACAGAATTAAAAGGTGAGCTGTCCACAGGATGGCCTTGTTGGGCACCAATGGGAGGAGAAGCCCTTGGTCCTGCCAAGACTGCTCCCAGTGTAGGGGAATATCAGGACAGGGAGGCAGGAAGAAGGAGTGATTAGGGAGGGGGATCAACCTTATAGAAGAAGGGGGATGGGAGGGGATGGAGGCTTATGGATGGGAAACTAGGAAAAGGAATAACATTTGAAATGTAAATAAAAAATATCCAATAAAAAATAAAGGAAAAAGAGACATGGGCTGTCAGTGCTAAGAACATTTGGAAAAGACCTAAGAGTTTCTCTCCAGTAATCAACAACAGCTTCCTCCCTAAATCAAATCTGCTTCTCCTCCACCAGTCACTTTTAGAATAATCACAAAAACATTTGATCCAACGTTCTTATTTCACTTAAAGACTGGTTTCACTTTACATGACTTTCTCTTACACATACACAGTATGTCAGCAACAGGATGCACCGGTGGGATTTGGTGCTAAACTGTAGCAAAACCTCAATCAGCCCCTTGGTTTCTGTGCAGAATTGCATTCACACCTAGAAAGCCGTATGTCTGGGGTGGGTGTGAGCACACAGTCTGTGAATGCACAGAATTCTCAATTGATTCAAAAGGGAGAAACGAACAGTTTTCATGTCAGTGATTCCTGTGCCTTGATTTCTCGGTAGAATTTAATTAGTAAATACTGATAAAAAACCAGAAGTCCGTGTGCTATGTCATTCTGCAAATAAAATAATTACCAGACATGCTCTATCACTGAGTTCTTATAACAACATTCCCTCTGCCAGTAAACAACCTAAACCAAGGAGAGGGAAGACAGCCTGCTCTCCAATGGGAGGCAAGGATGGCATCCACCCAGGTCATTGGCTCTTAAATCCAGGCTGATCAGTAAGAACCAGTTTAAAGAATTTATGATCTCAGTAGACAAGGCTGGGCCAAACTGCACATCCAAACTCCGTAGAAGCTGCTGTGGGTAAGGATGAGCACTGTGCTAAACCTCAGATGGAACGAAGTCCATGACGACTATTGTTGTCCTAGGAAAGAATCCCCTTGGATGTGTACCCAAGCTTCTTAGGTTGAGAATGATCCTTAAAGAAACGAGGACTACCGGTCAGGGATGCGCTAACGCTTGTTGACTGTGAACCATACATTGCTGGGAAGAGATAAAGAACAGTTGGAAAGGGATGACGTCCCATCTTCCAGATGAAATGATTGGCAGATTCTTTTGCCACAAGTAAGACGTCTAGGTACTTTGATCTAAATCCCTATTGGAGCCAAACATACAAAAAATGAGATTGTGACCCTACTGAAACTTTCCAAAAGGCTTTGAGAGCCAGATCTGTGACACGTTCCTGGTGATCAGACCTTTTTGCTTGTCCTCCATATGGACTCCACCTAGAAGGTGGGAATTCAGAGTCCTTCTGAAAAGAGTGAGCACATGCATGCTCTCAGCTCTCCCATGAGTCAAGAACAAAAGTGTTAAACAACCCCACTTCTGTAGCTCAGATTTTCTTTTCTTTTCCTTTTCTTCCTTCCTCCCCTCCTTCCTCCCTCTCTCTCTCTCTCTCTCTCTCTCTCTCTCTCTCTCTCTCTCTCTCTCTCTCTCTCTCTCTCTCCACAGGGAATCACTATGTAGCCCTAGCTGGCCTGAAACTCTCTACATAGACCAAGCTGGCCTCAAACTCAGAGATATATCTGCCTCTGCTCCTGAGTGCTAGAATTGAAAATGCTCACTGCTTTTCCTGTGTTCTGGACACTTGGGACTAAACCTAGCTCCCAGATTCATGAGGAGCTAACGGAAACTGTTAGTGCAGCTTCATTAAGTGCTTACCTCTCAGAGAGAAAGAGATATGAGGTGACACTTGATTGCATTTGGAGTCTGCTCACCTTTCTACTAAGACACCAACTTCACAAGCACTTTCTAAATATACAGTGAGCACCCAATACTCTTTCACAGAGATATCAAGGATCCCATACATAGGCCTGTAATCACAGCACTTTGGAGGCTGAGGTAGAAGGATCAAGAGTTCAAGACCAGACTCTACTACACAGTGAGTTTAAAGTCAATCTTGTTTGTTTATTTATCAGTCATTTGACAAGCATTCCTTGAGCATATGATTTCTTAAGACACATGAACGTAAATGGACATTATGTATAATATTATCTTTCTTTCCTCCACAAGAGAAAAGGTGTTGCAGGGAGCTCACCAGAGATGACCATTCAGACACAACTCATAGCCAATTGAAACTCTTTGTTCCATCTAGCAAGGACTATGCTTGGGTATTCAAGGACCTAGGTGTAGCCCCAGGAGTCCAGAACATAAGGTTTCTGAAGGCAGAACAACATTGTGGCATCTCAGTCACCAGTTTGGGGGTGGCCTTCAGGTAAGCCTTGCAGAAACTAAAATAAGCGAATAGGTTTGCACAAATAGACAATTTAATAGAAACTAAAATAAGTTAGCTAGGACATTCTGACTGTGGGTTCACAGAATAGAGCTGGATAATCTTCCACTCTCTATCAGAAAGATCAAATTCTGGTTAAATGTGAAACGGCTTCAGCAAGAAAACAAGATGGAGGAACCTTTGCACTGTGTTACCCTGTCGAATTCCCTGGTTCTATGGAGTAAGCCAAATCGTTGACTCATCCTGTTCTAGGCAGGCATATTTGTTCCTAGAGACCAGTGGCTTAGTTGGCCATGCAAATGAGGATGCAGAGTGCTGCTGTTAGCACAATTGGAATAAGAAACCAAGTAATAAGCTGAGATGGTTAGCTAAGGGACCATGGCTCCAGGCACAGATACCAACCGTCTGATCCATGTCTCCTTTCTTTCCTTTCTTTCAGGTTTTCTCTTCCCTTCTTGTTTCCCTCTTCTTTCTCACACTCTTTTCCTTCCTATCAACTACTCTTTTTCCTTCCCCCTCTCTCCCCATCTTTTTTATTCCTCATCTCTTGATGCTTCCTTCCTTTCCTTCTTTAAAGCAGTTGCCCATGTATGCACAACAGGGCAAAGGCAGTCAACTCCCCTGAGCTCTTCCTCACCTTCCCTTCCTACCTCAGAGCCATGGAATGAGAACTCCCAGGAAGCATGCTGAAAGCCAGACATGGCCCAGGCATTGACCTGCCACCTCCCAGAAGTCTCATTTCCTATTCATAGGAGATAAGAGGCTAACTTTCAGTGGCATCTGGAACTGTGCCACAGCCTTTTCAGAAACCCAGCAGATGACTCATCAGGTCCTATAGAGACCAGAATTACCTCAAGTTACCTGGTAGGTCTCCAGGCTGCTGCTTTTAGTCTTCCCAATAATGTTTGATAAAAAAAAAAAAAAAAAAAACAACTCCCAACATCCTTTTACCTTAAAACATTTTCCAACGGATGCATGAGAGCCTGTAGCTCTTATCCTCCAAAAGAGTAGGGGTTTGATTTGGGCCTTCCAATTATACAATTAGACAAGTCACTGAGAAAAGGTGACATAGACCATAGAGACCATGAGCAGGGAGAAGTTGAACCTCCCCTTTTCCTTGAGGTGAGACTGGGGAATTACTTTTCCCTTCCCCAGTGTAACCGTCTGCTTAGATCAGGCAACAGAGCATGCAACTCCAGGAACTCTCTCCTCCTGCCTGTGGCTGGACAGAGAGAACAGCTAGACGTTTGGGTTTTCCATGGGTGATCTGATTGCACTTAAAAAATTCAGGTCCCTAACGAGAGGGCACAGGTCTTAAGCCAAGGGGTGGAGGCAGAGGCTCATGCCAGAGAAAGCCATTGGTTATTATAGGAACTGGTGGCTACGTCTGTGGTTTAGGGGTCACTGGAAGCTCTGTAACAACAACAGCATTAGGCAGCTGTGATGTGGCCATAGTCATCACCAGAAGTGGGGCACCATAGTGCCTGGGCATCTGGCCTGCCGCTCAGCACTGGCTCGTGAGTCTGCCAATATACTGCCTCAGAGGCATCTGTGGCTGTGGTCTCAGAACAGCTCAATCCCCCTTCAATTTTAGATCTCTTTCTCCAACCAACCAAACTGGCAGAAAGACACACAAGGTGGGATACAGTCATACAGAGACACATAGTAAAGACAAAAGAGGGGTGGCCACCACACATTCATGTACCTGAACAGACCCGGGGAGTCTGGTGGTGTCTCATACATATCCTGGACCCAGTATCTACAGTCCCATCCAACTTCCCCTCTGTGTCCTAACCGATGGTGCCTCTTATAGACCAAACTTACTCCAGAGGTGTTCAAGCCAGATAACTTTGATTTACCTTTTTTTTTTCTTTTGTGTGTCAGTGATTGTCAAAGAAGATTTTTCTTGTGGCTGTGGAACATCTCAGGTCATTTGTTCCCTATAAGCCCTCTCAAGCCAGCATCCTTTTCTCTATTCCCGGAGATCCTGGGGCCTCTAAGTATCTGATCCAGCCTCTTGGATTACAGTGAGGTCTTCAATATGTTATAGGTAGCCCACCAGAGATGACCATTCAGACACAGTTCATAGCCAATTGAAGCTCTTTATTCCTGCTGGCTGGGACTATACATGGGTATTCAGAGACCTAGGTGTTGCCCCAAGTGTTCAGAGCACCGTGCTTTTGAAGGCAGAAACATCATAGCATCTCAATCCCCTGCTTAGGGGTGGCCTTCATGTAAGCAAGCAGTTTGGCAGTAGAGAAAATAAGCTATTAGCTAGAAGGGTGGGGGAGCAGGGCACACAGGCAATTTAATAGAAACTAAAATAAGTTACCTAGGACATCCTGACCTTCGGTTCCTAGAATAGCGCTGGATAATCTTCATTGGGATTCTCCATCAAGGAGATCAAATTCTGGTTACACATGAAATGGCTTCAGCCAGAAAACAAGATGGAGAAGCCTTTGCACTGCATTGCCCTAGTACAAAAAAAGATCCAACCAATGTCCATGAAAAGCTAGTAAAATTTCCAAGCTACAACTCAAGAGACTCAATGGGGGTATGTGGGAGGTGACAAGTAGATCAGAAATCATAATGCAGAGTAATACAAATTGGTAATTATAATGGATGCAGAAGATCAAAAATGTTCAACTGATGACACTTGGGCTGAGTCTTGGAGTCAAAAGATGAGCTTCCAGAAAGAGTCCTGGGCCCTGGACAGGGAAACAGTGCTACAGTAGCCTGGAAAGAAAGGCTGGCAGAAAACCTGCTGGCAAGAAGCTAGAAAGCCACAGCTCTTCCCTCTCCAATGGGCTCATTAATTCTAGCTTCTTCAACCGCCTGGGTATTCGGTCTCTGTTTCTTCTGTGCAAAGATACCTCTCTCTTGAGACAGTGACAAAATGTCCCTTCCAAGCAATCACTGGACATGGTGAGCTGACCTTTGGGAGGCTTACTAGGGAACTCGCTCTTGAGCCATCTGCTCATCAGTGCCTGAAAACGGTAGTCACATGTTGTTCATCCTTTGTAGCCCTTTTACCTAAACACCATGACTGAAATTCTCCCACACATCTTGATTAACCCTTCACTGGACTTCAACCTTATTGCTTCCAATTTCTCCAGCTTCTACCTTCATTCCTCTCTCTCTCTCTCTCTCTTCTCTCTCTCTCTCTCTCTCTCTCTCTCTCTCTCTCTCTCTCCTCTCTCTCTCTCTCCCCTTTACTCTAATAGAACTATTTTCAGAAGTCATCTGTGACAGCCATGGTTAAGAACTTCCTTTCATCTTCCATCTCTAGATCTTCTGACAGTGCAGATAATTCAACTTTGTGTGTGTTTGATTTGCAGTCTTTCCACTTTAAAAGCAAGGCACAGTCAATAGAAAGTGTACTTCAAATTTTGTATTTTGTTCTTTACTGGGTCAGGTACACACTTTAGGAAACACTAGTGCAAGCCACAGTTCCTGGGCAGTATGTGACCACCAAAGCAAATGACCAATACTCAAGAGTCAGGGCTGCTAAACTAGAGCAGAGCAGGTCTGGGGTTCTCAGCAGTCTCTGGAGTTGTCCCAGTGTCACCCTAGAAACAATGGTGTGTGATGCAGTGGCCTTTGCCTCTCCTGAAACTCTTCGTGGAGTCTCTCCTGACCTCCATGAGTTTACTTCTTGCCTGCCTGCTCTTCCCTTTTGTTTGCAGGCCTCGGTTTCTCTCATTCCTTCAGAAGGGCATTCTCCAGGATATCTCTGGACAACTCCATCCCCACAGCTCTACATGGTTCACTTCTGCTCCCGCTCCCCTTGCCCTTTTATGCTAATGAGGACAAGATGTCTGAGCTGTCCAGACTTCTTCCGTCAAAATTGCTGGCTTCTATAACTTGCCCTTTGCTCTTCTGTTGTCTATTATACTCCACCCACACTGATGTATTTAACTCTTAGTACATATAAATCTGTCATGGCTGCATCATCTTCCCTAGCCACTCAGTTTCCATCTGTCTTCTCCTTACCCTTGAGGATCCATTTTGTTTGTTCTGTCTTCAGAAAGACGCTCATTGGGTCTCTTATCTACATACTGTTCTCCTCTTCTCATTCACTTTCTCGTCTTGCTTTCTTCATAATACGCAGAATGTAGACTTTCTAGTTGGTGCATTTGCTTACCCATGCTATATGCATTTGTCCACTCCCTCACTATACACCTAACAGATGAAACCATGTCCACTTTATCAATTTGGCCTGATGGATACTAATTAGGGTGCACAGTGGTGGCAGTAGCGTAGTTTGGATGAGTGGGTGAGCTCACAAGTAGATTCATTATCCATTTCTTCCCTTCAAGACGATCCTCCACCCTGGGTTTGTCATGCTTGGTGCTGATGCCGGAGACGGCATCATACAATACTTTGGTTCATGTGCTAATCAACCAAACATCTTCAGTAAACACTGGGCTGAGAGGAACTGAGAGGGTGGTTCTGCAGGATGAGGCATCAGGAAAGGAGATGTCTCATGAGGATTTTTAAATCTGAAAAACCCAAATTATTCTGATAGCCCAGTCTCCACGTCCTGGTGCATTGGTGTCATACACTCTTGGTGTCTGTGGCTTACTGCTGGTTCATCTGAATGACAAAGGCGATGCCACAGATGCAAGAAGTCATCAGGTTGTTTTCCTGCAGATGACTTTCTCAAGAAGCTTTGTCCCTTAGAGTCTGTTCTCATTTCTAAGATTCTATAACTTCCCCTAGTCTCTGAAACCAGGGGTGTGGGGATCCTATTTCCACTGAAGCAAGGAAGTTCATTACATTAACACTTTGCATGTTGAGTTATAATTCACCTACTTTTTTCCTGCTTCTTTACCTCAGGAGAGTGTGGGCTAATGAACAAATTTGACCTTTGCTGTCTTTGGAGGCTAGAGCTTGGTTCAACACTGGGTGCACAAGAGAGCTGTATTGGTTACTTTTCTGCTGCTCTGAGAAAATATGCTGGCCAAAAACAACTGAAGAAGGAATTTATTTTGCGTTCCAGAGTAGGGTAGGCATGGCATGCCTGAAGGAGCAGAAAGCTGGCTGTGTGGTAGCTGATAGGCTCACATGTTTGAATACTTGGTCCCCAGTTGGTGGAACTATTTGGGAAGGGTTGGGATGTGTGGCCTTATTGGAGAAGATGTGTTACTAGGAGGATTTGAGGTTTCAAAAGTACGTCATTCCCAGTGCCTGCCTCTCTGTCTGTGTCCGTCTCTGTCTCTCTGTCTCTGTCTCTGTCTCTCTTCCTCTCTCTCTCTCTCTCTCTCTCTCTCTCTCTCTCTCTCTGTGTGTGTGTGTGTGTGTGTGTGTTTGTGTGTGTGTACCCCCACACTGCTCGTCCTTGTGCTTGTGTCTCAAGATATTAGCTTTCAGTTACTGTTCCAGTGTCATGCCTCCCACCTGCTGCCATGCTCCTTACCATGATGATCATGGACTGTACTCCCTGAAACTGTAAGCAAAGCTCAAGTAAAGTGAACGAATCTTCTGTAAGTTGACTTGACTTGGCTATGGTGTCTTATCACAACAATAGAAAAGATATGGGCTGATCGTATTTGTATACTGGAAGCAGAGAGTTATATAGATTTGGGGTCTGGCTAATTTGGGTGTGGGTTTTTACTTATTGGCAAGGCTTTTATAATAAAACTTACAAAATTATTTTCAAAATGAAAAAGAGGCAGAGAGAGAGCAGAACTATGAGGAAATTATTAACCCTCAAACCCCTCCCCCAGGGACACACTTCCTCCAGTAAGGTTGTACCTCTTAAAGGTTTCATAACCTCCCCCAAACAGCACTACCAACTGGGGACCAAGTATCCAAATGCATAAAGCTATTGGTCACAGTCTCACTCAAACCACCACAAAAACCCTCAGTAAATGTTCGTGACTAAGTAGGCAGTGTTGCCAACCATAGCAAGGAAAAGCAGCCTGTTGGCTGTAGGTGTACAGGACAGAGTTGACCCACTTGCTCTCCAAAAGTGACTAATACCTTAGATAGCTATTCCTCTCTACAGCCATGGGGCCTAGAATCGTGGACACTTGGTTATTCAAAACCAAGACAGCATGAGTCTAATGAGGGAGGTAGATTACGAATATGAAGAGGAGATTGCTTCAAGAAACTTGAAAGATAACACGAACAGTGCCTTTTATTTCATTCCAGGGCCACTGTTGTGATCTTAAGATGTCTTCTAAGCAGTGTGAGCATCAGAAGAATTACCTTTTACTCTAGCAGAGAAATGTAGGCTTTCAAGAGGACAGCATGCATAATGGCACTGTAGAAGGAAACCTTTATATTACACTCATTGTCAGTAACGGCACATTAAGCATCCTAACACTTGCTTGGCTGCTGTAATTTGCCTCACATGGCTGACTACAGTACTCCCAGGAGATAATTTACCCCTGTTTGCTTACCAAAGGAACAGAACAAATCCTGTAATATCTTTTCCCCCTCATCTTCAGCCAAGGAATGATCTCTGTGGTAGAAATTTTGATGTAAGCTTTGCAATAGTTATAGGATCTTGAAGATGACAAAACCCCAACTCATCTCCCCTGCATTCTAGGGAGAACTATGCTAAAGGAGTTTAATAAAAACAGTCTACCAGACTAAACCACTACCCAAAGACTATACATGGACTGACCCTGGGCTCAAACCTCATAGGTAGCAATGAATAGCCTAGTAAGAGCACCAGTGGAAGGGGAAGCCCTTGATCCTGCCAAGACTGAACCCCCGGTGAACGTGATTGTTGGGGGAGGGTGGTAATGGGGGGGAGGATGGGGAGGGGAACACCCATAGAGAAGAGGAGAGGAAGGGGTTAGGGGGATGTTGGCCCGGAAACCGTGAAAGGGAATAACAATTGAAATGTAAATAAGAAATACCCAAGTTAATAAAGATGGAAAAATATAATAAAAACAGTCTATACTGTCTCCCATTAAATCACAAAACTGTACTTGACTCCCATAAGGTTTCTGCACTGAGGATGAGAATTACCCTTTTAGCAAAGCTTCCCTGACTTGCCTAGAACTTTCTATCTTTTCATGTGTCCATTCATGCACCCAACACTCACCCACACATCCGTTCTCTCATCTACTTATATGTAAGATTTCTGTTTGACTTAATTTCTACCTGTTCAAAAATCCATCTGCTCTGTGTAATAGTTGTACCCATTTCTCCATATCTGTGTGCTGTTATCACTGCCTGTTGACCAGCTCTCTAATCAGCTCAACTGTGACCCTTTCTACCAACATGTCTTTCCAAGATGACAGTAGCTGTTACATCCTTAAAGACTGTACACAGCCACCTTCTCCTATTCTCTTCTATTGCTTTCTACACTCATACACAATATACTTCCCTTCCCCTGACCTTTCTGGCTGCTTTTCCGTAGGTTTGCTGCTGTCTTGGTTAGGATTTCTGTTGCTGTGATAAACATGACCATAAACAACCTAGGAGGAAAGCCCTTGTTTCATATTACAGCTTCAGTCCATCATGAGAGAAGGCAGGGTAGGAACTCAAGACAAGAACCCAGAGAAAGAAATTGAAGCAGAGTTCATGTGGGCATGTTGCTGCTTACTGGTTTTCTCTATGGCTTCCTCCGCCTGTTTTCTTATACAACTCAGGACCATGGCACTGCCCACAGTGGGCTGGGCCCTCCCATATCAATCATTAATCAAAAGAATGCCTGATAGACTTGCTAATATCATAGAGGCATTTTCTCAATTCTGAGTCCCTCTTCCTAAAAGACACTAGTTTGTGTCACACCAACATAAAATCAATGGTCACAGCATTATCTGTATTCATCAGTTAACATTTTCCCCTGAGAGTCCTCCTCTACCAATATATTAATTTTCTAGCAATGCCACAGCAAAGTACTGCAAATTCAGTACATTAACCAGCCAAGATATAATGTGTCACTGTTCTAAGAGCTGGAAGTCTTGGCCTGGGAGTAAAGCTATTGACAGAGTTACTTTCTTCAGAGACCATGGTCAAAGCCTCTTACTTAGTGTCTTAGTTAGAGTTTCCATTTACTGTGAAGAGACACCATGAGCAAGACAACTTTTATTGAGGCAAACATTTGACTGAGGCTGGTTTACAGTTTCAGAGGATGAGTCCATTATCATCATGGAAGGAAACATGGCAGCATCCAGGCAGGCATGGCACTGGAGGAACTGAGAGTTCTTCATCTTGTTCTGAAGGCAAACAGGAGAGGACTGGCTACCACGTGGCTAGGAAGGGGATCGCCAAGCTCACTCCCACAATGGCATACTTACTCCAACAAGGTCACACCTACTCCAACAAGGCCACCACTTCCTAATAATGCCATACCCTGGGCCAAGCATATTCAAACCACCACACTTAGCCTCTGATGGTTTCCTGGACATTTAGTTTTTTTTTTTTTTTTTTTTTGGCTTATGGAAGCATCAGCCATATCTCTTCCTTCTTCAAATGATGTTCTCCCTCCAAGTATTGTAAGTAATATTTCTTTTTAATAAAGACATCAGTTGTGGGAAATGAGGCCCAGCTCTATGTCCTCATTTTAATTTGGTTACTTCTTATTATCTTGGAAGAAATTGTCTTGGATTAGGCTTTCTACATGTGCCTGGAAAAAAAGCATTGCTCAACTCCTGACTGTTCCCATAGCTACTGTCATATGTTAAAATGCTATGACTCTCAACTTGCTATCTCTACCCCATATGTGTCTCATGAACTCTAATGTTTGTTATCTTAGTCATCTTCCTATGGATGAGTCTCATGTATTTATTTGTCTAGGACCACATTCAGTATCCTCAGAGCAAGTCCTTCTAGCTCTACAAATGGTGTTTTTTTCTATTCAACTGTCTTACACGGAAACTAAGTGTGTGTGTGTGTGTGTGTGTGTGTGTGTGTGTGTGTGTGTGTGTGTGTGTGTGTCCATGTGAGTGCCAGTCTATGTGGGCACAGCACAGGTGTGTAAGTCAGAAGGCAATCTCAGGTGTCTATTTCCATCCACATTTATCTGAAATAGGCTTTTCTTTTAAAAATAAAGATTTATTTATTATATATAAATACACTGTAACTGACTTCAGACACACCAGAAGAGATCATCAAATCTCATTACAGATGGTTGTGAGCCACCATGTGGTTGCTGGGATTTGAACTCAGGACCTGTGGAAGAGCACTCAGTGCTCTTAACCACTGAGCCATCTCTCCTCCAACCCTGAAATAGACTTTCTGATTGGCCTAGGACTTCACCAAGTATGCCGGGCTAGCTGCCTCATGAGCTTCCAGGTGTCTGACTTTCTCCACACCCTCTCTTTCATCCTCTAAGATTATAGACACACACCATCATTGCAGCTTTCCATGTAGGTTCTAGAGATCCAAACACAGGCCCTCACTTTATAAAGCAAATACTCTACCGCTAAGCTATATTCTTTCTTGGCTCAGGGAATGGATCTGTCCACAATTAAGACATGTTTCCCCACATCAATTAACAATGTAACCAAAATAATCCCTCACTGCCATTTGGGTTCCTGGAAGACTCGTGAGAATTAGCAACGTGAGAAATGGAAAGAGATGGATTAATTTTGGAGAGGATGACTTGTGGTGACATCTAAAGTGGACACTGGATCCAGATAGTTGGATTGAAATCTATTTTGAGAGGAAAATGGGGTCTTCACTAAGTGGAGAAGATTCTTGGGATGGTTAGATTTGTAACTTGACAAAACTCCAAAGTTTTGTCAAAGTTTGCATTGGAGACAGGTTTCTGAACATGCCTTCAGTGGATTATCTTGATTACATTGTTAATTGATATGGAAAGACCCATCTTAATTGTGGCAGATCCATTCCATGGCAAGGTATTCTGGACTATATGACATGAAGAAACCAAGCCCAGTATTCAAGCATGCACTCATTATTGTCATCTTCTGACTGTGAATAATATGTAAGCAGCTGCTTCAAGCCTCTTATGGCCTGATTTCCCCAGCATGGACTGGAACTTGTAAGCAAGAACTGAAAGAACCTATTCTACTCAAGTTGTTTTAGTCGGTGTATTTTATCATAGTGACAAGAACTAAAGCTAAAACAAGGTTTGCTGTGTGTCAGATGGGGACTTGTCAAGTGAGTTTGGGTTCAAGGCCCACCTACCTGGTATATAAAGGTGCACATAGTGGTTATGAGTATGGCCTAATGCTGGTTGTTTAGCTTTTCTGGTTGTCCTCAGTGACAGAACTGCAAAACAGTTCTATTTCTATCTTGTCTTAATCCACAGAATAACTGCCTAAGCACTTTGGTCTGCCAGCTTCAGTGTGGTTTCCCTCCTCAGGTGACTGATGTGTGGGTAAACAGCATTAGGTCTCCTAGCAGGTGTGTCTTCCTTTTTATCCCCTGCTCATGAGAAAGGCATAAATATTTTGGGAACGGATGCATAGACTTCTGGATTAAAAGCCCAGTTCCTAAAGGAGAAGGTATTTGTAGACCATTAGCATTGGCGAGAGATTGCGCTATGAATTGGCTCCCAGAGACTAGCTTTTCCACCCACTTGGCATTTAGTTCACTTTACTAAAATTGCTTCTGTAATTGGCTTTTCCCCTCCTGGACCATAACAAAATGAGGGCAATCACCATGCCGTCTTGTTCTTCCCTGCTTTTAGCAGAAAGCTAAGGCACAGATAGACCCACATTAAGCAACAATCACATTGATGACCAGGTCATCACAGAAACTAACCAAGAATCACAAGTTTCTCTTGAAACTGAGGTTGGGACTAATAATGAATGATGAGGCTGCATTATTAATGTTCTGTCAAATCTGTCAATCAAGCAATTCAACAGGGCTACTTGAAAGGGAATGCATTCTGGGGGAATTTTTTAAAGGTTTTTATTGATTTCTTTTTGAGCTTCACATAATGCACCCAGTCCAACTCATCTCCCCATCCCCTCAGATCCACCCTGTGCCCTTACACACTCTCCCCCAATATAAAAACACACAAACAAATGAACAACAACAAAAAAGCAAAGCATAGAAAACATTTTACCATGGAAACTGTACTGTGTCACAGTGTGTCCCACAGCCTACCCCTCTGTTCACTCATCTTCACTTGCAATTTACATTGCGATGAGTCATTGGTCTGGTTCAAGATCTCTGGCTCTGTGACGCCATCCATATTGGATCCTCATGGGGACTCCTCTCAGTTCTTCTGATGTTGCCCTATGTCACGGAGATCCTGCAGCTTTGGATCAGAAGAACTGGCCCTTTCAGGCATCCCAACCATTCGTAGATGATATAGGTTTGGGGTTGGCCTGGGCAGTAGCAGAGATGGCCAGCCCACCAGCTCTCCCTTATCTCCACCTCCAGGGAGAGCTTCCCAGCACTGCTCTGGCTAGGTCACCCAATGTGGCCATCAGCAGGAGGCAGGTTCAGCTCTCCTGTTCTCATGTCCTCAGCGCTGGCTAACCTCCACCCCTACCTCCAGGGCCAGCTCCGCTGTGGTACCCAGTCAAGGCATGAGGCCTACTCTAGCAAGTGCTGCAGTCCCTGGGGGGCTGGACCAGCTTTCCTGCTCTTACACCCTCAGGACTGTCTCACCTGTGACTTTGCCATCAGGACCAGCACCACTGTGCTGCCCAGACAAGGTGCAAGGCCCACTCTCATGAGTACTGCAGCTTTCAAGGGACAGGAGCAGCTCACCCTCTCCCATGACCCCAGGGCCAGCTCTCCTGACTAAAGGTGCAGAGGAGGAATTTGTAAGGGGAGGTTTCTCCAGGTTGGTGGGCAATGGTGACATTGCATGAGAGTAATAAGAGTAGTAATGAGAGTAGTAATGAGAGTTGTAAGGCACATAAAAATTTCAGGTCCCTTCACATATAGTCCTGTGTGACACGAGCAACGTCATTTAGGTCAAAAGGAAATAAAGACTTCGACGAAGGGGAATCAGAAGCCCAGTCACTATAGAAGAAAGTCAGTGTCACCTAAGTCAGTGTGTCACCTAAGTCCGTGTGTCACCTAAGTCAGTGTGTCACCTAAGTCCGTGTGTCACCTAAGTCAGTGTGTCACCTAAGTCAGTGTGTCACCTAAGTCCGTGTGTCACCTAAGTCCGTGTGTCACCTAAGTCCGTGTGTCACCTAATATAAAGCAAGCAGGCGACTCACAGAAGCAAACCTACCTTATGAGAATCCAGACCTTACCTGTGTTGGCAGCCCCTAGAGCTTCCATTCTATCCAAACGTGTCCCTTTTTACGAATGGCTAGGAGCTGAGACCCAGACAGAAAAGGATCCCAAGTCATTTTTCCAACAAGATCATCAGCTTCTCATGTACATAAGTGGCTTAATAAAACTGATTTGCTGTGGTGGAAACTACGCTAGAGAAGATGCGCTTTTTGACTAAATGCTAATGTTTGCCTTAGATGTTAGAGATTCGCTGTCCTCCTCTGTGAAATGGAGAGGGTAAACTCTATCCTGCAGAGTTCTTGAACCACTTGGAGATCATGTATGAGAAGCTTCTTAGTATATAGCAGGTGTAACATGTGCTAGACGTTCTATTTCTATGTCATAAAAATCAGTTTCAGTGCTAACTGTTCGATATTAGAGTCAACTACAGATACACAGGTTATGTCATATTCTAGACAGAATAAATGAGCACAGCTTTAGGGATGCTATGTGTCTAGAAGGGCTATTCTGTTGGGTTTCCATTCATATGCAGATTTTAAGCAAATAAAAATAATTTAAAAATTAATTAGCAATTTTAAAATTTCTTTTTAATGTGTAAGTATTCGAGTCTTTCAAATACATATCTTGAAAACCTAGTTTTTCAGTTGCTTAACATTTGGGACAAAATATTGTTAAAATAATTATTAATATTTGGAATAAGATATTATTTTTAAAAAAAACTTCTTAAATGGGTCTGGAGAGATGGCTCAGAGGTTGAGATGCTGTTCTTCTAGAGGACCCTGTTGCAATTCCAAGCACCCACATGACAGCTCACAACTGTCTGTAACTCCATTTCCAGGGGTTCCAGCATCCTCACACAGACATACGTGAAAGCGAAACACCAAGGCACATAAAAAGTAAAACGAAATGGATCATCAAAAAATTTTTAATTTCTTAAATATAAAAATATATGACCTTCAAAAATACAAGGATATAAATAGCAGGTGTTTTCACAAGATGTTGATTTATATAAATGAATAATCAATAAAAAACGGTATGTTGGAGAAATAATAATTAAATGAATAAAAATCGCCAGCTATAAGAGATGAAGAGCACATGACAAGGATAAAGGCTAGGTATGAATCATTTTGGTTTCTTACAGAACACAGCACTGGGAATGTGCTTTATAGGTGAAGCGTTGGCCTGCCATGCCCGAGATCCTGACTTGAGTGCCAGCACCACAAACATAAATAGTTAATTAATTAATTAAACAGATCAAAATGGAAAGTTGTTGTATTACCTGTGTGTGAACAACCTACTGTCATAACCTTTTTCAATAATCTTAATACTATGTTTTTACCTAAGAGCCAGGGAACTCTTGGGCAGACACCAGGGAAATAATGCACACCAGCAAATACTGATGTCAATAATCCTCCTCTAGTCGAATATATCTTGTCTATGAAACTCGACATAAATTAATTTTTAAGATTTAGCTTTAATTCTGTGTATATGTGTGCCGCCATGTGTGGGTAGATATGTGTCCTGGTGCCTGCTGACGTCAGAAGAGAGTATTGAGTTCCCTGCAGCTGCAGTTACAGACAGTTGCGAGCTGCCCAACCTAGGTGCTGGGAACCAAACTTGTTTCTTCTCCAAAGGCACTTTGCATTTTGAAGCAACTCATTAGCACCTGAATGATTTTTTTTTAATAAAATACAGCTCTCTACCTAGTCTTTTGCCGAATTATTATATGTTATTGTAAGAAAAGGGATAGGACAATTATGACCGCCAACTAATACAAGAAAAAAGTATAGCATACTATTTCTGTTTTCAGCGTTTCTGTGTTGACTCTAACATCGTCATGAGTCATATCACAACTCTTCCACCCATCTAGAATTATTTGAAAATCTCAAAGTTGCTTTCAGTTGACACATTATTTGAATCTGTTTGTTAGCAGAATCATCCACCAAAGAACCTAATGTTCTGGGGAGATAACGAATACCCAAGGGAGTGTGAAGGAAGGAGACATGCTCGTTATCTAACGATCTAGGGAACATTAAGATGGGGTTGACAGATCAACTCAGGGGAGTTTTTTGTGAGTCCATAGGTTTCACTGGCTTCTGTGCCTGTAGGAGATACAGGCCGGTGGTAGGATCCTTGGTTTAAATGATAACTACAGATTTGGTCTGTTATCTTCCACATCATCTTTGCTCACACACAGACTACCCTCCCACTTTGCCTTTCACTCCCAATGCTTTCCAAAGACCTTTCCCTAGTTGGTTCCTTATCATCTGGGCTTTTCCGTTTATCCACAAACACCGCACCCTACATTAAACATGTTTAACAATTCCCTCACTTGGCCAGTAGCTGAAATTCCTTCTTATCCTTTGGCTTTGAACTCCAGAAAGTAGATCCTTGTGGCCCTCTGCCTAGCCCTTCCCAGTCTTTTCTGGGAGCCTTTTTATTTATTTATTTATTTTTACAATATTTCCACTACTAGCCATGGAGCCACACAAGAAGTCAGTATAATACACACAGCTTCCTCAAGACTTTTTTTTTTTAACTCTGGGCAGCTATGTTTCTCTCTGAAGCCTAAAGCTGTAAGAAAGAAAACCTGGGAGCTAACCGTTTCTGCACGCATGACAAGCCTCAGCTAAATGAGAGGAAATGAAGTCGGATAGCACGAGGAAAGCTAACATGATGAAGAGACGGTAGCATCACTGTTTCCAGATGTCCCTGATTAGGGACATCTTAGCTCTTCTGTCACTGGGTTGCTAAACTCCTGAAAACCCCCTGCTTTCCTAACCTAAGTTAGAATGGATTCCAGTGCATGAAGCTAGGGTTCTAAAAGTGCCTACTCACTGTCAGTCACCATCAGCTGTACTCACTGAGTACTTCCTGTGAGCCTTGTAACCCAAACAGAAGAGGAAGCAGAAGGGTGGAGATTCACATGGCCACCTCGGGCTCAGTATCTACCCGAAGATATTGCTGATCCAGATTCCTGACAGATCTTCCTGGATTTAGACAGTCTGGGTGTTTAACTGTCACAATGTTGTTTTGATTCCAGCTGGGCAGAACTTCAGTTTCAAGCAACAGGTAAAGGCAGAAACCAGGATGCCCATGTTCTTTTGTGCTCCTATTTCAAAATCTTAGAGTTGATCATTTACTATTAGGCCCTATGGTAACACACTTCCTGTATCCCTATGTTCCGTCTCTTCTAACTAGATAGCCTGCCCCTCAGCTGAAAACTCTGTCTGGTAAAGCCTTGCTCATTCTCCAAGGCCACTTTTGCTGTAACCGTACAGCCTCCCTTCTCCAGGCTTGACTCGGACTCACTCCCCTCTAACCCACAGTTCACATAAAGCTACAGTTAATTGATTATGTGTCTAACTTTCATACTGAGTTGAGAGCCCCATGTAGGCCTGGATAATGTATCCTTCACTTGGCTGACTTTTTGCCCCTGATACAAACCTACTTAATAACAGGTACTTAACTACCTGTTGAGCCTCCATTGAATCTGGGAACATGCAGAGCCCCATCACTAAAGATGAAAAATTATTCTCTTGTCTGGATAGGCATATAAAAAAAACGTGTCCATGGTAACCCTCCTAGTATGGCTCACATCTTAAAGAGAGAGTAGAGAAATGCCCTAACCCAGCTACTGCGAGACTTGCTGCCTAGCACTTGTAGCATAACTTGTGCTCAGTGCCTATTAGAGTGAATACTGTACATGCATTTGCAAACCCTGCTTCCACCCCAGCACTTAGTGGCTTAGAAAGTAGATGTGATTTATTTATAATGTTTTTGTTGCATCCCAAATGGTATTCTGAATATTGAATTTTTGTCATCGTTGGTTTTATATTAAATGATTGGTATCACATGGTATAGAACAAGACAGTATCTTCATTGCCAAAATGCTGGCAATGACTGCTTCATGGCTCAAGCTCTTGTGTGCCTGGTCAGAAAGATTAAGGTTCACTTTTTTTTAAGAATTTATGACTAAAATGTCTCTAGGAGATGAACTGCCATTGGGTCTCTTCCACAGAGCAGGCATTAGGAGAAAGCTGGCGATTGGCTATGCTGTATAAGGAATTGAGACACTAATGCCAGGATCTAATGTTTCCAGGGAAAACAAGGAAGAAAGAGAAATCACTTGTGTGGGTTACGAACCTATTGCTTGCAGACTGGTGAGGGGAGGGACAGCTGAATGGTGGGGCTTGTGTTAACATGCTTTGAGCTTGATCCCTTGAACCACAAGCCAATAAAATCACTATATTTTACTAAATGTAGGCAGTCATAGCCTCAACTCCATCTTACCTTACAGTCCAGTGTGTTTGGTAGACTCCCTCCTTCCTACCCACAATCCTGGGGAGCCACAAAAGGAAACCTAATATTAACCTAAAAGATGACCAAGAAGTATACCTCATGGAACTACATAGTAAGAAAGAGATGGTTCTGAAAGACCCTCAGAGTACCTGTAAATCAACTCTTTTAGAAAAGCTTCAGTCATTAGCAGCATGTGAATCTCCATCTCTTGCTGCTGAACTTACACTGTTCAGTTAGAAACATCTCTGGATAATGTTCAGTGAACATTTTGAATATGAAAACAAGACCCCCAAAATTCTTAGCACACGGCATTGATTTAAGTAGAGACATCAGTGTGCGATCCTTCTGCGGACTCTTGAGTATCTCTACATTTTTAATTCATTTATTAAAGAATATATTTTAGTCAGGCCAACTTGGGACACACAGTAATAGATGATACGGCTAACCTAATCTTCAGATATCTCTATTCATCATTCAAGATTTTGAAAGAAAAACAAAAGGGAAAGAACACAAGATGAAATTGGTGGACACCACTGGATAACAGAGCAAACACTGAACCATGGCTGCCCTTACACTCTTCTGGTTAATCCTTGTTAGCTCTTGAGAGCTGAGGAATGCAAGCTTCCCTTTTCTTTGAACACAGCTACCTCTCAGCTTGCAAGTCTGAAGGTTTCCATAGTTGTCCACCTAAAGTACACCCTGGTAAATCCAAAGCCAAATTATACAAGGATGTCACTGATAGTTCAAGATCCCAGTTTTCATTAGATATTGTCAGCCATCTTAGAAGAAATACATCAAGACATGGCTACTGTAGCACAAAGAGAAAGGCGCCCGACTTCCCAATGGTGATAAGGGAACCCATGCCTTACCATGAAGAGCAAGCGCAAAGGTCCAAAGAGTGAAGAGAGCTGCACATCCATCTTGGTGTATACATGTCTACGATGATTCTGATATTCTCTATCCAGTCACTTTGCTAGATCCTTATTGGAAGGAACAAGTACTGTTTAAGGTCACACTGTGCATAGAACATCTTACCCAAATTTTAAAAACTGTATAAACTGTAGGGCACATTTATACAGGTAAGACTAGGGCTCCATATACGTACACATATATTCTTAACTTAGCATGTGGACACGTATTTTCAAGCTCTGACAAGTGAGGGCTCAGAGTCATAAGGAGCCAGTAACAATGAACTCAGAAAAAAACAAAACAATGAAATCAGAAACAATAAAACACTGGTTTCTAAACACCACTCTTCAAGGAATTAAGAGAGGGGTGGAAAAATAAAAGACAAGCCCAGAAAGAGAATCTTGTGGTACTAAGCGGTTTTTTAAAAGAGAGAGAGAGAGAGAGAGAGAGAGAGAGAGAGAGAGAGAGAGAGAGAGAGAGAGCGCTCAAAAATAAACAGTGTAGTGAGAGCATATCAGTGAGACTTGGAAGCTATTTTGAGTGATTTGAGCAAAAATCAACAGTGTAGGTTTGATTATGACTCAAAGTATGAAATAAATGTATACCCGTCCAGACCACTATAAATTGTTGAATAAGTAAATAGGAGAGTGAAAAAGGAAAAAATGTATTTGTGAAAGCTTTTCAAATAGTCAAGGTAGAGCATTCTAAAAGGTGACTTAAACCCTCTGCTCTTCATCCCTTAGGATTTTACAGGATTTATTCACTACCTGTAAAATCAAAGACAAGAAGGGAGGTCAAGGAGCCTGATGAACTGAGGGTGGCGAGATGGTTCAGCAGCTAAGAGCATTGGTTGTTTTTCCAGAGGACCTGGATTCAATTCCCAGTACCCATACAGTAGCTCACAACCCTATCTACTCAGGTCCCATGGGTTCCAACACCTTCTTCTTACCTCTGCGGGCACTAGGCATGTATGTAGTACACAAACTGTGTACATTCAGCCAACGTACCCAAACACATTAAATAAATAAAATTTTAAAAGAAATGTTTTCTGTTTAAAAAAATAAATGTAATAAATTCTACCTCAGTCATATGCCCACAGTCGACATTATCACAGATGTCATACTGGTAGCATACATACATGTCATACTGACAGCATACATATATGTCATACTGACAGCACACATATATGTCATACTGGTATCATATACATCAAAAGAGGTACTCCATCATGCCATTGTATCCCAAACCCATATCCCCAACATTATGAGGAAACACAGAAAAACATCTCACTTGATGGAAATTCTACACAACTACCATGACGTCTCAAAACATTCGAAAGTACTTAAAACGAGGGAAAATGAGATACCCTAGCAGACCACAGGAGGCTAAGGAGATACGGTGACTGGATGGTACACGGCATCCTAGACAGAATACTGGAATAGGAACATTAGTGGTAAAATTGAGTGGGGTTCAAATGAAGACCAGAGTCTGGTCAATAATAATGCGCCCTTATCTGTCTCATGGTGTTGCTGATGGCACCATTTGGGGCGGGAGAATCAAGGGTTGGGCTGCAGTGAATGCTGGGATAGGCCTCTTTGAGCTCAGCTCCTGTACTGATCACATGGAAGGTAATCCCGTGCGGGGATACAAAGACCACTAATGAGGAAAGGAGTGGGCTGCTGAGGGGCTGAACTTTTGTCTACTCCATTGGATAAAGACTAGGGGTGAAGTTGTACTTTGGCTGTGAACCTGATAGAAAAGCATGAAGTGAGCTTTGCTGGGAGGTGCTGTCGACACCTTTGCCACTCACGGAAGGAACTGGATGAAAGCAAAGGCAGCTCGATGCTTTCCTTTCCTTAAATAAACTGCTTGGCCGTGTCGACGGTTTTAATGCAAAATGCAAGTTCCTGCCCAAGCATCGTCTTCTAACACCCAACTCTACCAGGTCTATCAAAAAAGGCTCTTAGAGCTTGCAGGGACTAAACCACTACCCAAAGACTATACATGGACTGACCCTGGTCTCCAACCTCATAGGTAGCAATGAATATCCTAGTAAGATCACCAGTGGAAGGGGAAGCCCTGGGTCCTGCCAAGACTGAACCCCCAGTGAACTAGATTGTTGGGGGGAGGGTGGTAATGGGGGGAAGATGGGGAGGGGAACACCCATCGAGAAGGGGAGGGGGAGGGGCTAGGGGGATGTTGGCCCAGAAACAGGAAAAGGGAATAACATTCAAAATGTAAATAAGAAATACCCAATTTAATAAAGATGGGGGGGAAAGGTTCTTAGAAACCGGCAGCCCGCCTGTGTGCACTTTCTTCATGAGGGTGTTTTTACAGTTTAGCAATGAGTTCGTTGAGAGTGACTTGGTCATGTACTTTCTGACTGTCAAGAAAGTCCAAGTCCCTTCTGATGTTGCTGCTCAGAAGTTCTCAGACTGCCGTGCACTCTGTCTCTCCAGGTACCTCCAGATCATCAGTGAGTCGATGCAAGCCAGGACCCAACTGCCCCAGCTCACACAGCAGCATCAGCAGGCAACTGTCCCCTCTGTCGGTCACGGAAGATTCGGCCGCTCCTATTCTTGAGCTGCAGAGCAGAGGATCCTCCGGGGTTTGTGGTCGAAGAGTGGAGAGACAGAACAGATCAGGTACGTTGGTGAGCTCCTCTTCAGCAGCAGTGCGTCTTAGCCTACTAAACAGCCAGGGAAGACACTGCCTTAGGCACGGAAGGCAGAAAGCTTTTGGGTACTATTAGGGATAGATTGTATCATGGAAAACCAAAAATCTATCACTGAAAAACTTAGAGCATAGTCATCTCTAACTCCAATACCATCTTCGATGAAATGTACAAGGTAGCTCATTTTCTCATCCTTGGGTGCCAAACCCCAGGACCTTTTGACTCAGCTCTGGGATTCAGGGATAACATTCTGTGTCCAGTCTAAAGAAAATAAAAAAAAAATCATCAAAATCAGACCGTGCTTTTGCTCTTGCCAGGACTACTGGTCCCTGGCACCAATCCAGTTTCCCCAAGTTCCTGGGTAGCACTTAACTGATGAGCACTTTCTGATCATGTAAACCTTCAGCCTTTCCTCACACCCACCTGACCACTCGCCAACTCTTGGGTTACTGGTTGCTAGGTGAATCTAAGCCATGTCCATGGGCTTCCCAGCAAAGTATAACTTTCTAGATGCACCCGGATTCATCACTGCAGCTAGAAACCCTGAGTTTTTAGTCTTAGATACATTTTTTCCTATCTCAAAGGATGCTCTAAAGCCAGAAGTTCATATTCATTTTGATCTTCTCGTCAAACGACCAGACCTCTCCCTTACCAGAAAGAAAAAAGAAAAACTGGGTTCTAAGTAACACTTCCCTCTCCATATAAGAGATTTTTTTTTCACTACTTTCCAACATTGCTCGATCTTCCTGGCTAGTGTGTCCCCCTCCTTGTCAGATACTCTAGTTGGATCCCTCCATGCTCAGCCCCTCTGTACCTCCTCTGCCTGCAATTCCCAAAGCCACTTCCATCTGACCCTTCAGCTTGGCTTTGCCAAAAATCTCTTTCAAATTTCAAACAGCATTAGAGACAACAGCAGAACATACCACTCACAGTAACGGACCAGTTAAAGAAGACGAGCAAAGCAGAATGTGAAGAAACTGTTTTTAATGGACAAAAGTGACAGTGTGTGAGACGTAGTGGGGACGGTGATGAGGAAAAAGGAGGCAGGAATGACTTACGAGTAGATTTTTTTGTGTGAATGTGCACTCAGAAGAGAGGCACCCAGAGTTATACTGACTTGCAGAGCCTTTCACTCCAGCCTCGGGTCTTTTTGTCTGTAGGTTCGTGTTTCTTTGCTGGACTCCTGGCACAAGAGTCTCTCATTCTAACATTTTTTTTTTTGGTTCTTTTTTTCGGAGCTGGGGACCGAACCCAGGGCCTTGCGCTTCCTAGGTAAGCGCTCTACCACTGAGCTAAATCCCCAGCCCCCCTAACATTTTTATTTATCTTCCTTTTCCCTTCTCCTCTCTGCATAAATCCCAGGACATTCACAGCACTGTTATTGAGAGCAGATAATATCTGCTCGTAGTCAAGGGAGCTGGCTAAGCCCTGTTTCCTGCCTCCCTTCAGTGTCTCTGCATTAGGGAGCTTTCTCCTGGCCATGTTCGTTTCTCTTCTCTATGCAACCCTGTCTCTGTATCAAATGGCTCTTGTCATCTTGTGTCATGTGTGTTCCACCAGACTGTAACTCAGGTTTTTACCATGAATCCCTGAGACCCAAGGAGAGAGTCAGATCTAAGAGTGTCCAAAGAGTTTATTGAATAAATAAATCAGAGAATGGCAGTTTTCACTGGCTGTTGCTCAAGACCCTAAGAATGCAATACTACTTATAAGACTAAGAAGTTCCAAAGGGAGTGCTGGGTTCACGTTTATTTTCCAAAGTGAAGAAGTCATTCTCAAAGAGCGTGATTTGAAAGCCTTAGCCCCAGTAAAGGTTGTGGCCCCAAGGGGATGGAAGGGAATCAGGTGTTGCTTCATCAAGCAGTGGGAACGTGTTCAGGCAGGTTCTGGAAAGGCTGAGTGAGAAAAGCCCTACCTGTCACTATTTCCACTACAAGTACAGACCTTGAGCCTGAGCTAAGGTCCTAGGAACAGAGGAAAATCTTGCAGAGAATTCTGTGTCCCTGCAGGATGCTGCCATGCAGGATCTCAGCTAGGAGACTGTCCTCCTTCTTAGTCCCTGAGAGGTACATGAATTCATTTCTAACTTACTTTTTCTATCACAAGGAAGAGCAGTGATAAAACTATACACTCCAGAGAGTTTTGACTACTTTAGTGTGAAAACTGCTACTAGATTGTCAAACAAAGCCTACTGTGTTTCCTGACACACATTGAACAATAATTTGTTGCAAGTTGGAAAATGACTTTCTGCTCTTGGGACACACTGATTTCGGTTTAAGAGTCATTCGGCGCCAGTTTTAAAAGATGTCCATAGAATATAAAAACAAGTATTTACTTCTGACGGTTTTTCATGTTGATGGATACAGGGCTACTTTGACTCCATGAATCTCATCCCCCAACATAGGCTGAAAGGCTTTATCTATTGGAGAGTTTCTGTCTTAATGACAGAGAGAAAGAGGAAGAGATCTGATAGAGCCTTGGATACCCCTTAGAGCTTCTGCTAGGGGAGCAGCAAACCCCGAATACGCTCCTGTGAATTAGCTGAAGCACACCATAGGTCTTTAGAAGCTGAGTTGTAGAATATTCTTAAAGGCAAAGCACGCCTACAGTGTAACAGTCACCCCATGCACAAGCATCTTATACCTACTGGGTGGGGTCCAGATCCACACTGGATGCAGCAAAACCAAGTCCATAGAAAGAATTAGTTGGGGGTGGGGTGCTATAAGTGGCTTAGCAGTTAAGAGCACTGGCTGCTCTTGCAGAAGACTTGGATTCAATTCCTAGCATCCACATGGTGATTTGTAACGTTGTAACTCCAGTTCTGGGGGATCAGACACCCTCTTAGAGTCTTCACCAGCACCGCATACACATGGTACACAGACATCACCCTTATGCAATAAAATATTTCAAACACTTCATACTTATAAAACTAAGCAAAATCTCAAAAAAAAATATAAAAAGAAAAGGAAAAGGAAAAACTGAGGGGAATCATTGTTCTTTTCTGATGGTAGCACCAAAAGGACAAACTCTAGCATGGTAATCAGACTTGTAGTTACACACATCTTCTTAAAGGAGCCGACACATCTGACTGCTCCTCCACATCTGTATTCCTCTCCTGTTTTCAGGGGATGATGGGGCACAGAATCACCCTGAGAGCAGCCGCCAAGAAAATGGACTCAAGGCGCGCTGTCTGTCCTGCACGTCTCTGGTTCTGAAGACCGTCTGGGGACTCTTGATCATCCTGTCAGTGTCGTCATCTTGGGTTGGAACCACACAGATTGTAAAAATCACTTACAAGAACTTTTACTGTCCCTTTTTCATGACATGGTTTTCAACAAACTGGAACATTATGTTTTTCCCAGTCTATTATTCCGGCCATCTAGCCACGGCTCAAGAAAAGCAGTCGCCAATGAAAAAGTTCAGGTAGGTTCCATGTTCGATGACTTATGGATGTTTCGAAACATGTTTTATGTAAATGCGCAAGTTCTCAACTCTTTGGGATATAAATTGAGTTTGCTGTGGAAATAAAGAAGGGAGAGCGATGGTTGGTAGCGAATGGGAAGAAGCAGGATCAGTCTCCTTACCTTGTGTCCCTTACTTAGGTCACCACCATCATCATGGTAAAAAAAAAAAAAACACCTATTAATACAGATGGTGTTAATATTCCCACCTTAACCCAAGATTGAAACAAATTCCAAAAGGCTGAAATTCTGGCCTGAGGTTAGCAGTGTATAATAGAACCCTGATTTATATTATTATTTAATTTGTCTCTGAAGGTCATGTGTTCAAACTGTCCTAAACTCTGGAGGGAAAAATCTGTATTAATAAAATTAATTGCTATTACACAAACGCTTGCTTAATTTTTCCAGCACTCTGGTGCCTTAACAGATGAAATTCTCTTGCTTGTTGAGATGGAAAGCTGAGCACTGAGTAGCCTAAAGAGAAGCCAATTTCTCTTGGTGGGAGCACGTGGGCCTTGTGGCCCTGTGTGTTGTTGGGTTGTAGTGGTAGTTAGCCTAGTTGTCTAATGCTTCTGGTATTTGTTCAGTAGTAAGTCAGGTCTCCTCTAGGAGGGCTCAGTAACTTGACAGGACTAATGTCAGTCTTTGTGCAGCACTAGTGGAAGGCAAAAGCAATGTTTGGGTCATGGTTTTTTTGGTTTTTTTTTTTTATTTTGGGGTTTTTTTTTTTTTTGGTTGGTTTGTTGGTTAGTTGGTTGGTTTGGGGGTTTTTGTGTGGGGGAGGGCTACATCAGGTAAAGTGCTTACCTTACAAACAGGAGGATCTGAGTTCTGTCCCTGAACAAAGAAGAAAAGGGGAAAACATCTAAGCATGGTTGAGAGTGTTTGTTATCCAAGCACTGGGGAAATGGAGGACAAGAGGAGCCTAGCCTCTCTGGTGAGCTCCAGGCCAATGAAAGACCTTGTCACAAAAATAAGGTAGAAGGTGACTGGGGAATGACAGCCAAAATTGTCTTCTTGCCTCTACACACACACACACACACACACACACACACACCACAGTTTCTAGAAAGGGAAAATCCAGAGTAGAAAAACAACCTCTGCAAGAACCATGCTCATTCCTGTGTCCTCAGGAGATCACAGCTCCTGATCCTCACCAGAGTGACAAGGAACGTGTCACACAGGAGTGCAAATAATCCCTCTTCGTTTCCCTGTGCTCAACCAGAAAGAGATGATTATTACGATCGGGACATTCTGAAATTAGTTTTTAAACACTTCCACTTCTTGCCACCTATCTGGAAGTGAGAGGGAATGGTGAAATCACACTGAGAGCTAGTCCTCTATGTGACCATCAATGTTTAATTTAAAGAAACAAGAAGAGGGCTGGAGAGGTGGACCAGTGGTTGACTGTGTGTGTTGATCTTGAAGAGGACCTGGGTTTGGTCCCCGGAACTCGCATGGTGACTTACAGACATCCATAGCTTCACTTCCAGGGGATCTGATGCCTTCTTTTGACCTCCTCAGGTACCAGGGACACACATGGTGTACAAATGTACATGCGCTCAAAATAACCATACACATAAAATAAAATTTTAAAAATCTAAATTTTGATTAGAGAAAACGAAAAGAAGCTAAAACAATAAACATTGCTTTTTTAAAAAAAAATAATAAGGGGGTTGGGGATTTAGCTCAGTGGTAGAGCGCTTGCCTAGCAAGCACAAGGCCCTGGGTTCGGTCCCCAGCTCCGAAAAAAAGAAAAGAAAAATAAATAAATAAGTAAATAAATAAATAAATAAATAAATAAATAAATAAATAAATTCCCCATAACTGCGTACCAGATAGCATGCTGACCATGCTCTCCCCCAAAGCAATTAAAAACAATTAAAACTGTGTAAAGGAGGGAGTGCAGTGTAAGAGCACCGTAAAGCAAGCCACGCTACTTTGTTTGGGATAACATATTTACAGCTGACTGAGACAAGGCTTGGGCAATGAGCTGCATCCCCTCCACATCCCCTGCGTCCGACTAACTCTGAGTTTGAAGACTCTGTACCTTGACAAGGTGCCTCCACCTGCCAGCAAAGGTAAAGCGATGCTGGCAGTGTCTGAAACTGAATCAAAAGGCTCTTACTCTGAAGCAGAGAGCACTGTCTGTGCGAGGACTGTTCTCTAGTGAGAACAATGAGAACAAAACATGGTCAGAAAACTCTTGGGTCTTTGATCTCTTTTCCCTGCAGACTCATTAACAGCGTCTGCTAAGAAGGGGCTCCTAAGTCTTCAGGCCTGAACAGGAGGACGTGAGTTAGTGTGGAAGTCTGAAAGCAGAGTTTCCCACTGCACAAGATCCCTCACTATTTTTCTCCTGAGCAGCATGGAAGAATTTCATGGGTTTTTTTTTTCCTTATCGCTAACATCAAAAGAATTTTCAATAAAGTGTCGAACCTAGGTAATGAGATGTGTCCCCTTAGGAATGGACTTGGATGAATCTGTTGTTTCCATTAAATACTGCCAGAACTCCAGGACCCCGAGTGCATTTGAAATTCACAGAGAAAACATTATTTGCTATAGCTTTAATAAAGATGCTTCATTAACGGGAAAAAATCTCTAGAAAGAATGAGTCGGAGTCAAATACAGCAGTCTCTGATGGAATGCACTTAAAGTATCATTCAGTATACAGAAAGCGCTCACTTGGCATGCAGAAAGTGCTTAATAACTAATAACGGATACTATACAGGGGAGCACAATTAATTTATTATTATTTCCCCAGCCTGGCTTCATTCCAAGCTTTGCCACCCGTCAATGCCTCTTATCCAGATACTCAGCTCCCATGATCCCAAGGAGAGGCACACTGCTCAATGCCCCTTAGTAAACATCCATTCTTTGAGTGTTCACAGTTCTCAGTACCTAAGGCTTCCATCGCATAGTGTTTTACATGGGTCACTTAGAATTTGGATAGAGAAGGAATTAGAGGAAGACTTCTAATGTCTGCAACACAGTTACGTACGGGGAGGGAGTCAGCAGTGAGAGGGACGGGTAGAAAGGGGAATCAGGAAAGACTGAGTAGCTGGGGCATGTGACCAGCTTAGATGAGAACAACCTATGCTAGTTATCAACTTTGGTGGCCACTTTGCCCGTGGTTCTCTCTCTCCATCCCTAGAGAACCATGTTCCTTCCCTGCCCCACAGGCTTGACTTGAGATTCTCATCTGGTGACTGTGGTCTCTAAGTAATAACCATCACAGAGCCAGGAATGAGAAGAGAGAAACCGTTTAATAAATGTTTTTCTTCATGTGTTTTGGTAAATGTGTATTTACTGGTTGTGGATAAAATAATAAGTCAGGGACTCTGGACTCCTTCTTGCTTTCTGACCAGGCAGAAGCCCCTTGCGTCTGAGCAAACCTTGCATCTGAGGCAGTGTGCAAACCTTCTGTACAAGGTTGCCTCTTACTATGGCCAGGGGCCACAGGGCTGCAAAGGGTCTTTAGTTTGTGTGTGTGTGTGTGTGTGTGTGTGTGTGTGTGTGTGTGTGTGTGTGTGTGTGTGTGTGATACGTGAGACTTCTATGTGCTTTACCTAAGACTGGTCTTTATTGATTCCTTTCGATGAAGTTGTGTCTCTGTCGAGTTAAAACTTCCCTTTGGGAAATATCATCTTCCTTTAGTAAAACTCCTGATTTGAGGGTCTATCTCTCATGAAATCCAACTCACAGGACAGGATTCGTGCACGTCAAAGGTTCAGTGTGTGTGTGTGTGCGCACATGTGTGTGTGTGTGTGTGTGTGTGTGTGTGGCTGTGTGTGTGTGTAACACAGTTTTGACCTTTCTGAATCCCCAGCATCCTTAGCTGCTTGAATTCAAGCAGTTTACCTAGTGACCTAGTGACTCGCCATTTCCAGCTCAACTCCCTGTTCTTACAGCCCTTGTCACTCTTTGATCCCAGAGTCTCCGGGATGGACGGGAGGCCACTTCCTTTGTAGAAATCACTTGGACTTAGTGTATGTTAAATGCTTTCAGGACAGTGATCTGATTTCAGTAAAAGCCAAACTACTGATTTGTACTGTCCAGAGTCATAAAAATGCATTCTCCTATAAATATGTCCAAGTCTTAGCAAAGTGTTGCTTTGAACAAGATATTTATACTCCTTTTAAAAATATCATGCTGGCAAATGACTGTCTAGTAAATACTATGTGTTCATGTTTGTGATGGCAATTAAAGTAAACAGCCAAAGGGCGTCTTTTCAGCCCACAGAAACACAGGCAGTCACCACACCACTGCTGTTACTGTCTGAATATTTCTTATTAAAGTGGACCCAAAAGATGAGTAGCCAATAAATCGAACAAATCAAAGATTTCATTGAAGGAAGCGACTATTTCCGTGTTCTAGGTTCTGACTGGACCGTGCTTACTGAGCATAAAGTACATTTTGAGCCTCATGCTTACTTTTTAGGGTCATCACAGAAGTGTCCTTTGTTCTTCTGCCTTAAGAAAACTAACAGAACTTTGTCACTGGATAGAGACTTTAGAAAGAAGCAATGACCCAGAAATAACTAAATCCCAAAGTGTGTGAGGCCTCACGGACGCACAAAAGCTCCCCGTTCACAGGATTCTGGGAGCCGTCTGCAGTCCACTTACATACACTACAGCAGCCATCTTGGTCCTGTCACCTTTGCGCGTGGGAAGCTTCAAGCTTTGTCAGTAGCTAGAGACTTTGGTGACTGCCCATGTTGGAGTTTCTCCAGCTTTTCTGAGTACCTTCATAGGCAGCAGAGTGGCCGGTCAACTCAGAAGAATATGATGAGGAGAGGGTCCTGCTCTGTGTGGAGCAGCTGTGGGCTCTTTCCAAGGACCTCCCGATGTAACTTCCTGAAGTAGACAGGTGACAAACCTAGGCTCAGCACATTCCAGAGATGCTTGATGGACCCCAGTGTTTGTGCCCTCGCCTAACAATGGCCATGACAAGTCAATCAGTCAGGACAGGTCTGCAATGGTACCTGTGTATTGACCTCTTTTTCTTTCCTAGGGAATGCAGTCGGATCTTTGGTGAAGATGGCCTGACACTGAAGCTCTTCCTTAAAAGAACTGCTCCCTTTTCTATTCTGTGGACTTTGACAAATTACCTGTATTTACTGGCTTTAAAGAAGCTGACAGCCACTGACGTCTCTGCTCTGTTCTGTTGCAACAAAGCCTTTGTCTTCTTGCTGTCCTGGATTGTGCTGAAGGACAGGTTCATGGGAGTACGGGTAAATGGCACACTCAATTCCATGCGCGGTGCCTCCCTGCTTCCTAAATCTTATCACCGCACTGCTGTTTCGTGGAGTTTCTCTAAAGCTTTCCCCACTGATTCTGAGTACAAATTGCAACGTGAAGATGTGTGTTAGGAAAGCCCAGTAGGGGCAGCATCGTGAGGGGAGAAAGGGCTGTTTCTGCTGGGGAGTCAGTTGATTGCAACAGTAGGTACTGAACCAGCCTGAGAAATTGAGTTCCTATTTTAGAATTAACTTGTAGAATTATTGTCGTGTTCATCCCTTGCCCTCAGCAAAGAAGGGTCTGAGAGAATAAGCCACAGTAAAGATTGTGATTTTTCTCGTGTCAATCCACATATTTTGGAACAACCCCCAGCCTGCCCTTACCCAGATGGATTTAATTAATATCAGTGTAAGTAGATAAAGATTGCCAAACAGTAATTAAAGTCACTGGTAACGGCACAATGCTATTAAAAGTGGCTATCTAGCTAGTGTGACTAATCTAGGAATGGAAAGAAAAGCAACAACTTGTACTTTGGGGCGCAAATCCTTAACTGAACTATGTTAAACATGTACAGAACACCTCGGTTTTGAGTTTATTCCTTTTAGTACTAGCATGGCTTTTTAAATAAATATATGTGATCTTTTGATATAATTATTATCTAATACATATAATTTTTGTGTGATTAATCCATGTTAGAAACGGATTTCTCAGGAACTGTGTGGATTTCAGGAGCTGGAAATGCCCTGACCATATCAAGGCAACAATGCTTTATGAGGAAAAACCACAGGAAGGACTTTTTTTATGAAGTCTTAAGATCCAAGCACTTTATTCTTCTCTAGAAGAGCTGTCTAAGATTGGGTTTAAAGTGTATCTCTCTACCCAAATCTTGTTCTTGTTGACAATATGTCTAGGTCCTTGCCTCATTCCTAATGCTGAAATTGACATCTATAAGGAGAGAACATGTCTGAGAGCCACTGACTAAAAGGCAATTCTTTTTCAAAGAAAACTAAGAGCTGGGTACACGAATGAAGCCTGTAGTAGCAGTCTCTCAGAAGGCTGAAGTGGAAGGAAGACTTGAGACCAGGAATTCAAGCCCAGTCTTAGAGATAGAAAAACTCTATCTGTTTAGAGAAGAAAATAAGCACGTGGTTACAGAAACTCCGAATGAGTTTGAGAGACACTGCTCAGAGATTCAGAGTGGAAGCTTGACCTGAACAGTCAAAAACTAGATTTAATAAGAAATAAAATAATAAACTTCCTTTGCCATTTTCCTTTCTTTGCTTCTTTCTATCATGTGCATACTCCGTTGTATATACCCTTATGTTTGACACCCAAAGAGAAGGAAAGATGCTTCACACGGTGGTGATATAGTAAACAGCCTATATTCTGGATCACAAATGGATAACATTCCTGTCATAGATTAATCACTGTGAGTCGCTTGTTAATACCTAGACTCCTGATTGAAGTACAGCTGAAGGGAAAAATTAGGAGCCATCATTTTATTTTTCTACTATAAAGTCATGTCATCCAATTTATTGGTAATCCATGATGTGTTAAAAACAATCTCTTTTAGATTTCTTTGGGAGTAGTTTTTTACAGGTCATTTATATTTATCCCATGGAAATTTGTAAAGTCGGCACTTCTGAAAATATTACAAAGCCATAATCTACCTCTTGCAGCCTTGAATGTGGCTGTTTTCCTACCTCTGAGGTCCCATACACTTAACTATATTTCTTAAAATCGCTCCACTAAAAAGTGCCTGTCTGGTTTGTATGAGACCCTGGGCTCTGTCACCAGCACCACAGATGCAAAGAACACAGACGGGAATGCCTTTCTGGCTGAGAGATTCCCTCCTTGTCACTGGTGCCTGTATTCCAACAAGAATTAGCTACTAGACTAGAAATTTTAATATAAAGCCTTTCTTTGATAGCTTGATCCACTCTTATATTTTGTATCATTGTTTCAATCGTTTCATTTTCAAATTAGTGAAATGGAGAAATTTTAGCAAATTGTTGGTTGGAGAATGCTTGAATAGATTCCAAGTTTTTGTAGCAGATAGATATAGGGAATGAGTTTATGTTTCTTGAACATTTGCTCCTGTGACAACCAAAAATCTCCCCCATTGTGTTACTCCCAAAGAGCTTGCATCACATAGTATGACTCTTTCGAAGACTTTCTAAGAGCCCCTGACTGGAGAACATCAACTGCACTGACTCTTTCCTAATCTGTACTTTGAATTAAACTGGCCCACGATGGCCCAGACATAGGATGCTAGAGTTGAGCTGCTACTGGGGTGTGTTAATCCTGAACATTCCGAGAAGATTCAAGACGACCTGTAGTTTACGTCTGTTTCTGGTAGCTGCCAGTCCATACACACAGCAGACTCACAGGAGCCTTGATGCTTCCCAGGGGCAGGCACAGAGGGTTAACTGTAGGCTCCTTCTCATTAGGCCCCTCTTGGCAGAGCAAAGCCTTATGAATGGAGCCAAGAAAGGAGAAAGCAAAATTCTGATCACTGTCAGATTTGATTCTCACAAGGCCTACATCCTTAATCATTAACTCAGTGTGCCCTGTGTCTGTCCACACAGTTGTCAGTCCTTCTTTCTGGGACATTTCCCCCTCTTTCCTACCCAGGTCTTCTTGTGATCTCGCTTTTAGGTAGATTTTATACAAATAGTTGTTATAAAAATAGTCACGGAGGGATTAGAAATTCAGGGGTGTAGTACCCTTAATGTTCTATGGACTTCTTGCCTCTACTTGATAGCTATAGATCCCCACACTTCTTTCTATTTATCACCTTTCATCTCTTGTTCAATTTATGGTTCAGAACAAAAGCGACAGTTCTTTACATAATTTTAAATATAATGTAGAGAAGCTTAAGGATTCTGTGGTTTCTTGAAAATAGGCCCACCTAAATCCACCCAAACGCTGAATTCATACAGCTCTCAATGGCCAAGTTCTTAATTGGTGCCTCAGTCTCAACCATGGACATATAGCCCTGAGTTTGAGGGCCGTCATTGTCAACAATGTAGTTTAATACCTTTATTCTAGGATGTCTTCTTGGCTTTGGGAATCAGAGATTCACTGTGAACCAGTGACGTTCTTCCACACTCACCAATTACAGAAAGCAGAATTGGCCTCAAGGAAGCGTGTTAAGGCTATCATCTCTTTTTTAGGTCTGTAAAGACCATATAGGAAGTTTGGAGCAAAAGAGTGGATTAAAGTTTCCTTTCAATGACTTGGATCCTAACATGAATGATACTGCTAGGCAGAAAATAATTCCGGAAACCATTTTCGAATAGGAAATAGAGTATTTGATAATTTCAGGAGAATCATATCCTTGTGGTTTTTGAAGACCTACACAGAAAAAAAAGAAATATAAAGATACAAACACACACACACACACACACACACACACACACACACACACACACACACACACAGAGCCACAATTGACTTGCTTCTCTAGACTTCAATGGGTTTTTGAAAGGTAAAGGAAGCCTGATTCTCCTGTAAGACTACAGATGGTGTTGAATATGTCAAGCATTTGGGCTTTAGGAACAGGCTGCACATAGTCCTTTACAAATGCCCCATAAAAGTTAATGCCAAGTGCCCTCTGAAGGACAGAAGGTAGCTAGGTGGCTCAGAGGATGTGTCACTTGGCTGGCATGCTGGGAAAATGCGATAACTGAATCCATTTCCTGGGGTACTCAACTGAAGTAGCTGCACCCGATATAAGAGAACAGAGAGCTTTGGGAAGTTACAGATGGCAGCACGGTCAGTTTTGTGGTCACAGTGTTGGCTAACATTCTCACACAAAATGACATTCGGAGGAGGAGGATGGTTTCACTTGCCTTACTTAGGTACTTGTAGTTGGTTAGGAAACTGGATCTGGAATAATCCGTCAGAAGAAGCTTTCAGAAGCCAAACTGGTAGCCCCACCCGACGCTTCATATTTTTGGCAAAGGAGGGTCTCATGGGAGGTAGAGTTTCCCAGTTTTCCTTGGTAGTCGCAATATTAATGAGCATGTAGGAGAGCTTGATTATGATGCAGGCTTCTGAGGGAGCATGACCAGTGTGCTAAGTACTGTCCTTCTCTGTTTCCACTGAATGAGTGGCCAAGCCTTTGAAGGCTGATTCTAAAAATATGTGTGGCTTAGATTTGTGCTTAGGGCATTTGTTATATGAATCTGTGGTGTATTTACTCTTTGAAGTTTAAGGCAGTGGTGCTACGCCAAGCACGGCCATCCTAGGGTCATCCAAACGAATGCTCCAAATAGACTTTCCATCCAACACATTCCCGCATGTTCAAGATGAGCTGAGATCTGTTCCTCAACTTCTAGATGTGTCCATCAGAAATATAGAAAACTTCCTCAAATGTACAATAAAGACTTTGTCTATTCGGATTATTGTAAATTTTAAATGGAAACATTTATCTCCTGGCTAGGAATACACTGTATGTCTTATAAGTCATTGCCTTTCCTATGGGTAAGAGTTTTCCTAATACCTCCTAATACTCAGATTTCCATGCTTTTGGAACTTAACTAAGTGTTATCTGGTCCCCTAATGGGAAAACCACTTCTCCCCATGCAAGCAATTGAAATAGAGCTGGAGTAATTGCTGTGTCGATTCAAATAGTTCGGGCGAATATTTTCACAAACTCTTGAAGAGGCTTGTTATGACTATAATTTCCAATTGCTTTAAGATTATGTCATCTTTAGCCATATCCGAGTCTTGTCTGGAGAAAACATCTATAGTGATCTCTTTGTGCACACCTTTTTTCATTTCCTGCTAGTGTGGAAAGGGAGGAACCCCCACCTGTACTTGTCCTGAAAATATTATACCATCTGTCCACCAGTTCCTGGACAAGGGTTGTTTTGGGTTTTGTTTTGTTTTGTTTTGTTTTGTTGTTTTTGTTGTTTTTGTTTGTCAGGGATCAGTGTTTGTTTTTCTACTTCCCTTTATCCAGAATTATAAATAACACACAGTGTCCTAAATACCGATGTCACCTCATAAACACAACTAATCATTCCCAACTTCATTAGGATTAACACGGTTTTATTAACACTGCTTGAAGTATTTATATAATTACTCGATCAAAAAATAGAATTGGAAGTTGGCCAGCAACTTTTTTTAAATATCTTTAATCTTCCGAGATCAGTGTTCCGAGAGAACCTTTTCTACATATGAACATGTTAGGTAACAAAGATGATTTAAACACAAAATCAAATCAGAATGCGGTTGACCAATATGCCTTTTCATTTCTCAGAAATGAGACTGCCCACAGTGGTTGCAATGTTTTGCTGAATGATAAATCCTCAGTCATAGCAAATGATTGCCTTCCAGAATTCTCAGCAACAGAGAGCTCCATCGTGGGTTTACTTATATTATTACTATTATTTCTTACTTGTAAAACTTCCTAGCACCTTCCACTGTGTGCCTTAAATCCTACACACACACACACACACACACACACACACACACACTGGTGGCAGATAACACTAAGAATGCACACCTGGCAGTGCCAAGTAGTCAACATTTGCTCATCTCCCTAGTAACTTGTTATGAAGGCAAATCTATTTCTGCTGACACATAAGTTCTGTTTCCCAGGGATTCCTGCTGGGTTTTGTACTTAAATGTAGAACCATTCTGGGGCCACCACGCTCTTGTCACTGATGGTCATTAACAAACACGTCGTTGGGTTCTATGCCAAGAGGAGCACACTCTAATCACCCCTCAGGTCTTTACTCATACCTTGTTATCCTAAGTAATGCCCTAGTAGCACCCAAAACGGCCTGGAATGTCCCAGGTGTATCAGAGCTAGCTTCAGAGGCACTGGCTTTGAAATGCTCAGAACTGAATCTTCCTACAGCTAAATCTCCTACGGGTTCTCATCTTGAATTTAAAGTCAGTGAGGAAATGCCATCCTCCCGATTGCAAGGTCCTTGTCTTACTGCTTGCTGTAACTTTGAAGTGCTTTCCAATGGAGCAAGTGCAGGGAAATTGATGAAGCAGACGCAAGACAGCAGGTCACACAGAGTGAGCTCTTGAGCATACCAGTGTCGTACCTCATTACAACAAATCACTACAGCCTTGGTTAAGTTATTACCATTTCTATTTGTAAAGACGAAGAATGCTCTAGCAAGGTAATACAATAAAGCATAATTAAATGGAATTCTTTTTCTGTGGTTTATCTTTTTTGGAAACGAATGAATTTGCATGTAGAGCCAGGTAGAAGAGGACTCACAGGACATCCCAAACGACTGGTGCTGATCTAGCTTGCTCCTTCCTCTCTGTGTTGCTGGGAGGTCTTGCTGCCCTTCATCAAGGGTTTTCCTCTCAGCCCTATCAAAATTACATCTCCCTAAACAAGTCTTGGTGATGTGTTTAGAGATGCACGTTGACCCAAGGAAGTGGTTAAAATATGTGCAGAATTGTCTGAAAATACAGATGTATACATGAAAATACTTAGATGTAGTTTCCTGGTAAATCCATTTCACCAACAAGGATATTAATCTCAAGGAAAACAAACAAAACAAATCCTAAGTTGTTCGTCATTAATCAACATAGCTTTTTATATTGCACGCCTGTGGCATGAGCAGACCTGTCTCTTTTGATACTTTTGACTGACCCTTCCATATATATATATATATATATATATATATATATATATATATATATATATATATGTTTTACTCTTTTTCTTCTCCCTGCCACAGAAGTTTCCCTTCCCTGCTCTCTCCCAGTCCCTCCCCACTTCCCCCTTCTCAAGACTAAGTCCTCCCCCACTCCTCCTCCTTCTCCTTCTTCTCCTCCATTTCCCTTCATAAAAGAACAGGCCTCCCAGAGATATCAAGCAAACACAGCATATCAAGTTACAATAAGACTAGGCACAGAACCTCATATTAAGGCTGGATGAGGCAACCCAGTAGGAGGGAAGACATCCTAAGAGCCAGCAAGAGTCAGAGACAGCCCCTGCTCCCACTGTTAGGAGTCACACAATAACACCAAGCTATACTTCCATATCATATATGCAGGGCTACTTTGCAGGAGGCATATATGTCAGACCCATACAGGCTCCCTGGTTGTCACTTTAGGTTCTGTGGGCTCCTATGGTCCCTGGTTAGTTGACTCTGTTGACCATGTAGGAGCCAGAGGGGTCAAGGACATTACAAGGATACTGACCCTTCTTAAATGTAAACACCGATGAAGGAGGAGGTAATCAGCCTTAAGGAAGAATGTAGTAGCTTTCATGGGGCTCAAATGGCTTGATCTGGGATATGAAAGCATAACTTTTTCTTGTTTCCTTCCATTCTGTTTGACAGATCGTCGCAGCAATAATGGCAATTACCGGCATCGTCATGATGGCATACGCGGATAATTTCCATGCTGATTCCATCATCGGTGTGGCATTTGCTGTGGGCTCAGCCTCCACATCTGCACTGTATAAGGTAGGTCTGTACCTTCCGCTACAGTCAGCTGTCACTCATAGCTTAGGATTAAGCAACAAAATCAAGAAGTGCAAGGAAAATTTTAGAAAAATACAGGCATGTTAAATAATCGTGTGCCCTTTTTTAAATAGTTGTGTGGTAGGGCATCTGACGGAAAATTTCATCCTGTTGTCATGTCCTTACATGCCATAGTTCCTTGTACTTTCTGGAAGAGAGAACTGAAGCTTTGAAAGATTACATAACTCTCCAAGGCCTTAGTAAGGTAGCCATGGTTACAACCTCGGCCTGGAGCCAGCACTGCCCCCAGTTATCAGGCAGTTACAGCACAAAATGTAAAGAAAGCAACTCCTCCCCTCTTGATTTTTTTCATTTGAGTATATGGTAATTATTTTAGCACCATAGAGGTATTAAAATAATAACCTATCATTTGAGAGTGTGATGTTTCCTATATAAGGAACCCACACTGTATGGAGCCCGAGCCATTAGCAAAATGAAGACACTCTCTACTCTGCTGTGTGTACTTGGTGCAATTTCTCCCCTGGATTCCCTGTCATCCAAGAAAATGTCACTGGGGTCACCACACATAACTTCAGAAGCCAGGTCTTAGACGGCAAATCTAAAAGGTTATTTTCCCAAAGTTCAACTTCTTTAAACGATAACTTTCTGATGTATTTAAAGGGCAATTCCAATTTCACCTCTTCTAGAGTTTCAATAAAATGAAAAGCAAGGATGGAACAAACTCTGAAAGATAGAAACAGCCTTCTGTGTCCTTCCTGGAGGCTTGCCTATTCACCACCACTGCGGCCCATACACACACAGTCTGATTCCATATTGATATATTTGGGAGAGAGAGTCCCACTAATTCTGTGTGACAAGCTTGACAAGTGTTTATTCATTTACCATGAGTGCCTAGCCCACCTCATAGAAGCACTACTAAAATGGTTGACAGGACCAAAGACCAGCAAGATTAAGTCTTCTAAGAGAAAAACTAACACATTCATGAAGTTACAAGTCAAAGTAGTACTGGAAAATGCCTCAAAAACAGGAAGGCTGTTATAGAGAAAGAACTCTCCTGATCAGACAACAAAATGCACTCATTCTGAGAGTGGTAATGGTTATTAACATACAAAAAATCATATCTGAACCCTAATTCCAGGCAGACACAATCTGCAGGTGCATTTGGTAATACTTGTCAGTAGGTTAGCAAGGGAAAAGGGGGTTAAAAAGCCAAGAATACAAACCATGTCTGGCTTCCTCCTTCTGCCCATTCTGTGAGTTCGTTATCCCTTCATGTCTACCTATCTTCTGCCTCTACACGTGGGCTTATAACCCAGAAAAAGAGATTATATTTCATCTAGAGAGTAACACAGTTACTTACGAAGTTCTTATGAAGGCATCTTAAGCTCAGGGAGGAGAGTGCTGACAAACCTAAGGCCTCAGTATTTGTCTTAGCAATCTAATAACACTTAGTTCTCGGCATCTGTCATAGTAAGGATGCAAAGAATCCCATGGTTGCAAGGAAGAATTAGTTGACGGCATATCAACACTATATTTGTGTGGACTCATAGAACCTTCATTTATCCTTCACCTTGTGCCCACCTTAATGATTTTGTTGTCATAGTGTTGAGTATACCTAAAGACTTATAACACTACAAGAAATAACAGCTCCTATACGTTTCATGACAGCTCCTATCCGTTGTGACCAATGTAGGGCCTTTTTAATTCTTTGTTGTCCTAGCCCATTTAGGAACATAGAGGGAGCAGGGCGAGACGACACAGAGCCTAAACTCTAGGCCAGTAAATTTAGTTGAATTCACTTTTGTCCTACAGCAAAGACTCTCAAGAGATTCTCTCCTTTCCAGGTTCTGTTTAAGATGTTTCTGGGCAGTGCCAACTTCGGTGAAGCTGCACACTTTGTCTCTACCTTGGGGTTCTTCAACTTGATCTTTATCTCCTTCACTCCCATCATCCTGTATTTCACCAAGGTGGAGCACTGGTCCTCCTTTGCTGCACTGCCCTGGGGCTGTCTCTGTGGGATGGCAGGACTATGGCTAGGTAAGTGGCCATACCCTGTGCCTGTCATTCTCCATGTCACTTGATCTTCCACTTGAACAGATGGTCCTAGTGGGATGACCCCACTTGCTGCTCTTGTGCTCCACAGATCCAGACTACATTGGTTATGGCCATTGGATGTGTGGACAATTCTTGGTAGACTCTTGCATGATTATCTCATAGCTAGCCATCATAGAGTGCTTGCTGAGAATTAAACTCTCCAGTTGGAAGCTCAGGTCACTCTGTCCACCACTGGCCTTTAGGTAGCCTCATCTAGTCTTCATGGTGTGATGTGTGACTTACTGTGCTTCTTATGTACATAGTATGACAGGCAGAAGTGATCATGGATGAGGCATTAAAATACTCAAAGTAGCCAGAGCCCTGGGATCAGCTGAGATGGATATGAAGAAAAGAAGGGAAGAGGAGGCAAGGAGAGAGGAGGGGAGGGGAGAGGACAACATTCAAGAGAGACAAGAAGATCATGAAGAAGTCGGAAAACCACATTGCAGAGGCTGGGTTTATAATCTACTTTATCTTAGAGATGAATATGGCAGGCTCACACCTGCATGTTGAACAGCCCACTCTTCAGAGTATGGAGAATCCACCAGGAATCCCCTTCCAGGAGATAAAAAACACAGCATGTACTGAGCTTAGTGTGCCTGGCTAAGCAGAATGTGCCCATTTGTAGGCCAAATAAAAAACATCTGGAGTCTTTCCTTAGGCGTCCTAGAACTCTGGATCCCACTTTCCAGATGTTCGTCTACCCATACTTGATGTAAGAGGACCCAGTTTCTCCTCCTCAGCCATAGAAAACAGCAAACCCCAGCTCCCAGTGCTTACTCTGAATTACCCAGCTTCATTCTGCTTCTTGCGTAGACTGCCTGGTGTCAATCACTCTTTTGTTCCACATTTACCCAGTGCACTCGCCCTGCAGGGCCAGCTTTGCCCTTCTCCCGACCTTCTAAGCTAACATAACACTGGAAACAGTAGCAACACTGCAGCTCCAAGAGAAAAAATGCCCTGATTCCAGCAAGATCATCGATTGGCTCGTCTTTTTCCACTTCAGCCTAGATCCCTCAGGGAAGGTCCTTAAACTGAAAACATTCAAGAGAAAGATCAAGCTTTAATTGTTGGTCCCTGAAGTTCCGCTTCCCAAACCCAAAACTGGATGGTTATCATCTCGCATTACCTCTATGTTGAGTGAAAATCAATAGCATATTTGGAAGTTGGTCTTGTGGCCATAAGATCAAAGTATGCTAATTAAAAGTGCTCAGATTGTTTCCTGGCCAGAACCAGAGTAGTTGGAGCCAATCGTAATCAGGATGTCACTTCCTCTTGGCCACTTCTGTGTGCATGGAATTTGTGCCTCCTGCAAAGTAGCCCTCCACCAATGAGAGTCACTGACACATCTAAAGTAAGCCATGTCAGGCTGGGCTACCCATGGCAGTGAGACCCAAGTTTCTCTAAGCAGCATGTTTCCTCAGTCCGTCAGGCAGGGTGCCAGCTGACTCTGCAGCTGCCCCATCAAGGCCACCAATGCACACCAGAACCCATTGTGCCCAAGCAGAGCTGTGACAAATTAGAGAGACAGCCTCTTCCCTGTGCTATGTTCTCCAGGATTTGGGGAGCCAGTGTTTTTATTCCCACCCCTCTCTTCTCTATGGGAATGGCGTGTGATTTAGCTGGGACTAGTCTGAGTGGCAGAGCTCATAGGCAAATACCAGTGTGTGCTCTGAACGCCACATCGCCTGCAGTTATGGCTGCGACCTGCCCTCCAGGGAGTTATCTTTGTCTGCATACGGGTCAGTCTCAAATATTTATCTGATATATCTGAGTTGCATTTAAACTCGGGTTGGATCCCATGCTCTGAAGAACACATTGAATTAGGAATTATTTTCCTTGGGTTATCAAAGACTATTCAGAATCATCTAAAGAACTAAGGAAAATAGACAATGCATTTCATGGAAACCACCTGGGTTTTTGTTGAGGAAGGAAGGCTCGGTTTTGAAGCATCACTCCATTCTCTCAGTCTGCCAAAATGCACTCCAATCAATAAAATGACAAATGAGGGATTCAGCAGCATTTCGATGCATTCAGTAAATTCCTAACTTGTTGGAATTTTCCCTATTTGACTCCATGAGATTAAGAAAAGATTCAAAGTGCTGGAATATTCGTTCACATTGAGTTTTGCCACAGCAAAGGAACATTTACAAACTTAGGAAGGCTCCTGTCTTAATTGCTGATGCCATATGCTTGTGAGTCTTGAAGGGTTAAACCCATTGCCTCCAATTACAAGGAACAAATGACTCTGGATAACTAAGTTGATGAGTTTAATTATAAGTGACAACAGAAATATATACATCCTCATTGAAATAGTTCTAGAACCTTCTTTGAGTCTAGAATCTTCAGAAATATGGGTAACATGCTTCAGTCACGTTCAAAGAGACCATCTCAGATTAAAGGACCTTTTGTTCTTATGAATACTCATCTCTACAACCTCTAAAAAGTTTAATTTAACTCTATCAAACTGATAATCTATAATTTATAAATATTAGAAAAGTATAATTTGGGCAATTTTGAATGGAGTTGGATGATTATTTTAAATAATGATCTTTTAACTAAAGGAGTCCAGACATTAATGAAAGAGCATCAGCTTACTCTGGCAGTTTATTCTGTGGGCCTGACCTCTGCTGACCTCTGCACAATCAGGGTGGGAAAACGGTTCCCAGACTCCAGTGAACTACACTTTATTTGTCCAAGTGACCTTGAAAGAAGGGGAGGATGCAGGATCACAGGATCTGCTCTCCTCGGACAGACCTTACCTTAGACAGTAGCACCAGAGCCTGTAAATTGCCCAGTGTGTAGCTTAAATAGCAAAGTAAGCAAGAAAGAAGCATTGAAACTCAATCAGTCCCCAGTTTTCAGCCTCTGGCTAGCCCCAGACTGCCCTTCCAGCCTAACATGTGGTATGGAAGATTGATGACTTCACCTCTCCATACACCTCCGTCAGCCAGCTGGCAAGAGCTCAGGCAGAGAGGCACAGGAAGACCAAAGAACTTAACTGACCTAAGCAAGTCATCCGTTACCAAAATGAGAAGATTAATTGAACAAAGATGCAGACCCTTGAGAAAGCATGTTTAGCAAAGGTGTTGGTCCTTGTGTATTGAGAGACCAGTGCACCAACCCCTTCATCCCGTGCCCTCTCTTTTTTTCCAGCATTCAACATCCTGGTAAACGTTGGAGTGGTCCTGACATATCCAATCCTCATCTCCATTGGAACAGTACTCAGTGTCCCTGGAAACGCAGGTACTGGTAAATATGGTCCATTTGTTTGCTTTATGCTCTGATTTGTTTCTTCTAACAATCGAGAATTACGTCCTTTCCCTTGGAAGTTCTTTTTAAATATCACGAGGTCCCAAACAACGGAGTGTGCAGCGGATTTAAAATCTGCAGCTACAAAGGCACTGTTTTACTTGGATGTGCTTTTAGAATTAAATACCAAATGTATCATTTGGGTTTCATGTGATTTCCCTGACAACCTAATTTTGTGGTATTTTTAGAGGATGTCCTATAGAAACAAAAGGCATTAGAGCACACGACTCTGAAGTCATCAGTAATGAAAATACAGGCATAATACCGAGTGCTGGCTCCCCATCAGATGATCCTTGGGGAGCTGTGGAAACTTCTGGGGGGAGAGGGGACTGAGCAGGTGACCCTCTAGGAAAAGCAATTTGCCTCACTTCAAGGATAAGAGGAAAAGCTATTAATATTTTTCTGGGAAGTTTCTAGTGAAACCAGTCATGGAAATTAGTCCTCTGAGTGACAGTTCAGCCATTTCTACTTTAAAATTCTGTGATCCCAACTCTCAAGTAATCATTTCTTTTTTTTCCCAAGTAATCATTTCTTTTTTTTCCCCTTCAAAACAGTTAGCCAGTGTTTATTGACCATTTACCGTGTGATCAGCAGCACTGTGTACAAGAAAAGAAATTAATTACTGTTTCCTTAAGATAGTTACGGATAAGTTTAGAAAAGACAGTAGGCATACACAAAACAGCTAGGACCTCTACAAAGAAGTTTATTATTAGGTGTAAAATTGTGTGAGATAAAGTCCAAGGGCTATACGATGTTCAGAGAAAAACAAAATCAGAGAGAACTGGAGTTGTCAAGGAAGTTCATTTATTCATCCACAGATTCATCTGCTCAACAAATAACTTCCAATGGCTTAGCATACATCAGCCACCAAGCTAACACTGGTGACAGATCCTGAATAAGGCAGAGTTTCCACATCAAGACCATGAAAGCAGCACAGAGTGGGAAACCAGAGGAACTGAATAATTCTAACACAGGAAAAACAATTAACTTCAGATGTGCACACAGAATGCACAGAGGGCTTGTAGGTGTGGCGCCCTTTAAACGCTTATGTGCAGAGAGGGCTGAAGGACAGCTTAGCTAAATTGAGTGGGATGCAAGGAAAGAAAAGGATCTCCTGAGGGGGAGGGACAGGGAGTTGGGGGGGAATGGGTCACACCACATTGTGAGTATACTAAACTCACTTCATAAAGTTGCTAATTTAAAATTATATGAATTTCTCCTCAATCAATCCCTAAAAACCAACAGCACTTATAAAAGATCAAGAAAGAAACAGGTCTGAGTCGTTAAAAACAAAACAAAACAGCAGTGGCCCAGTGTGTTTGAAGACAGATGAAGGCAATCCGCCATGGGAAAGTAAGTGCTTAGTGAGAAAACCGAAGAGGTTCGTAAGTCCAATTCCTCTTAGCGGAGCCCTGAAGAGCAAGTGTGATTTACAGCAAAGGAACGGGAAGGGAACAGAGATAGTGATGGAGAATAATTATGGTGTTTGCAAGTCTTGAGATGTAGCCCTGCTTTTCAGAGAGGCTCAACACTCCTAGGGTTTGACCGGTGTGATATTTTCCTTCCCTAGCTGTGGATCTCCTGAAGCAAGAGGTGATATTCAATGTGGTCCGCCTGGCTGCCACCATCATCATCTGTATCGGGTTTCTTCTGATGCTACTGCCGGAGGAGTGGGATGAAATTACTCTGAGATTTATCAACAGCCTGAAGGAGAAGAAGAGCGAGGAGCATGTGGAAGACCTGACAGATGTGAGCGTGCACCTGAGGAGCAGAAGCAGGGTCAACGGGACAGTGTCCCTACCGCTGGCTTGAAGAGAAACGACCCCTGGATGCACGTGTGTGTATATTCTGTGAATATAAAATTTTCTCACTACCTGTACATTCAAATGACACTATCAACTCCGAGTTTAAATAAACCATATGTGAAATATCACCAAGAATAAAAGTTTACATTTATATGCATATCAAGGAACTGATGTAAATAATCATAATAAAATTTTTTACTAAAATGTGTTTCCCTCGTTTTGTTGGTTCCATTTGAAAGCAGAGCACTCCACAATTCACACAAGTTCCTAAAAATATGAGGTCAAGTCGTTGACATCTCCTTAAGTGTAACTGAGAAGTTTTCACGAAGAATTAGTTGTCAAATAGAAAAACCTATGAAAATAATATATCTTTTACACTTACTTCAGCCTTGAAGCTGAAAGCTGAAAGCTAGGAAGTCATTAAACAAACATCCACAGAGTCTTCCTGTGCACAAGACCTATACCTGGAATGGTAAAGAGGTAAAGAGAGAAAAGACCCAGCTGAACTTTCAACACTTCACACACTTCACAGTGACATCTTTATGAGAGTGACATAGCACAGTGGTGAAGTAGTACAGACTGGACCTCATACCTCTAAGCTCTCTCACCTCCAACCTCTCTGATAGGCTTCTCAACATCTTATGTCATTTCATCTTCTACTCCTATCCTCTCCTTACCTCACTACCCTTCCCCCTCCATCCCATCATTATTCTACAGGTGCCTTCTATCAAATCGATAATGTCCTCTCTCCAACAAAATCATACCGACACGTGCAATTGTCTACTTATTCAGAAGCAGTTTGTGTATTGATCTTCTACTCCATGTCCTGTTAAAATAGTCTCAGTCAATTCTTGGACCCACCACTGCCCCCTGGTTCTCCTTCTGTCTTCCTCTTCCTAGGCTGATCTCATCACCATCAAGATTCTCTGAGTACACTTCTTGACTGCCACAGCATGTCTCTCTGTACTCTCTCCCTCAGAGACTCAACTGTCCCCAGGCCTCAGATGTTTCTGACACGTTGGTGACTTCAAAAATACAACCTCTGCAAATCAAGTTTGTACTTTGAGCTGTAGATCTTCTCTTAGGACCTCTTTGTCAGTTTATATTTGAATGCCTCAAATGTAGTGAAATCAAAGTTAAATTAATCGCTCCTCCCCGATCTAGCCCTCTCTGTTTCCTGTCTAGGTTAATAACATCATCCTTTATCCAAGCCAGAGAGCAGCCTCCATTGTCTGCCTCTTCTCATCACTGATACCTAACTTGTAGCCTTGCCTCTGTAATCCTTATAGAGTGACATTCTACACTACAAATGTGATTCCATCTCCTCTACATAAAATGCTTCAGTGACATCTCATTGTCCACAAAATCAATTCTGAAAACCTTGACACGTCCTTCATAGCACATTATTGTCTGGCTATAGCCGGCTTACATTACAGTTACTCCTACTGGAACTTCGTGTTAATGAACGTTATCTATATCTTCCATGCCTACTAAGATACTCTGTGATGCTGGACATTGTATCTCTCTATATACCGTCTCTTTTTAATCAGTGATGTATGTAGTCTATTACATTGTCGGAGACAGTAGCAATGAGTAACTCTTAAGCACCTTAAATGGAGAAGCTATATTTTCCATTTCAGTCATTTACTATGCATTTCCCTCTTAAGGATACTATGCCTTAAGACTGTATTCAGTTAAGATGTGCAGTCTTCCTTGTACTCCCCTCTTGCCCTTTCTTAGTGCCTGAATCAATGTTAACTTAGACTTTCTGCTATTACCTGCTGCTATTTTCCTAGGGAGTCTTCTCTTATCCCCCAGTGTATATAATGTAACAGTTGACTTAATCCCAATACAATAATGGTGCCCACTGTGTTAGTCTGCTCATCTGCTGACAAAATACATAAGAGGATGAACTTGTAACTACGAAAGGTGTGTTTTAGCTCCCTGCTCCAGATGTCTCAGTCCACAGATGTTTGGGCCTGTTGCTTTGGACCTCTGATAGCTTGGCAGCAGGAGCATGTGGGAGAGGAAATTGCTTACCTCATGACAGTAAGAAAGTAGAGAAGAAGAGTCTAGAATCCCAATTTCCCTTCAAAGTCATACCCCAGTGACCCAACATTCTCCCAGTAGTCCTCTGGAGGAGGGTCCGACATCACTGCCTCTCAATAGCTCCACGGTCAATCTTTGGGATACTAGCTCTGTCTCTCTCATCATTGCCAGACTGCTGCTCTGAGTTTCCAGTAGGCCGTGAACTTCAGAGAGCAGGCCTGTGTGACAGTCAGGGCTATGTTTTAGGGTTCTAGCTCTAACATACATCCCATGGGAGACTGAATGTTCAGTTCTGTACTTGGACATCCCCATGCCTGAACTGTATGAAGTCCGTCTTAGTGAACAACAAACGCTGCCACAGATGAGATTGGTTAAGGTAGGACCTGGAAGACGTCAAGTTCACAAGAACCTCCTTCACCCTGTGCAAGTGTGATTAAAGGGACTTCGACCCAACCTTGAGAAGCTGATTCTAGTACCTAACACTGAAGATACTCTGTGCTTCATGGGAAATTTAGGACACTATGTCTAGCATCTGTGGTCTCTGTCCTCTTCCTCTTGTTTCTCCTCCCTCTCTTTCTCTTCCTCCTCCTCCTTAAGTTTCCTAAAAATTTAAGTGAGCAAAGGAAATCAGAGTGCTTTGTTGGCTAAGCATCATAATAAAAACTTAAATGTATCAAACTTTTGATTTTTCTATTCCTTTGGGAAGAAGCACTGCCAAGGTCCTGGCATAGCTAAATGACATGTTATTAACTCGGACAGCAAACATGTTAAGCGCCAAGACCTGCTTTAAGCTTCTTGCAAAATGGTACAAAGAAAAATGTAATGTTCTTAGTAAATTAAATAAGTTTGTTGTCTACATTACAGTTACTTTTGGCTCTTTAAATGCCGTATTGATACAAGCATAGCTCTTGCCTCATTAAATTACTATTAAATTGTAGTAATCAATGACTAGCCCTCTAAGCTTATATTATATACGTGACATTTAAAATTGCATTTTGATATCTTCAAACAATGAGTTGTTTTGCTCTCTTGGAGGGTTCATTTTGAAAAAATAGTATCCCCTATCCTAAAAAGCACGTGTTCAATGTACAATGGACCCTCATAACTAATTTAGCCTATATGGATCCCCATAACTAACTCAGTCTACTTGAAGAAAATATCTCTACTGTGTTATTCACTCATTTGCTCCCTCACACATCATTGTTGCTTGAAATTGGTCTTATATGAGATTGCTACCCACTGGTCCCTACTTGACTCTGGGGCAGCATCGTGGGTTGAGAATTTCTATAATCTTAAAAATAGTCCACATCTTATAGAAAGAGGAGTGGATGTAACCCAAAGAAAGAGACTGGGTTGCAGGAGCTTGCTGCCTTTCCAGGTAAGTTGTTGCCCTAACAGTTAAAGCGATAGCTTCAAACTGTATTTGTTGAATCACCTTTAGAATTCTAAGCCCTACCTCATCCCACACCTGCCTTTAATTCAGGTACTTAGATGGCTTTCCTAGATGCCTCTCATGGTCATCTTGAGAATCAAAGGGGATACTATACTTCCATCGATGAGCAAATAGGGGTGTGTCTGTGCCTTGGTGGGCCAGCTGCATCTAGGTCTTGGAGGACACTAGAGAAGTGAGCCTGGTCCCTGCTTAGTGGCCAAATCACCTTGCTGAGTTCTCTTTGTGAAAACATTTATTTGCAGAGTCCCAGAGGCAATGGCTTCTGTGAGCTACTGAGTGTCAGTTAGAGTTCAGGAATAAGATCACCCATGTGTGAACACAGCATGCATTTCTTACAGAGCTGATACAGACAAATTGTAGACTCTTCATGGCCCTCACCTTCAAAATCAGCAACGTAAGGCAGGACTAATTGTCACCTGAGATTACTGAAAAATTAAAACACCACGTTGAGATCTTTATGGGACTCATAAGCAATAACCCTGCTAGGGCTTGTCTGTCTCCTTTAAGTCCTTGTCTAGAGCCTTTGCACACAACTTTTGCTCCCTCCCAGGCATGTCCTTTGGCCAGGACACTCATGGCACAGTGCCCTTACAAAGCCACAGAGCCTGGTGCTGAGCAGAGAATCTTACCCAAAATAAACTAGAGAGACAAAAGAAAGCTGGCATGGGCAAAGTAGGAAGAGGCAGAGCAGGCTCCGGTAGCATCATGCCTGGTCCCCTTGGCACTTTGAGTCATAGCATTCATGCCCAGCCAGTGGAACTAATTGTCTGACAAAAAGACAGACTAGCAACTTCAGCTCTGAAATTAAAATCACTTCAACCACATCCTGATCTCCTCACGAACAGATTACGGGCGAATCAATTTTGCTCATCCAGGGTTTGCACGCCTGTTAATTTCTTGCAGGCGCTTTATCAAGATCCAGAGGACGAATGACTGGGAGAAGGACAATGTCCGAGATAAAAGAGTAAATGATGTGACCGGCAGAGCATGAGAATATCCTGATACTTAAGTACAAATCCTCTTTCTTGCGTCTCTGATACAGGCCCTGCAGTTTATCTCTGGCAGCTAACACAAGAAGGCTCTGTTAACTGCAGTTCCAGTTATTCTCTTGAATTTTCTCCTCTATCCCTGTGGCAACTGGAAGGAAGTAAAAAGAGAGAGTATATAGTATAGTATATAGTATGTAGTATGTAGTATGTAGTATGTAGTATGTAGTATGTAGTATAGAACGTCAATGCCAAGATCCCAGAGACAGAATAGAGGGCATACCTTAATGCTGGTTGGTAGCATGTCCCCCTGTGTTTGCCCCCAGAACAAAGGCAGCTTGCTGAAGACAGACTTTCAGAGTCTAAGGAGTTATAAGGGCAAAGATTCTTCACCTCAGATCTAAGGGACAGACCTCAGCAGCTGTTCTAAGAACCCTGGCAAGATTTTCAAAATAGCATGAACCTAGTCAATTTATTCTGGGAGAATAAATTCAGAGACCTCTGTGGATCTGAAGGCACATGGGCCTATACATGAGGTACTAACCAGCCACATATGCATCAAGGAATGTGTTAAGTACCAACTGAAATCTGTTGTCAAATACATTGGGTTCGGAAAGCTTGGTGTGTTTTCACATGAGAATGTAAACTGTTTTGTATTGGCTTTATAGTCATTAGATATTGAGAGTATTTTTGTTAATATATTGGGTTAAGGGAAATGTATTTGGAAAGCAACTTCATCTGTGCATTTTTACTTTTGTTTTCATAGTTTAGTGATTCGGATTGAATCCAGGGCCTCACGCATGCTAGGTAAGTGCTCTACTACTGAGCTTACACGACCATCTAGCTACACTAGGCTACATCCCCAGCCCTGTTTCTTTTGTTGATTGTTGAATGTAGCAATGAGAAATTCTCAAGTCACATGAGTGTCTCCAGCTAACATTATATTCCTGTTGGTTAGCATTGCTCTACCAGGTTAAGAATCATTTACTTCAAGGATGTCTTAAAATGAAATATCTGACTCCGATGAGGGCCTCATTCCTGGGTCCTAAAAGGTGTCTTCGGTTTGCTCTTAAGTGGTGGAAAAGAAGAGTAAATTCTCCAGGGCCTCAGACTATTTTATGAAAACATCAAGCTTCTTCATGAGAGTAGAATATGTGATCCCCTCCCACAAAGCTCCCCCTACTCCTAATAACATGTTGGGGTTGGCATTTCAACATGGGAATTCTGAAGGATACAACATTTAGATCATAGAAGAGGGGAACAATAGGAGACAGTGGGAAGGTAGAGCTACCTTGGAAAGAGAGAATTATTTGATCAGAATCTGTCAGTAAATGCAGAGGGCAAAAGGCATTGTGTACACAGACAATCCTGAAGAAGCCAGGAAAGTTAAACACACAGCTGAGCTCTTCAATGAAATGAGATGTTTAGTTGTTCCTCCTGATGCCAGGAATGGATGTAGTTTTACAACCTGGCTATTCTTTGCTGTCTGATAAGGCAGGTTCCACACATAACTCCCAGAATTTATGCTTGGCTTATCCCAGACCCTTTCCCCTAAATCTTGAGCATTGCTTGAAGGCCATAAAACCTATCTTTATGAGTAATGTTACTTGTGCTTTATCACAGCCTAAGTGACTTCTGTTTCTTTAAACATGACAACAACACAAGTACTTGAGGTAGGGAAGTAGAGATAGTTCGCTAACTAAGAGTATAGATTGCTCTTGCAGAAGATCTAAGCTTGGCTTCCAGCATTCATGTCATGTGACTCACAACTGCTGGTGACTCCAGCTCTAAAGGATTTAACACCTATCTCTATACTCCACAGATGCACACACACGCGCCCACACACACACACGCGCGCACACACACATACATATACACATACACATACACACACACATACACACACTCATACACACACACACACACATACACACACACATACATATACATACACCACACACACACACACACACACACACACACACACACACCTTCCCAGACTCATGACCTTGAACACTGGTAAAGGTGGGAGCCATCATTGATAAAGTATTTATCTTATTTACTGTTCAAGGGCTGTGATGAAACACTATGACCAGGGTCATTTATAGAAAAAAGCATTTAGTTCAGAGAGTTAAGCCATTATCATCATGGCAGAGAGTTAAACAAGCAGCAGGCAGACAGGCATGGTGCTGGAGGAGTAGCTGAAAGCTCACATCTGATCTGCAAATTGCAAGCCAAAAGAGAGACAGACAGACAGACAGACAGACACAGAGACACAGAGATAACAGAGAGAGATGGAGAGAGGGGAGTACCTGTCATGACACATCTCCTCCAACAAGGCCACGCCTCCTAATTCTTCCCAAACTGTTTCACTAACTGAGAATCAAGCATAGGAGCCTATGGGGAGTATTCTCATTCAAACCAACACATTCCACTCCCTGACCCACATAAGCTTAGATCCATACCATAATACATAGTATATTTAGTTCAACTTCAAAAATCCCCATATGCCAGAGGCCAGCTCTGGAGCTCTGGTTCTCTTGAAAGTAGCTGACGGGAAAGAGCATTGGAGGGGACAAAACTTGTTCTTTCCAGAGGTTACAGTTGCTTTTATTATAATAATAATGTTTGCCTATCTTGATTCTAAATTACTCTGAACACAGAAGCTACAGGCCTCTGGTTGAATTAACATCTGTCACTGTTAAGCATGGGGGAGGAGGGAGGGTGGAATGGGTATTAGGTAAAGAAGTCCTTAGGTCCTCCACAGGTCTTCCACCTATCACCCAGCCCTAAGGTTGAGAGTTTATTCACCACCCCGACAGCTAGGGAAAGTCCCTTGCAGGAAAAGAAAAAAGAAGACACTTTTAAAAAGGATTCTGATCTTTGTTTCTAAGAAAAAATAAAAGGAGGGAAAACCTATCAGACTGTATACTCTTTAAATTTCTAAGTTACTCTACTCGGCTGTCCTTCCTCCTCCTAATCTTGCTCTCTCCTTTTATTTTATTTTATTTTTCTTGGATATTTTATGTATTTACATTTCAAATGTTATCCCTTTTCCTGCCTCTCCCATATTCCCTTCCCCCTCCCCTTGATTCTATGAGGATCCTCCCACTCCCACCCACACACTCCGGCCTCAACGACCTGGCATTCCCCTACACTGGGGAAACAAAACTTCACAGGACCAAGGGATTTTCCTCCTATTGATGCTGAACAATGTCATCCTTTGCCACATATGTGGCTGGAGTCACGGGTCCCTCCGTGTGGACTCATGGGTTGGTAGTTTAGTCCCTGGGAGCTCTGGTGGGGTCTAGTTGGTTGATATTGTTGTCCTTCCTATGGTGTTGCAAACCCCTTCAGCTCCTTCAGTCCTTTCTCTAACTCCTCCATTGCGGTCCCCTTGTTCAGTCCAATGGTTAGCTGCAACCACCCTCATCTGTAGCAGTAGGGCTCTGGCAATGAAAAATACAGAGGTGGATGCTTGCAATCAACCATTGAACTAAGAGCAGGGTCCAGCTGCCTATGTAGCAGAGGATGACCTTGTTGGGCACCAGTGGGAGTAGAAGCCCTTGGCACTGCCAAGGTTAGACCTTCCAGTGTAGGGGAATGTCAGGGTGGGGAGGCAGGAAGGGGCGAGTGGATGGGTGAGAGAACACCCTCATAGAAGAAGGGGGAGGGATATGGGATAGGGGGTTTATGGATGTGAAACTGGGAAAGGGGTAACATTTGAAATGTAAATAAATGAAAAAATATCCAATTAAAAAAAAGTAGGACTCTGGCAGAGCCGCTCAGGGGACACCCATATCTGGCTCCTGTCTGCAAGCACTTCTTGGCATCAGCAATAGTGCCTACGTTTGGTGGTTGTATATGGGATGGATCACCAGGTGGGGCAGTCTCTGGATGACCTTTTCTTCAGCCCCCGATCCACTCTTTGTCCCTATATTTCCTACCATGAGTATTTTGTTCTCCCTTCTAAGAAGGAATGAACCATCCACATCTTGATCTTCCTTCTTCTTAAGCTTCATATGATCTGGGAATTTTTTCTTAGGTATTCCAAGCTTTTGGACTAATATCCATATATCAGTGAGTGCACACAATGTATGTTCTTTTGTGACTGGGTTACCTCACTCAGGATGATATTTTCAACTTCCGTCCATTTACAGTTTCATGTAATCATTGTTTTTAATAGCTGAGTAGTACTCCATTATGTAGATGTACCGCATTTTCTGTATTCAGATGTCCTCTGTTGAGGGACATCTGGGTTGTTTCCAGCTTCTGGCTATTATAAATAAGGCTGCTATGAACATAGTAGAGCTTGTGTCCTTGTTACATGTTGGATCATCTTTTGGGTGTATGCCCAGGAGTGGAATAGCTGGATCCTCAGGTCCAATTTTCTGAGGAACCTCCAGACTGATTTCCAGAGTGGTTGTACCAGTTTATAATCCCACCAACAATGGAAGAGTATTCTTATTTCTCCACATCCTTGCCAGCATCTACTGTCACCTGAGTTTTTTGGGTTTTTTTTGGTTCTTTTTTTCGGAGCTGGGGACCGAACCCAGGGCCTTGCGCTTCCTAGGTAAGCGCTCTACCACTGAGCTAAATCCCCAGCCCCCTGAGTTTTTTATCTTAGCCATTCTGATTGATGTGAGGTGAAATCTCAGGGTTGTTTTGATTTGCATTTCCCTGATGACTAAGGATATTGAACATTTCTTTGGGTGCTTCTCAGCCATTCAGTATTCCTCAGTTGAGAATTCTTCGTTTAGCTCTGTACCCCATTTTTTAATAGAATTATTTGATTCTCTGGAGTCTACTTTCTTGAGTTCTTTGTATATATTGGTTATTAGCCTTCTATTGGATGTAGGACTGGTAAAGATCTTTCCCCAATCTGTTGATTACTGTTTTGTCCTATTGACAATATCCTTTGCCTTACAGATTGCTCTCTCCTTCTAACTCCTCCTGTAATGTAAAGCAGTGTAATCTTCCCAGTTTTTTGTACTTTTTCTAGGGGAATAGATCACATGGTTTTTCCAAGCATCCTTTTATTTTTTACAAAAGTTCACTGAAAGTTCACACAAATACTCAAATTATAAATTGAAGATGTTTAAAATGTAAGACTCAAAGTAAGTCTTAACTATTAGGAAACCCCCAAGCGAGACAAACAGAGTTTGATGCAAATGCAAGAGGTCAGGGTCAACCTTCAATCAGCCCCTTGTGGTGAGTGACTAGAAGGTGACCCAGAACGGCTATAACAAGCAGTTTTTATACTTTTTAGGGGTACAGGTTATATCAGCAAGGTTACAGTTCAAACTTATTGGCTAAGCATATTGACCTTTAAATCTATTGGTTAGCAAGCATAGGCAAATTATGACATGCATTTGAACTCTATCTGGGACCAGAAGATCAGGTGACTATCAGTCAGTACATTCTGCGGTTTTGCAAGAATGTCCCTGCTCCTCCTGAGAACTGTGGATGGAGAATGGAACCTGGCCTAGCCTTGCCCCAGGGTGGGTGGGTGTAAGGCTGGCAAAAGCCCCTAGGGTCCTTCAACAACAGAAATGTTTACATGTATTTTAATTAAGAGTAATTATCTAGCTAGACATCCATTATCTGTCCCTAGCTCCACAGGTTCATTGAAAGTTAAAACCTATAACTTTTGTGACTAAGTTAACATTGAAGTTTTGTTTAGATAAACCCAGTCAATATTTTATCTTCTGTTCTTGCACTTACAATAAATCATTAGTTCCCTTTTATGACCTTTGATTAATTGTTTTACAGCCTCTTGGAATATGTTCTAAGTTGTAAATGCCTACTCTCTATCTCAGAAGCAATTAACTCTTGACATTTAAAGACTGACAGAGTTCTAATTGCAGTTTTCATATCAGAGAGGACTTTAATGGCGGTCCTATTATAAAGGGCTTAATAATTATTAGTATAATTTGAGTAATTCTTATAGGATCAGCATTAAGAATTAAGAAATCATCTATTCAGGGGTTGGGGATTTAGCTCAGTGGTAGAGCGCTTGCCTAGGAAGCGCAAGGCCCTGGGTTCGGTTCCCAGCTCTGAAAAAAAAAAAAAAAGAACCAAGAAATCATCTATTCTATATAGCAACTACAAGACAGTATATCTTTGTTGACCTGCAGAAATCTGTCCCACTACTACCTAGTGGTTGTTATATATATTTAATAATAACATGAAAGGCAAATTAATAGCAGGAATCTTTCCTAAAATGTAGTCCCTTCAGCATTGTCTTGAAGGACTCATTCATCATGACTGAGAGTCATGATGTGAAACCATCTCAGGAAGATCACCTGCTAGTTTTTAGCCTCTCCTAGATGTCTCCTATTACCCATTGTAAGACCCCCACCCTCAGTCAGTGGTATTTACTTCAAGATCCCCCCCCAGTAAGACAACAAGATGCAGATTGATGCAAAAGCAAGAGCTTTATTTTCCGATGCATCAGGGTCCACCCTCAATCAGTCCTCCAGAAAAGTGACTAGAAGGCAACCCCAAACGGCTATTGCAAGCAGTTTTTTATAGTTTTTAGGGGCACAGGTAACCTCAGCAAGGTTACAGTTCAAATTTATTGGCTAAGCATATTAACCTTTAAATCTATTGGCTAGCAAGCATCAATTTTTTTACTCAAGAATGTTCCTGTGGGTGGAGAATGGGACTTGGCCTATCCTTGACCTGAAGCGAGAAGCTGGAACCCTGACTAGTTTTGCCCCAGGCAGGTGGGTATAAGACTGGCAAAAGCCCCTAGGGTCCGTCACCATCAAACTCTCAACATTGTTCCAAAGTCTTCTGAGACTCAAGACACTCTCTTAACTGTAACCCCTATGAAATCAAAACTTAAGTTATATACTTCCAACATACACAGAATATATGTTACCATTTCAGAAGGAAGAAAGGGAGTATAATGAAGAAATGCTGGCACAAAGCAAAACCAAAAACCATCAGAGCAAATTCCAAATAAATCCTACAACTCCACACCTGATATTAAAAGCTTACTAGATGGCTCTTCATAACCTGCTTTTCTGACTTCAACATAACTTCCCTCTCCCTCCTTCTCCCAAGGCTCTCAAGGGAGAGCCTTGCCAGAGCAGATGAGAGATTTTCATTTCATCTATATATGCATATACTTATCTATGTATATGTTTGTATATATGTATTATATGTAGCTTTAGATAATGCATGGTAATATTTCTTTATGTCTGCTTCAGACATTCTTACTGTTGGTTACTTTACCCTTCTTCTCCCTTCTCCCTCCCTAGTTAAAGTTTCCCTTTTCCCCCACATTCTCTTCAAATGACTCCTACCCTGACAGCCCTCTGTACTGGAGCATCGTTTATAAAGTACCACTCTGCTTAGAAGTAACTGATGAAAGTTTTGTTCTCTGCGAAACAAGTTTTGTCAATATAAAATGTCTTGCTTCAAGAAGTCTTCCAATCTAACTTCATCACCTATGCTTTTTTAGCCCTTGAGCATGGTTAACTGAGGACTCCATTGACTGAACAGCAGCTGACTGGCCTAAGAGTCACCCTCGGATGTGGCTCTTGCATTATTCTCTGACTGAAGGTGTGAATTATTCCTGCGCTTTTGTCAGGTGTGGGGAGTTAAATGAATCACCAGGCCTCACTGCTGGGTACTTGCTCATACTCCAAAATCAAACTTGTTGCAGTAGGTGGGTGCCCTTGACCTTCTGAGGAGGCTTTCCCATTGGAAGATTTCCTCACTCCCTCCCCTTGCACCATCCATTTGACTACTCCAGATTTTAGGCTCTTCCTACCCCCTCATCTGCCTTTCCATGTTTTACCTCCATTGAGAATTATATGAACCATTTGGTTTCTCTGCCCTCTTGAATGTACAGAAAGAGGAAGGATCCGTGTATCCCCTCGATCTAGTAAACCACAAGAGCGATGTCTGCAGATAAAGGATCTGAATGACGACCAGCCCTTTTTAACCTGAGTAATTAAAACTAACCACACATTAGCAATTTGCTTTGCTAAGATTATCTACCTCCACCTAGTGTTGTGTTCTAATGGTTCACTTATCTCTGTAGACTTTGTACCAGAAGGGGCTGCTCTCCACAAGGGCACTTGTTCTCTGAATTTTAGTGGGTTTGAGTGGCAGACTCACTTGGGCGTAAACATGAAGGGAGAAATCTCCATCTAAGGTTCAAGTCTACTGAGTCACTGACATTCTGAGCCTCATCCTTCCGCCAAGACACACGGCATCTGCTTTCAGGGAAGTGGGCAGAGTGAGAGGCTCCAGGATATGGAGAAAACAGGGAAAGAATAGAACCAGTCCCCTTTCCAACTTCTACTTGGATGTTCTCCACATCTCTTCTCTGCCATGGCCTCCAGAAAGGAGAAAATTAAGAGAATCAGAGTGGCTGAGGCTGATGGCACATACCTTTAACCAAAGTGCTCACGAGGCAAAATCAGGCGGGTCTCTGAGAGTTCCAAGCCAGCCTGGAATATATATATATATATATAAAACACTACCCAGCAGTGAGGCCAGGTACATATATATATGGAGTTCTAGGACAGTCAAGCATACATAGTCCATGTCTCAAAATAAAATAAAATGACATTAAAATTCTTAAAAATTTATCTGCTTCCTTAATGCAGTAGGCGATGCTTTCATTTCATACAGGGTGAGAAAATTGGAGTGTAGACTATTCAGTAGTGAAGTAGAATAAAAATTCACCTTCTGGTTAAAAATAAAACAGACCTAGTGTTTTTTAATAGATCATTTTCTTGCCTTTTCTCATCCCCAGAAAAAAAAGACACTAGAAACAAAAGGGAGATTAATTACTGTAGAAATTAAAATGCATGCTATTTGTATATTTGAAAATGGTGATTAACTTTTAGAAGAAAACATGTTGTGAGGAAGAGACAGACTATACGAGACAGAGGCTAGCACAAGATGCCTTTGAAGTGATCCAAGCATAAATCGTCTGCCCAAGGCTCATACATAAACAACATGAATTATAAAGCCCTGCTGGAATTATATCCAAATTCACAGGTCATGAATCCAGTGAGGGAAGGAGCACTTCCCAGTCAAGAACTTTCAGTAAAGAAACTGTGTTTGAAAAACCTCTTAATAAAAATTTCAAAACATTCAAAGAAGTCAATTAAGGAATTGACAAAAATAAGAAACATAAAAGCAGGAATCGAAGTTCTTTGAAATTAGGAGATAGGTTGAGCAGAGGGCTTCTTCCAAGGGAGCAGAACTAGGAAATGATATTGTAGTGGTGTGAGTGATAAATGTCGCCCATCTTTGCAGGCACATAATACTTGGTCTCCAGTCAGTAGTGCTGTTTGGGCAGGATTAGGAGGTGTGGTCTTTCTGGAGTTGTAAGCTCTTTCACTCAGGAAATCTTGGAGAGCTTGAAGACTTGTCTTATTCCCATTTTGATCCTCCTGCCTCCTGCCTATGCACTCTCAGTTTCCAGATGCAGCCACCGCGCCTTCGCTCCACCTCAGGGACTCCGACCAGCTGAAAATGTAAGCAGTGATATGGAAGCGTGAGCCGAACAAACCCTCTCCTCCTAAGTTGCCTTTGTCATGGTGTTTTACCACAACAACAGAAAAGTCACTAAAGCAGACATATTAGGGCTTTGCTCACAAAATTGTCTTATGTCGTTGTGGGGGATGTTTAATCAAGTTCAACATCCACGGGATGGGAGCACGTGTGTCTGCTCCTCAGAGTGAAGTGTTAGCCCCTCCTCTGTTCTCCCTTATCTCCTCCCTTCTTCTTTACTTTCATTCTCTTCCTCTACCCTCTTGTGTCTGCCAGAAGTCTAATCTCACATTTCAAAGCCTATTCACTTTGTATTTCTTGTACTTTAATCATATATTCTTTTTTAATATCTCTTTAAAAGAAATATTTATTGATTTTATTTAATGTATGTGAGTACACTGTAGCTGTCTTCAGGCACACCAGAAGAGGGCATCGGATCCCATTACAGATGGTTGTGAGTCACCATGTGGTTGCTGGGATTTGAACTCAGGACTCTGGAAGAGCCGTCAGTGCTCTTAACAGCTAAGCCATCTCTCCAGCCCAATCTTAATTTCTATTTTCACACATATTTTCCAAGATTTCCATTTACAAACTAATGTGAGCGTTGCACCTCCCCATAGGAGGATGGCAATAACAACTTCACATTTTGTTAAACATGTACGGAAATGTTAGAGTGTGCAAACAAGGAACCCTGAACTTCAGACCCATTCCCAGCACTGAAGTTCTACTGCCTCTAATTTAAATAAATAAATAAATAATATTAATAAGTTGTTCTGCCTCTTCCAAAAGAAATGAGAGACTGAGATTACAAATTACAAAGACTTAACTTCCTCCTTTATATTGAGGAAAGTGATTAGGGAAAGCACTAATTCGTATGAAAAGCATACACATTTCAGACCAGAAAAGTAGAAAGAATGAAAGATACAAGTGATTGAATCCTATGTAGCTAGAAAAAGATCATGTGATGCCTTATGCATCACTTGCTCACTATGTTTTATTGAGAACCAAATTTCAGGCATTATATACCTACACACATCTATCATGGGAGCTAAGGGGGTGACTGTCTTCTTAATCTAGAAACAATATTTTCCTAGGCTCTTGTTGTTTCTTGGTCTATTTTGGTAGCTTTTTTCTTGTCAAATGAGAACTATTTCTAATCGTTGGCTCAGTGGGTAAAGACCCTGTGACCTTGATAGCCTGAGTTCAATTCTGGGACCCAATTGTGGGATGAGAGAGCCACTCCACAAAGTCATCCTCTGCCCTCCAGACATGTGCAATGTTACATGAACACCTCCCCCACAAGAGACATATATACAAACAATAATTTATTTTAAATTTATAATAGTTAATCTAGTCTATAAACCCAGGCTGTGTCCTGCCCAAAATGCTTGCTTACTCCAATATTTGAACATGTACAATATAATGAAACAGAGGGACTAGCTACCACAAATGTAATTCTTCAACTCAGGCCTCCTTCAAAGATATCTCACAGGAATGACTGATTGCTTTGTCATTTTTTTTTTTCAGTAGAAATATTCAGAAACCAAGAAATGAGAAGATTTAGAGAACATTGACTTATTTTTCCCATTTCCTAATCCAGTCTTTTAAGAAAGAAATATAGAACTTTGAACATAGGAGATAAGAAAGGGAGGTTAAATGATTCTTGGAAGATGACAGGGCCAGCCTCAGAAAGAGACTGGCCAGCATACCAACCCCTACGACTAGTCCACACAGGAAGCAAAGGTATCTCATTCACCAGTCCCCTAAGAGTCCACGGCGCCTGCGCATACTGCACACCCACTGTTTCTACTCTTTGTTCCGAACACTGAGCAACGGAATGGCCTGTTTCCTGCTCTGTCGGAGTCCACAGCGCAAGATGAAAGACGTTTTCTGCAATGCTTGCACAAAGTAATATTGCTCACCTAAGCTCACTTCTGCTTTTATTATTTGCTTTAAGATCATAAATGAAGTGCCTCCCAGGGATAATTTTGTAAACACTTTCATTTTGGGGGTTTCTTTCAAGGACTTCAGATCAAACCTGCTTTGTCCGAAGGGCCAGAGCCTACAGAGTTTGCCTGATCCCATGAGATCTTCAGAGATCACTGCCCCAACGCAAGGAACAGGTATGTTCTTCCATACGTTCCCCTACTGTCTCCTAAAAATATACTGCAGGGGAACCAGGATAGCCTGACTAGATATTTCTTAATGTGCAAAATACTGACCTCAGCATCCATCAACTTGTCCACTGAGGTGCTGAAGGAATGAAGAGACAATAAATAGTAAAGTCAAGGGTAGATGGTTTCTGGTTTTTACTTTGTTCACAAAAAGTCAATTGTGTTGCCCTGCTCCATCTTATGTCTTTTACCTGTAACTCAGGCTGTGGACCAGATAAGTTATTCAAAGATACCCAAAGACCTGGTGGGTAACCAGCATGGGACAGCTTTGGTGTAAAACCATAGTTTGTTTAGGATCTGACTAGTTCCGTCTGACTAGCTACTGCTTCCTCTCCCTCATGAATCTGAATGGCCCTTGCTTGCTTCAATGCAAGTCTGTCTCCTTGACCTCAACATAGTAGACATTATAGCATGTATACCTTGCCCCCTCTTCAAGGCCCTGAGCCAGTAGGCAGAGAAGTCAGCCATCATTGGGATGAGACCGAATGAAGTGTGCTGAGGTCTCATCTAGGAGACAGACTCTATGCCCTACTAGGTGAACAAAGCCTCCCTTGAAAATCCTAGCCCCTCCCCAACTCACAGCTAAGCACAGCCTTGTGCCCTGGATGGACCAGGTCTACCAACTGAGCCCAGTCAACTCACAGTGTCGTTCAGATTATGAAATTCTCATTGCTTTTTGTTTTGTTTTATTTTTCAGACAGGGTCTCACCACATAGACCTGGCTGACCCAGAACTCACTGTGTAGACCAAGCTGACCTTGTCCTCCTACATAGATACCTTCCTGCCTTTCCTCCAAAGTACATGGTATGTAGCATGAGGTGAACTAAAGTAGAGGCTTCACCCAATCACATCGTGCTACGTCATAGGCACAGCCATGGCAGATCAAGACCTTTAGGACAGCTATTTAACTGTGATTCGGCCAACCACTGTGGGACACTTGGAACTCACTTGGCTGCTTTTGGGGGTATCTGCTGGATTTTCTCTAACAGGAGAGTGGGAGCTCACCTATGAGACCTAGCCTGAGCCTTTTACTTAATAGTAAGTAAGGCTGCGAGTACTTTCAATGCCAAGCTGTCATGTAGCCAAATTGGGATTTGGACTTGAGGCTCATGATCAATACAAACTCCCAGGCAATATCATAGAACCCGATGGAAAGATTGACACATTCTTGGGCAAATCATAGTGTCTGGGAGGACAGGAAGTATAGAACCATAGCAGACCATCCATGTAGAAGTCGTTAGCTTTCCGTGCATTCCCTTTTTGACTACTTTGGGTTATTTCTTATATAGAAAGTTCTTCCTGGGCTGAATTAGGAAAGTTCTTTATAATTGCCCAAAGTCCTCCAGAGATACTAACAGGAAAGGAGCCAGTCTATTTATGACTTTCCACTGTTTTCTGAGAGCCCCAGGAGAATTTTCTGGAGTTGGCATTGGAGTCGAGATTTGTTTGCGAGAGCCAAGCTAGAGATTGCTCACAAGAAAGCTCCAGCCTGGCTGCTTGGTCTAGGAACCTCCCCCTAGATCCCAACTGTAAGTGTTAAAACCACAAGCTGGGACAGATGGGAGGTTGGTGACGTCTAAGTGAACCTCACACCCCACTCCAATCTGGTGTGCTCACAAGTCTTGCGTTGTTTTTTGACAAAATCTCCATCATTTGATTTTACCAATAAAGACTCAAGAGGCAGATGCTGAGGTGAAAACCTAGTGGCTCAGAGAGGCGGAGAAAGCACCCAGCCGACCTTCTGCCTCAACCAACATCCAAGAAGGAATGCCCTCTCTCTCACACAGTCTCAAAAAACCTCCTTCAAACTGAATGTCCCCTCCTTTCTATTTCCTGTGATTCTCTCTATCCATCCTCCTGACTTCCTCTTACTCTCTATGGTTTTTTCTTAGTAATCGTATGTTCATTTACTGTCAACTGGTTGCTTGCTCTGTCTTCATGGTTGACTGCGGTCGACCTATAGTTGACTTTATTGAATACTGTTTATACTACTCAAGCAGAAAACTCTTGGATTAAAGGTACGTGCTAAGGCTGAGCCGCACCACAACTAAAATAGGTTGTTCCAGTAAATAGCACAATCTTGGGGTTTGCAGTTTGATCAAATAATCCTGCACCATTCTTATGGACACCTAATAACCCCCAAACAATAGAAGTAAATAGGACTATAATCCGGACTGCAAGGGGACAATTTCCCATGTGCCTACATCAGATCTTATAAGTGCACACAATGTACCTATCACCTCCACAGGCCCAGGAAAGAAGAAGAGTAATTACAAGACCTGTATCAAACCATGCACATAAACTTTACCTTGTCCCAGGCCCTGGAAAAAACAAGTTGTTCCTATGGAGGAAAGAAGGATGCTTGATGTTTCCTTTTAACAATCATTCTTTGTTCCCAAAATAGAATTAATATCAAAAACTCATTGGGTTGGGTACTGAAAGCAGCTGATCTTTCCCAGGAAAAATCATGCAGTCTGCTTGCATTTGTGTGCAAATCTTGTGTGCTGCCCCCACCCTTTTGCCTGCAGCCATTCCTATTTACATTCCCCCAACTGAGTACATTCTCCATAACCCAGTAACCTGGCCTGCATGGCCTTTGTGAAAGCAAGATTCTGTTGCTTCACATCACTGGTCCTGCCTGGGAGTCACCCCATGGAAATTGTAAATTTGCACATCACAGAAGCAGTTGATGTATTATCGATGCCACTTATCTGTATGGTGATAGGAGGAGATGTGTCAGGCTGCAAACCTAGGTGGATAGTAACCCCACGGGCAAAGAGGGATGCCTCAGGGAGGTACCTGGAGCACCGAAAACTGAAAGACACTTAAAGCTGATACAGTTAGGGGCGCTCAAGGTTCATCAACTTGAAGTGCTGCAGAACATGGAGGGAAAACTTGTTTGAGAGAAACAGGAGACTGTGCTGGGGAGCAGTGAAAAACCAGGCCTGTCTTGCAGGTTGAGCAGGACAGTTTGAGTGGGACACTGGATTGGATCTGGGCTCTCGGGCTTTGAATGCCACACTTAGTGGCCCCTTCCCTGCATCATCTAACTCACTATAAATGAGTCCTTAGGTTATAGCGTCCTCTTACTAGAGTATAAGCTCTTCTAGACGCGTAGGTTTGGGGGGGGTTGTTTGTTCTGTTTGTTTCTTTTTGTTTTGTTTTTCTTTCAAAGTACATATCCTCCACTTTAGACTAGTAGATATCTAAGATACACACTTGGATATATTGGATACAGAGTTGAAGCGTGTCGCAAGCTAAAAAGGAAAGGAACACAGTGTCTTATCTTATCCATGGGATTTTTCACTACCGTGGGACTAAACTGAAGAACAACAACATGCAATTTCTTCTAGTGGCTGCACTTTGAATGCAAGTATATGTTTAGATGATGGATCTGTCCTGATTAGCATTATGTCAACTTGACACAGCTAGAGTCGTCTGACAGGAGTGAACCTCAATTAAGAAAACGCCTCCATAGCATCAGGCTATAGGCAAGCCTACAGAGCATTTTCTTAGTTAATGATTACTGGGAGAGGTCTCAGCCCATTGTGGATGGTACCATCCCTGAGCTAGTGGTCCTGGGTTCTTTAAGAACAAACCATAGGGAGCAAACCAGTAAGCAGCCCTTGTCCATGGCCTCGGCGTCAGCTTCTGCCTCCAGGTTCCAGCCCTGTTTGAGTTCCTGTCCTGATTTCCTTAACTGATGAACAGTGATGTGGAAGTGTAAGCTGAACAACCTATTTCTCCTCAAGTTGCTCTTGGTAATGTTGTTTTCACCACAGCAATGATAACCCTAACTAAGACAGTAACTTGCTATACGAGTATGAAGGTTTTCCGTCTTAGTTTGGTTTCCCTGGAAGCAACTTAAACACTTGGGTTAATGGAGAGTGAGGGATTAAGAAATATGAAATGAAGGGGGGAAATTAATGTGAGGATGTGACATTGAGGCCATTGCCTCATTTGAGCTCAAGGGCATAGGGCCCTTCAGAGAAACATTCTGAACGCTCCTCAGAACCGTCTGCCTAAAGAATGTGAAGATAGAGAGACCAGTCGCTGGTTTCTGATCTTCTTAGTTGCCCACTCCTAACAGTGTTAACATCCTCCCTTCACCCAAAACATACAAAAACAAAGCACCTATGAAATACACTTAATGTCGCTACCCTGCAGGCTCTCCTGGAAGGAAAGAGACTCTGGGACGGAATAGTTAGATTCATGTGGCGATGAAAATATACACCAAGGCAAGTAGGTACACTTCATGGAGCACTGTTTGGTTTAGTTGCCATCAAAACAGATTCAGCCGGGGGCTGTGATGCAAGACATGAAAGGAAGCTGTTAATTGTAATGACTTCTCTTCCTCCATCACTCAACTTTTCTTCCCTGAGTACAGCAGCCCCAAGTGATTTATTCTAGCACTGTCAAGTACATTTCCAAATTCTTTGTGTTCTTATATTTATATTTAGCTTACAAGTCACAGGTTCTCAGTGAGAGGGAGAGGGAAGCTTTATTCCCCAGTAAACACTTGGCAATGCCTAGAGGTATATTTTGGGGGTTGCAACTAGAAGGAAGGCGCTATTGACATCTAGAGGGTTGAGGGCGGAGAAACTGCTTAGCATCTGACGATACATCAGACAATCTTCCACAACAAAGAATTTTCTTGTCCAAAATATTAGCAACTCGAAAGTTGAAAATCCAATGTCAGAACAATCAAGACATGGAAGAAGGAAAAATAATGTCAGGAAATCCTGGAAACGGGGGCACTGGCTTAAATGCTCCAGTCTTGTAACACTGGGCAGCTTTGATGACAAAAATCTCAGAACTGTGTTACGTCTCCATGGTCAGTTGGTGACTTACCCTACATGGCTTCCATAATTACCTAAATGGGACTTTTCTTATGCATAAGCCTAGATTGAAAAAGGGTTTTTTTTTTTAAATGGCTCCAGTAGAACAGAAGGTATGATGAAAATCTAGAATTGGTCCATTGATGTGGCTGGATTTAAAAGTATCATAGGCTATGTTCCCAGTAGTAAAAATGTACATTGTTAACCCAAGGTTTAGCATGACAAAACAAAACAGGACTTCAGAATGAAATCTGGATCTGTGTGAAGTCAGAAGGCAGGAATGAAAGCCATTATCACTCTCTGTGAACCCCGTTTGTTTGTTTGTGTTTTGCCCAGATGATGCCCACTCCCTGACCCACAGAGCTCTCAGAGTCACTGTCAAGGACTTGGCTGAGAATCAGCAGAGGAGCTGGCTAAACAGAAGTCCCTGACTCCCATTTATCTGTCCACAAACTCTCTGACATCCAAAAGTGCTTAGCAGGTCACATCGCATATTCACGTATCCCAAAAGTTCACGTGTGTCTCTCCCCGCATCACTATGGAAACCGTAATGCCTACAGTGAAATCTTGTCCTACCAAAAATTCTGCATAAACCTAGATTGAAAAAGGTCATTGGTGGTGTGTGTGTGTGTGTGTGTGTGTGTGTGTGTGTGTGTGTGTGTATGTGTGTGTGTGTGTTCGAGAAGAACAGAAGAGGGGATGACAGGGATCTAGATTTGGTTTATTTGATGGGACTTAATTTAAACGTGTCATCAACTGTGCTCCCATTAGTGAAACGTGTATCATTAACCCCCAAGGTGCACAGTGGCAAATTAACACCCACTGTATTTATTGTCTGTAGACACCAAAGTCAAGCCTCTATGGAAGATAAGGGCTATGGGTCTGGTTGTTTCCTTCTAATAGAGATAAAGTCTTTGAAAGAAAAGGAACTTGGATTGGTAAGTAAACCTCTTGCCTTGCCTCCTCAGTGTGCAGAGCTAAGCTTGGATCCCCAGCACAATATGGAGAGTTGGCTGTCGTAGGCCTCAATAATCCCGGCACTCACGTTTGCCAAGATGGAGACTAGACATGGTGGCACTTGCAAACAGTAAGAGACTCTGTCCCAAACAAGATAGAAGGTAAGGATACCCAAGGTTATCTTCTAATCTCTACACTCATACTACTGCACGTCTGTGCCTGCAGTCATACACACAGAGAGAAATACATACATACATACATACATACATACATACACACATACATACATACATACACACACATTCTCTCTCTTTATCTCTCTCTCTCTCTCTCACACACACACACACACACACACACACACACACACACACACACACACACTTAAAGCAAAAAAATAAAAGGACAAGCCATGAGCTTAGGGCTTTACAGGTCTATTCAGGTTTTCAGGAAGGCCCCATGTATGACGAATATTTACCTGCTACATTCATGACTGCTCAGAATGAGGCTTCTACATCCACAGGATGCCAGAGTTAAAATCCTGCAGGCCAGGGCCTTCGTATAATACCAGTGGAGTCCATGTCTTAAACCAGAACTGCATAGCGTACCATTTCCTCATAGCTATAATATTCTTGTTATGAAAAGCATGCTGATGAGAGTGACTACTCTGGCTAACAGACTTGGTGATCTACATAAGGCTTTTTGTGTGTTTTACATCATGCACCTCAATTCCACTCATCCCCCTGTCTCTTTATATATACCCTCTGCCCTTGTAACCTCCCCCGCCAAAAATAAAAACAACAAACAAAACTCTTATCATGGAAGCAGTAGGGTATCACAGCGTGTCTTACGGTATTCCCTTTTGTCTTTACTTCTTTGCTTGCAAATGTTCACTGCAGTGAGTCATTGGTCTTGTTGGACCTCAGCTTTAAGCTACACTATCAATACTGGATCCTCACTGGGACTCCTCTCGGATATCCTGCTGTTGCCCTGTGTCTGGAGTTCTTGCAGCTTTGGATCTACAGGACCGGCCCTCTCGAGTGCTTCAGCAATTTTGTAGATGAGCTAGATGTTGGCCAACTCGTAACCCTGGATCTAGGGAAGTAGCTGAGTTAGTCAGTCCACAGCTCTCCCACACCCTCACCACCAGGACAAGTTCACCAGCACTGCTCCAGCTAGTTCACCCAATGCCACACCTAGCAAGGGGAAGGGCTAGTTCTCCTCTGGCTGGCTCACCCATGTTCACACTACCAGGGTCCAGCTCTACTGTGCTGCACAGGTGAGGTGCTGGCCAGCTCTCCTACGTGCTGCAGCCAGTGAGGAGTAGGGACAGCTCTCCTGCTCACACCCTCAGGTCCAGATTGCCCAGATCCTGTCATCAGGGTCAACTGAATTGTGCTACCCAGGTAGACAAGTGCTGCAGCTAGTAAGGGGGTAGCATTGGTTCAACCATGAGACTGGATGACTCTATGTTGAATTACAGCTTACTGTGCTATATTTAACTTTAGCCAGAAATTTAATCTTCTTTGGAACCTTTGGATTGGACAAATATTTGAAGACATCTAGAGGCCTGGCCCACTGCACGGCCCACCCTCAGCACAAGTCACTGTGATGTGCAAGTGTGGAGTAATGGGAGAGAAAAGGGAACAGAATGGTTTGAGCAGTATGGAGAGAGGTGGGTTTGGAAACATGAGAATGGAGAGGAAGAGCCTGTTGTGAAACTGCACTGCCACTTGAGGCCATAGCCAAGCCCTGGTTCCTGCTGCCATTAAGGGCCATATCTGGTCTGTGACCATGCAGCAGCAGGGGTCTGTGTTGGTGTCCATGGCCCATATCACCACCAAAGGCCATGCAGATGTCCATGGTCTAGACTACCACTTGGGACCACGTTGATATTCAAGAGCTATGCAGAGGTGGCCCCAGACCTCATTGGCACATAAGAGTATTTTTAATTAAGTGTATGTATATATGCGCTGAATATGTGTGCCACATGGAGGCCAGATGAGGACATCGTATCCTCTTGGGCTAAAATCGCATGCAGTTGTAAGCTCTGGGTACTGGTAACCAAACCCCAGGTTCTCCACCAGAGAAGCAAGAGGTCTTAACAGCTGAGACATCCCTACCTCCCCCAAGTAAGGAGTTTTCACCTTAGGTTGATATAGCAACTTAGAATTTAATGTTTCTATAATGCGTCTTGCCCAAGGGAGAAGATTCACCAGCAAACAGGTCAATCTTTCCATTAAATTGGAAGTTAAAAACCCTTTCCTCAACCAGTTTGAGTTTTTTGAACTCAGTGAACCAATAGTGAGACCTGAAAGGATGATTCTCCGTGGCTACAGCATCTTGGATTCCATGCTGCCTGGCTTCCAAATGGCTCTTAACTAGTGGGAAATACTAATGGGAAGTTCAGAAAGAGTGGGAAGGACATGGGTTACCACCTGACTCCCCGCCTGACAATGGGTCCTTTTCAGAAACTTCTCATCCATGCCCATATCCTGCAGTGTCTCATGGTTTCCTTTAGAGGTTTCATTCATTTAATTTTGCATTCTCAATTACAGTTTTTGATCCATTTAGAATCTGTGTTTATGCATGGAGAGAGAGAGAGAGATCTAGCTTCATGTCTCAATGGTGGAAATCTAGTTTCCCCAGTGTCGTTTGATAAAGAAGTTGCCTTCTCTCTAATTTATGTTTTTGACACATTTGTTTAAAATTAGGTAGCTATAACCTGATGGGTTCGCTTCTGGGTCCAGTATTTAATTCCTTTGGTCTACATATCTATTCCTGTATCAATACCAAGTTTCTATGGTCATGGCTCTGTAATATAATCTAAGTCCAGGTATTATAATTCTCTAAGCAATGGTCTTTCTATTAAGACTCTTTTGTGCTTCCATTTAAATTTTAGGATTCTTTTTTTCCAGCTCTGGGAAGAACGTCACGGTATTGTTAGGGCCCTTTAAGTATAGGATTGTGTCATCTGAATAGGGATAATTTTACTTCTTTTCCTGCCAGCAACATTTTTGCTCCTTTCTTGTCTTGCTGCTGTAGCTAAGACTTCAAGCACTGTGCTAAATAAGAGTGAGAGAAGTCGGCATTCTTGCTCCCTTGAAGATTTCCCTCCTTGTGTACTGTTGACTACGGATTAGTCACAGATGACCGTTGCTATCTCGAGCTTTGTCTCCTGTAGTCCTAGTTTCTCTGGGTCTTTTATCATGAAGGAACACTGAACTTCATTGAAAGCCTTTCCTCCTTGATTGAGATGTTCTTTCGTTGATCTGTATACTGTATTAGACTTACTGACTTGTGTATGTTGAACCCTCCTTACCTCCTGGGAATTTAACCAACTCTGCCATGGTGTACGACCTTCTTAGTGTGTCCTACATTTAACAGACTTTGATGACAAATTCTCTTCTATTGTAGAAATCGGTCTATCGATTTATTCCTTTGTTATGTCCTTATCAAATTTTAATATGAGGGTACTGTGGCATTCTTAGAATTTGTTGGTCATTTTCTACTTTACATGGGAGTCACCAGAGCCTTACCATGGTGTATGTGGTAGACGGATGAGGAGCACTGGGGACGTCTATGGGGTAGGAGGAGGAGCACTGGGGAAGTCTATGGGGTAGGAGGAGGCGCACTAGCATTGCTCTTCTCTAAAGGTTTGGCAGAACTTGGTAGTAAATCTGTCTGGTTCTGGGCTTTTCTTTGTTGGAAGACTTCTTATTGCTTCGATTTTGTTGATGTGTGGCTCTGTTTATGTTGTTTATATCTTCTCGATTTGATTTTGATAACTCGTGGATGTCTGTGAACTCATCCATTTCTTTAGATTTTCCAGTCTGGTGACTGTACATTTTCAAAGCATTTCCTCCATTATTTTCTGTATCTCCCAGGTAGCCTTTATTTTTTCATCTCTATCTTTATTAATTTGGGTCCATTTTTTGGTTAATTTTACTAAGAGTTTGGGGTTTTTTTCAACTTGCTTCCCCCCCGAAGGACCAATTTTAAAATAATTTTATGACTTGTTCTTTTAGTCTGTTTCACCAATTTTCTATCATTTACTGATTTGGGGTTTTTTTTGTTTTTGTTTTTTTTGTTTTGTTTTGTTTTCTGGAGCCTTGAGATACATCAATGGTTGCTTTTCATTTTTTCATAAAAAAAAATCTGTTAAATTTGTGGACTTTTCCCCCCTCAAATGACATCTATAATTTTCATGAGTTCTTTATGGCTCTCTGAATTTTGCTTCTCTATCTCTTTGCTTGTGCTCACCCCACAGCATCTTTATCCTTATTTCACAGATAAAAGGTATTCATTTATTTCTTTTTCCCAGAGTATAACAGAATTGGGTTTGGCCCCTTTTCCTCCTCCGTGTGGATTTTGAGGTTTCATTGGTTTGTTTCCATTTCTGCCTCCCACAGTCGAGGCTTTTGGAAAAATTCTGATGACCCTTCCTTATGTGCCCTTCTCTATCTTCTCTTAAAGCGAGTGCACACAAAGGAAGCACGACCTTGCCAACGCCTTAATTCTCCGTTTAATGTCTAGAACTTGGAGGCAATGCAATTCTTGTTGTTTGACCTGCATGCACTTGTCCGTTCATTTGTAATAAAATTTGGATTGCTGTCTGGTCTTCCTGGAAGATGATGAGGCCAGATAATACCCTCAGGAGTGTCTGGATCAGTGTCCCAGCCTTTTCTCATAATCTGGCCCGAATACCTAGACAAGGATTCCTCTCTCCTTCCTCAAAGAAGTTTGAGGACGCTCTTTGATTCTTTGAGAGCTTGACTGGGTAGGGAACCAAAGCTTCAGGACTCTAAATGCAAGTGTTTCCCTGTGCTTGGCAGGACCCGTTTGAACCACGTTGCAGGGAATAAACCGTTGATCTTTTTCTAGATTAGGCAGAATGAGAGAAGGGCAATCTGGATTTCATCTTTCTCTACTTTAGCCTCTTCTTTACTGTCATTTTCTAATGTACATTTTTGCTTTCACAAAATGTATTTTTGCAGCCATCACAGTGATGTTTCGTATGGGAAGTGTGACAAACACACACACACGCGCGCACACACACACACACACACACACACACACACACAATTCACCTTTCAACCAGAAGTCACCCTCAGTGCTTTGTTTTGGGGGGCTTTTTTCTAATATTCTTCAACCATACTCTTGTTTTAGGCTTCATGTAGAAAAATAAGAGAAGACCAAAAAAATTCATCATTACTATTTTCTAAATATAATTCGTATTTATCAAGGTTGCAGTGGTATTTTTAAAGAAGAAAATGTATTTAGACTCAGTGATAGATTGTTTATAAGGAAAAAACAAATAAAGAAATCGGCTTTAGTGCCAAGATTTTTAGTCTGTGTTATTAGGGAAATGAGGTGTCATTTACAGAGATAAGGAAATGGGGAAAGGAACAGATGGGGTGGGATCACTAACAGATGGTTCTGTTGGATTTAGACATATTGAAACTGAAATGATGGGAAACAACCAAATGGAGACGTTACAGGGACAATTAGAAATGCATTAATGGAGCATGGAGAGGGTGAAGCCTGGGTGGGGAGACGTGGGAACAAACTCTATTAGAGTCTACTAAGCTAAGTTAGAGGAGGTAAATATTACAGGTTTGAGGGCTCAAAAAGTATAACAGAATAAAGGCCTAAAACTGAATGATATCTAAGGAAAAATAACAGATATGTTTATAAATGGGAAACTATTACTATTGTGTGCCAATGCAGAGTAACAATGATGTGGGAGCTTGCGTAGCCACAGGACTAGAAAGTGGCTGAATCCAGGACAAGAGGCCCCTAAGGGGTTGCTTTAGAAGCTATGGGACCTGGGCTGTAAGAGGATCTGTAAGACCAGAATAGTAGGAAAAAGGACAAGAGGAAGTTGAATCCAACAAGTCCAGAATGGAGAAGGAGTCAAAAACTGGTGAGTTCTGGCTGAAGAAATCGCTAAGATGCTCTTCGGAGGACTCAAGTTCAATTCTCAGAACCCACATGGTAACATACAATGGTCTGTAACTACACTCCTATGAGATCTCAGGCACCAGACACACATGTGGCGCATAGATATACATTCAAGCAAAGCATCCGTGTACGTGAAAATAATAATTAAAGAACCGATAGAACTCTTGTATCATATCCTGGAGGAGAAAGGAAGCAAAGAAGTCAATGGAGGTTTCAACAGGAAAATACTGGGCAAATTTGGTTTATGATGAGCCATGCTGGGTCTCCTAACAACTTCCTTCTCTATGAGCATGCCTCAAGTCTAGATCTGAGCTTAAAGGTGACAGCTCACGTAAAGATCATGTAAACTGCTAAACAGAATGCTCTACGACCCATAAAGTCAGTCTTGGTACTTCTCCATGAAAACATTCACACTTGCATATAAAATGTATACACATATATGCAAAAGATACATTAACTTTGTTTTACAAGAAGACAAAGATGAAAATAAAGGAGACAAATAAGATGAAGAAGATAATGAAAAAGAAGAAGAGGAGACAACATTAATGTCATCCAGAGGGTAATAATCAAGTACGTGTTTGCACACTAAAACCATTCAGGGTCATTAAAGGGACTAAATGGGACAGTCCTCAGACTGATATAAAAAGAACCCCACCAACAACATCAATTGGAAGAGTGACAAAAAGGGCTGCAAGATTAGAAGTGGAACTTATTCTGTGTTTGAGGGGGTTCTAGAGACTAGAAACCTGTCAGATAAGGATGGATTTTGATCTTCTGACATGTTGAATTCTGCAAAGATGCCAAGTCAGAGAGAAACCAAAAACAAACAAGCCGGTTTGAGCAGAGAATGTCATCACTGATCTTCCTGAGGGAGCTACCAGCTAAGCACTAGTGGTGAGATGATGAGAGATGAGTGGGCATGCTGAGGAAGGAGATGATGAGAGACGAGTGGGGCGCTGAGGAAGGAGATGATGAGAGGTGAGTGGGTGTGCGCTGAGGAAGGAGATGATGAGATGAGTGCGATGCGCTGAGGGAAGGAGATGATGAGAGACGAGTGCGCATGCGCTGAGGAAGGGAGATGATGAGAGATGAGTGGGCATGCGCTGAGGAAGGGAGATGATGAGAGACGAGTGGGCATGCGCTGAGGAAGGGAGATGATGAGAGGTGAGTGGGCATGCGCTGAGGAAGGGAGATGATGAGAGATGAGTGCGCATGCGCTGAGGAAGGGAGATGATGAGAGACGAGTGCGCATGCGCTGAGGAAGGGAGATGATGAGAGATGAGTGGGCATGCGCTGAGGAAGGGAGACGATGAGAGACTAGTGTGCATGCGCTGAGGAAGGGAGATGATGAGAGACGAGTGGGCATGCGCTCTGTAACCAACACTCGACCCTTTAAGGCCAGCAGGTGTGATGATGGTGAATCTTCTTTTTCATTTACTAGATTCACAGTCACCGAGGAGGCCCAGCTTTGGACATGTCTGTGTGGCTGTGGCACTTACAAGGAGCGATTCAGTGGCAGTAGGAAGACTTATTCTAAATGTGAGCAGCCCCCTGCTGTGAGCTGAACTGAATAGAAAGGAGACCTTGATCAGATGATCACTCTGCTTCCTAACTCTGGACTGAGCCTGCTGACGGCCTTGAATGCTTGCTGCTGTGATTGACCTACCATGAAGGACTACAGCCCTCAAACCACGAACAAAATAAACTCGTGGGTAAGCTGCCTTCATGTCAGTTATTTGGTCACAGCAATAAGGAGAGTTATCATAGGAAGGTGAAAGAAAAACATTGTAGACAAATGGAGACTGCGTATATTTAAAACTGATGCTGTCAGGCCGAGAACAGGATGCAGGGCAGTGGTACAGGCTATTGAGGCTTGAAATATCTCGCAGCCTACCTTTTCTTCTGATTTTACAACCAGGGCAACCGAAGCCTGACGGTGAGCCACAGGCAAGAGCATGGTCAAATCCAGACTTCGTCTTGAGCCCACTTAGAATTTGCTTGAAATCATCATCTACTGTCTTAGCAGATCTAAAAGCCGCCTGCTTAAAATAAACCACTGATATTGTTACTATTACTAATGAACTTACAGGCGTCCACCATGGTAGTGTCTCCTCTAAGTGCGTCACACATCTTAACTGACTTAACCCTCATAATAACCCTGAGGTACCCTTTTGATCTTGATCTTTAGTACTCTCCAGAAACGCAGAGCCACACAGCCAGAAGGCAATGGCGCTTGGGTTTAAAGCAGACAGCTGGGTCCTGGGTCCAAGCTCTCCATCAGTTACTGCCTCTAAGTCAGGTCACATGACGTGCATGATACAATGCCTTGGGTGGGCATGAGGTGACAAAATGGGTAACTCTTCATGAAAGTAGAGAAGAAAAGGAAGCTCAAAACCACAGGCTTCGTGGTGCCAGGGCTCCTTCATTCCTGTCCATAGTGTTGTACTAGTCACCCTGTTTATAACTGCTCTTTAAAAAATTGTTACTGTTTTAGCAGAGGAAATCAAAGCTGAAGTGGTACACTAAGACTTTCCAGAGCATAAGGAGGGACCCAGTGCCTAAAAGTCAAGCTCAGGGGTTGGGGATTTAGCTCAGTGGTAGAGCCCTTGCCTAGGAAGCGCAAGGCCCTGGGTTCGGTCCCCAGCTCCGAAAAAAAGAACCAAAAAAAAAAAGTCAAGCTCATCCCAAGGCTTTTACTGAGCTCTTGTGTTCTATGAGAACTGGGCTAAATCAAATATTACTTAACATGAAGCTATGAGTGGTCCGTGGCTGGTTGTCTCTCTAGTTGTGACAAGCTATTTCACCCAGCTTCCTGATTGCAGAAATATTGAGATGTATATCTTTGTGATGGCAGTTCACTGTGGGTGTTCAGAAATGTGACACAAGAATTCCAGACTAAGCTGGCTTCCTAGGTCTATAACACAGGGAAATATCTAGAAGTCACATAACAGCTGTGGGATGTTACTAACACATCCTTTCACCTTCCGAGCAAGGAGGTCACTATTTGAAAATAGGTGCCCTATTCTACAGGCTCAGTGAATGGAACAAAGAGGTAATAAAATATGCAGTGAGCATCCAGGAGGAAATACAGGTCAACTACAGAATGGGAAGCCATCCATCTGTTTTCTGAGGAGGGAGATGTCATATTCATCCTGGCACATTTCCTTGGCATGAATTTTGGCTTCTTGAAAACAAGTTCTGCTTCGAGGGAGATTTTCTTCAAAGGGAATGACTCCAAGGCTTCGTGTGAGACTGGGCACCATATATAATGATGAGGAGGACTGCAGAATGACAGCTGCAAGTCCAAATGGTCACTGCTCTTCATTTGTGCTGCAATAAAACTCATTAACAGCTTAATGACAATTTAAAGATTTTTATTTTCTATGATATTTTGAAGATTTAGCACTAATCAGAAAGCAAGAGTTCTTTCTCCAGAGCCTGGAGCAGAAGAAAGAACAGGGTAGCCATTCATCCTCTCAATAAACACTTAGAGGGGACTTTCAAAGTTGGGTTCTGGATTAAGGGTAGAGAGGGATAAAGGGAGAGAGGGGAAGGAGAGAGCAGGGAGAAAAGGAGACTGCATAAAGATAAGAGAGCTATCGTCGCTACCTAACCATTGGGGAGTCATGGTTTTCTACATAAGACATGTGAGCTGAGCTGTTAGACCAGTCGCTGTTCCTACTCAGTCCTAGCCAGCACCTGCTGTGTGACTCAGAACAGGTGACTTAAACTCTCAACTTTCACTGCTCTATTGTTAAGATGAGGATGACAGGGTGTGTCACATCACTATTGTAGAAATTAAACGAAAGCATGTGTTATTGTTGGGTCCTCAATGTCCTCCAAAGGCTACGTGGTGAAGGCTCTGTCAGTAGCTAATGGCGCTGTGGGGACGGTGAGAACTTTAGGAGGTGACGTATAACCCAATAGGCTATTGAAGGCATACCCCTTGAAGACACTAGAATTCACCACCTCCCTCTCTCTCTCTCTCTCTCTCTCTCTCTCTCTCTCTCTCTCTCTCTCTCTCTCTCTCTCTTGAACAGATATCCCCCTTATTACGTCAGTTCCTTCTCACAAGTCCTGACTGAGCTCTCTGAACTTCTGAGGCAGGTTAACCCTTTCTCCTTTTAAGTTGCTTTTCCCAGGTACTTTGTCACAGAGAGCAGCGAAAAGCTAGCACCACATGTGTCTAAAACTTGTGTGGCGCACCCAGCGCATAGTTGGAGCTTTATATGCTGGGTGATATCTGTTGCTGTCATAATTTTTAAATAACCAAAAGCACGTGAGAATCACTTTGGTAGTGGAATATTCTTAAAGCTGAAAGTCGGGTTTATAGGTATGTACATGCTTTGAAGTTGAATGGCCTCTGGCAAGACTGAAAGTTGTCTGGAGCATTTGAAAATTCTAGACCTAAAGTTCTCCCCAGCTAAGGCTTGCCCTTTTCTCTCAAGGCCATCTAGGCCCCAGCCCTGTCCACCTGTCATCTATCCTAAGCCCACAAGTGCTTCTAGCTGGCTGCTTCCTCTACTCTGATCTTCACGCCCTTCCTAACTAGGACCGTGTCCCCCATTGGGTAACAATTGCTACGTCAGTGACCACTCTTCACACTGAAAACTCAGTTACTCTAAAACTCCTTTGGAGCATGTTCCTCTTCTGCATAACTTAGGTTGCCACCCAGGAACAAAGAACTGAAGAACTGGAATAAAATTTCTTTCTTGCATATACATATTCCTCACCCAGCCGGCAGATAGTTAATTCCTAACTCCTCTACACCTGTACAAAGACAACAATACTTTATTTCACAGAGACACTGTGCAGATGAGCAAAGAAAATGCCAAAAGATCTTTTAGCCCAGCATCTGTGAAGATTAAGTCTTCCCAGACTGCAGGCTCTGGTACCTCTTGAGATCTTTGGACTGACCGAGCTTCTGGTGTCTGTGGAAGACCCTGATCCTGACGTCACGGCAGCCTTCCTGCTCATCCTTATCGGCTTCTCCATATATGACACCCAACATAACCTGTGTCATCTCCCATTTAGCTACCTTAAAATCTATGCCAAAGGACTCAGCCCTTGGGAAAATAAATAAATATTGTCACACTACTCTGATAAAGAGAATCTTAACCTTGCTGTGCTGGCTAATTTTGTGTCAGCTTGACATAAGCTATGGTCATCTAGAAGAAGATGACCTCAGTTGAGAAAAATTCCCTACAAGATCAGGCTACAGACAAACCTACAGAGCATTTTCTTAATTAGTAATTGATGTGGGAGGGCCTAACCCATGGTTGGTGGTGCTACCCTTGTGCTGCTGGCCCTGTGTTCTATAAGAAAGCAGACTAGGCAAGCCATGAGGAGCAAACCAGTAAGCAGCACCCCTCCATTGTCTCCACATCAGCTCTTGCTTCCAGGTTCCTGCCCTGTTTGAGTTCCTGCTCTGACTTCCTTAGGTGATGAACGGTGGTGTGGAAGTGTAAGTCAGATAAACTCTCTCCTCCCCAAGTTGCTGTTGGCCATGGCGTTTTATCAAAGCAATGATAAGTCTAACTAAAACCACCTGCCCATGAGCATAGCCGCTTGCCTATGGCAAGTCAACAGTCAACAGCAAGAACAGGCAGCCGATCTAACCACCAGTGAGGCTTTGTACACAGCACTTGGGAATACTCAGGGTCCCAAGCAGATAATATGATAGGAAGTCTTTGAACTTCTTCAAGGAAGCTAAGACCCACACACCCTGCAACACTTCCACTTAACATGTTTTACTTTCTCATGAGAGGCAGATGAAATAAACAGATCCGCCCTTAGGTAAAGCCAGATGCTCAAGATCTGTGATCTTTCAGCTCCTGGTTGGTAGCAAGAAAGCAGTGTGAAGATCAGCACATCTTTTGTTTCTATACTTTCGCTTAATACTGATGCAGATTGGCTTCCTGTTTATAAAACAAAAATCTGTGCGCTCTGAAACCCCAGGAGAGATCAGAGTTAGAATTGAGTGTCATCATGGGGACATAAATTCTACCCCCAAGGAAATAATAAATAGAATCCGAGCAGTCAGAGTGCTGTGCCAGCAGCAGTTCCCCTGCAGAAAACCTCAGCTCCCGTTCATGTGCATTGCAGAGTGCCTGAGGTCAGGTGGGGGGAGCTCTAAGCATCTGGACAAAGAGCACCACCACCATTCAGAAGGGCGGAGAAGTGAGGGTGGTCTGTTCGCACTGCCTGGCATTGCATTTGATGAGAAACAAAAGGAGAAGAGGAGAGAAAGAGAGGGGAAATTGTGAAGGCTGTTCTCATAGATACTGTCTTCTAAACTTTACATCAGTATTGATTTCTTTTGGTTTGGTTTGCTTTAACTTAAAATAAAGGCTTCCTGAGAGCAGGGTGACCTCATTTCTTGGGTTGATCTCAGTGCCAGTGTGTTTTAGAGCCCATTATTGACAGGTGGAATCTTCTGGAATTCCTGGTCCTAGCCTTGGCCAGAGTGATATTCAATGATGACTACGGAAGCCTTTTTCTGGACCACATAGCCCACCCTGCACCTTAGGACATCAGAGACATCACACTTGTATCCACTGTGTCGTTCGAAGTCCTGAAAGTTCAGATGAAGGCTCTCATCTCCATATTGAAACCGAAAGAGAAGGAAAGAGGTGAGAACAGGAAGAAAGGGCAGGGAAGAAAGGAAGGGTTTTTCTAGACATATTTGAAAGTATCCTAAGTAAATGCTAATATTCTCAATGGTGGAAATTCTTTCATCAAAGAAAATTCCTTGGCAATCCCTTTTGAGGAATGTATCCACTGACTGCACTCAGAACAGCACAGCACACTGTAACCTGATTTCAATGTTTAATTCAAAGATGGATTTAAATGCCAAAGATGCCGATTTCACTCAGCTGAACTCATTCAGCAGCCTCTACAAGACGCCTCAGCACATCGCTTTGGTTAAGCACTTGCCAAACCAAGTGGGTCTTGGCTGCACTGCCACCTTGTACCCAATGCATAGATAAATTCAAGGAGAAGTAATCACTGGGCCAAACATTAAGGCTTGAGTCATACATCAGCCCCGCTTAGCTGGCAACCAAATGCATAATTCACATTGCTGCATTCCCTCCTGTGATTGTTTATCCATTACAGATCAATCGCAGAAGAGGCTGTGAGTTTATTAGAGCATAATTTAGCAACCCTACAAGCATTTGGGATTTACATTCTGTTGACTGAATTACAATAATTAATCTGTGTATGAAATTAAATACAACCCTAAGGAGTATTTGTATGTAGATTGTCTTAAATTCTGAGGACTTCTGTAAAAAATCACATGCCGAAGGAACAAAGGGCAATTTAACTATCCTGGCTCGAGACGGCAGCCAGTCAGTCCTGAGTCTAATACCTGAGAATGCCTCACGACCTTCGTGTCCCTGGCTCTGTGTATCAGGTTCAACATCCACAAGATCCAACAATGAATCCGTGGAGTAAGCATTTAAGCAAAAATGTGAACATGTGCAGATGTATTTCCTGTCATTTCTTAAATAGTACAGTAAATTCCTCCTCGTATAGCATGAGATTGTATTTGCTATTATACATAACCCACGGTATGTAAGATGACCTAAGTACATGAGAGATAGTTTCAGGTTAGATGAAATACTCTGCAATTTTTATTACACTTATTTATCCTCTCCCTCCTCCCCTCCCTCCCTCCCTCTCCCTCTCTCTCTCCCTCCCTCCCTCTCCCTCTCCCTCTCCCCTCTCCCTCTCTCCCTCTCCCCCCTCTCTCCATTCCTCCTCTCCCTCTCTCTCTCTCTCTCTCTCTCTCTCTCTCTCTCTCTCTCTCTCTGTACAGTGAGTGCCACGACACACACGCGAAGGTCAGAGAACAACCTTTAAGAGTTTATGTTCTCCTCCCAGCATGTGGGTCCCCTCAGTCTAACTCAGGTCCTTGGTCTTGACAAGTACCCTTATCCTCAGAGCCATCTTGCCAGCCCATTTTGGAATTTTTTTTTTGTAAGAGACTCAAGGATCTTCAAGTTTTGATCCTCCAGGGAATCTCCAGTAGATGCCAAAGGGAAAACTATATTCAATATCCAACTGTGGTTGCTTACGGCCCATTTAATAATAGAACCTTATTTGCTCAATATTAGATTGTTCAGACTTTAATGTTTACTTCTCATTAGTAAATAATGCCAGTGAGTGGTTGTCTGGTTTCCTACGTGCTTCTGCAATAACAATTTACTGTTTAATTTCTATAGTAGTCTGAACGGTGCCTGAAAATAAACCTAACATTTTTTATCCTGGGTATATTTCTTTTCTTAGCAAAGGGCAGGGCAAAGAGAGTGAATGACTCTAGGAAGTCCATCATAATGAAGGCAAACGGATCAAATCACAATCCTGAGGACAGAGGTAAAGAATTAATTCCACTTAAAAAGAAGACTTCTCAAAGAAGTGCAGGCCGTCAGGAACCGGATGTAGATCTCTCCTGAGAGACACACCCAGAATACAGCAAATACATAGGTGAATTCCAGAAGCAAACCACTGAACTGAGAACAGGACCCCCATTGAAGGATTCAGAGAAAGAACTGGAAGAGCTTGAAGGGGCTCGAGACCCCATATGAACAACAGTGCCAACCAACCAGAGCTTCCAGGGACTAAGCCACTATACATGGACTGACCCTGGGCTCCAACCTCATAGGTAGCAATGAATATCCTAGTAAGAGCACCAGTGGAAGGGGAAGCCCTTGGTCCTGCCAAGACTGAACTCCCAGTGAAGGTGATTGTTGTGGGGAGGGCGGTAATGGGGGGGAGGATGGGGAGGGGAACAACCATATAGAACGGGAGGGGGAGGGGGTAGGGGGATGTTGGCCTGGAAACCGGGAAGGGGAATAAGAATCGAAATGTAAATAAGAAATACTCAAGTTAATAAAGATTAAAAAAAAAAAAACTTCTTGCTGGCTTTAACTCTTCTCTGCTTTAGTTTTTCTCTCTCTCTCTCTCTCTCTCTCTCTCTCTCTCTCTCTCTCTCTCTCTCTCTCTCTCTCCAAGCTCACACTTAAAGCCCCTGGATCTTGTTTCTTGTCATTCAAATGTAAAACGTGTCTTCCCAGAGAGCAGTAAAATCCACATATCTCATTATAAGTGTGCACTGAATTTCTCTAGAACCTAAAATTACTAAACAAGATTGCTCAACAGTCTTGCCTTGAGGCAAGTTGGAGGAAAGCAAGAACGAGAGCTAAGATTTCTCTCTGAGAAAAGCAACCAACTTCATAGCTTTGGCTCTAAGCTAGGCTCACTGTTTCTTAAAGGAGACGGCCCAGCACTCCAAGCTGGAACCAAGGTGTTCTGATAGCATCTTGGTGGGAATGAACACAATTTTTAAACACACTGTTTGGTTTCCTCTTACCTAAACATACACAGCCCCTGAGGACCGGTGTGGAGAATAAAGGGAGGAATATCATTGGATCTCTTTGTTCCTTTTCCTAATGTGGCCACATTGGATAAATCTCCTTTTTCTTCCTTTCACTCTTGGCTTATTAAGGATGAGTGGTCCAGCCTAGCTTGTTAGAGTGGCAAAGGCCCAAGTTCTAACCCTACTAATTCCTGTACTTTTTTGGGGGAATCTCCAGGCCACATTGCCTGTGGAGCTGTGCCAGGCTAAGGGCTTTGATTGCTCACCTTTAGAAATGGTATATTTAGCTCTTGCTTCCTGATTCTTCCCATCTTCCCCAAGTCCTCATCACCCTCTTTTCTCTGTGCTCTTCCCTTAATAATTGTTACCCTGGCCAGGTAGGGGGCAATGCCTATAGTCCCAGCACTTGGGAAGAAATGGGATCATCGATTTGAGACCACCATGGGCTACACAATGACCTGAAAGACAGTCTGAGCTACACAGAATGACACTGTCATAGAAGACAAAATAGGACTGTGCAGATGGCTCGGTCAGTCCAGGGTTTGCTGGGAAACCATGAGGTCTTGAGTTTCTTCTCATAGCCCATATATAAAGCCAAGCACAGTAGTGTACATTTATAATACCAATGCTGGAGAGGGAGAAGAGGCAGATCCCTAGGGCTTGCTGGCCAGCCAACCCAACCCAATAAGTCAATGGGGAGAAACTCTGTCTTTAAAAAAAGAACAGGTGGATAATGTCTAGATGAGTAACACTCAAGGTTGACCTCTGGCCTGAACATGTACACACACAACCACACACACACACACACACACACACACACACACACACACACAAGAAAATAAAACAATAGCAAAGAAAACAATAAACATTTGTACTGGGTGTAGCTTTTGAAGAAATTAATCCTTTCTGAGTCTCATTTCCTAATCACCATGATAGCTCTTTAATAAATAGATTTCACAACATGGAAAATATTTTTAATTCCTCTATGGAGGTATGCCAAAAGCACCTGTGAATTGTGGTCATGAACAATTCAAATATGGACGTGAGTTCCATTCTGAGTAAAGAACTGAACTAAAAATTACCCATAACGCCATTACTCAAAGCCCACTGTTCAAGACATTGGCACATTTCCCTCCATTTTCTTTTCTACTTGAAAAAAAAAAGGACATAATAAATAGGATCTATTTGAAAACGGTTTTTATTTGGATCACTTATTTAAGAAATTAGGGAGATGAGGAAAATTTCCTTACTTTTTTTTTTTCATTCTCCTGTAATGTACTCATGTCCTTCAAAGGTAGCTTAAATCATTGACAGAAAAATCAGATGAAGCATTATCCACCCCTGCTTCTTTTCCTAACTGGAAGACATATTCTCTAATTAAAATTATAGATTAGCAAAGCCCTAACTCATTAGCATCTGTCCTCTCATTTCTAACAACTTAGCTTATCCAGGTTGTTAGTACTTCCTAACATGTTTACTATGAAAGGGGGCCTCTAAGACTTCTCTAAAACCCTGCTCTGTGAGTGGCCTGGGGTTGGATAATTGTTTAATGATCAATAAAAGCTTCTCTCCATGTAACTGAGTTTTTCAGAGAGTAGAATAACCAAGTCAATGTTTAACTGCATTCTTTAGTTCTGGAATGGCAAAGTAGAAGTTGAAGGGAAGTCTCCATGGAAACCAACCTCCCAGGAAGTGGCCAGAGAAGTTAGTGTCAGGGGTACAGAACAGGGAAGATGTCATGAAGGAAACACCTGCTTTGGTAAGCCAAGGTAAACTCCTGAAAATACTTAAATCGAGCTCTGTAAAGGCTCTCAAGCCCTCTCCATCATGGTTTTCTTCTCAATATCTTCAAGGAACATGGGCCTGGGCCACTCCAAGACTCACCCTCGAGTGATCAAAGTCACACCTTTACAAAGCCAAGAAGCGAAGACACCCTCAACTTGCCCTGTGTTCTTTGCATTGAATCGGAACCTGGAAGAAAAAAGTTCATACTCATTCACGAGACTGCAGGAGCAAAATCAAACTCTAGAACAGCTACCACCTCTTCGAGAAACCTGGTACGGAAGACTCCCTGCAGGTATGGCAAAACCAAACATGAGAGCTGCATGTCTGGGACTTGGGAGGGCTGTGGTACATTTACATGACTGTCTCCATGATCTCTGGAAATCTAGATTATTGAAATGTAGGAGAATATTTTTCACTGAGGACTGATTGCTTGTCAGGTGAATGTCTTCTGTTAAATTTAATGCTTGTATCAATTCTGGATAAAGTGCTTTTCACCCTTCTGTATAAGGGAACACCGTCTGGTTTCACCTGAGTCTGTGGTGATTTCAATGCCTATGCCCACTTCCTTGTGCAGTCACAGAGAATGTTGACAATCGCAAAGGCCACAGAAATTACAAGGCCACATGTGCTAAATGGTGGCAGTAGTGCTCCAGTTGGAGTCTAAATTTAAGCGGTTGTCTCCATGGGGACTTAATGCATGAGGCTTTATAGTTTTGAGAGTAGGAGTGTAGGAGTAGCCCTCTCCAATGGGAATTGTGAAACCAACCCAAACAGAATCGATTTATTACACGAGAGACAGTGGGTGAGTCACCCTTTCTTAACCCCATGTTCTTCATGGTCATCACAGAACTAAGAAACTTTTTCCTACACTGATGGGGAAGCTCTGGGCCTAAAGTGGCTGCAAGTTGTTCTTGGATATTGATTATGATGTGTAAAAATGTCTCCTGGTGACCATAAAGATAATTAAAACAGATACGCTGACTTGGGATGAGAAATCCATGTTTACATGTGTTATCTGGTTACATATTCCATACATTTGTGTCATCTTTTATCTTCTTCACATTCCGTATCAGTAACACAAATGGACTCTTCTTCCCTTTATTTGGGGAAGGGGGGAGGATTTCATGCTATTGAACTTGTGAGCTGGAGTTAGAGCTCAGAGATAGAGCACTTCGCCTAGTACATGTGAGACCCTGGATTTCATTTCCAGTACAGAGGGAGATGTCTTAAGACTAATCGGTAAGTTTCTATTTTCCAGGCTAAATTCTGTGTTTGAGTAATACCTGTGACCAGTACATAGTTAACTTTGCATTTTTTTGCCAGCCCGGGGTGATACAGAAAGAATAAATCAGACTAAAATGTTGTCACCTGCATTCGTGCAGGAGCCCTGCTCTGTGTGTCTCCTCTCTGCATCCAACCAGTGAGTTAGGCGTGTGTAATTGAAAGATGCAAACTGTGTAGATAGTCACCCTGGATGCCTAACTTGACAATAAATTAATGGTTTATTATTGCCCCTCCCCGCAATCTTTCAAGTATCCAGGGCCGTGTATCTAGACATCCCACTGAAACATGAAGAAACGAGTATTATCAAAAGGCATCCACCCCGAAGAATTCAAGTAAGATGAATTTAAAAGTCTTCTTAAGGAATGTCTTTAATAACTTACACCCCTTTTCATCCGTAATCATAGAAGAACCTTAAATGCCTTGTTAATGAGATGCAGTTACAAAGAATATTGACGGTTGCAAAGGCCATAGTATTAGAATTTCCTTTAGCAGTGATGTCACTTCTGAGGCTCATAACCCCCTCCCCAAAAGGATGTGAACAAGGAAATAGACAGAGATTTAAAGGACCCAAATGTAGCACTTGGTTGGCTGAACATTTGAAAATGGCAATTACTACAACTATTTAAGTCAAATACTACACAGGCCTCTGGTACTTCTACCCTTCAGTGTAAATGTCTCCATCTCCCCTTAGTCCCATCCTTTAATCATCCTAGATGTTGTAAGCAGTTGTTGAAGTTAGGGACTCTAGAGCCAGATATTGTCGTGCATCACCTTAACCCTAGCCCTTGGGAAGCAGGTGCAAGCAGATCTCTGTAAGTTCGAGGCCAGCCAGGGCTACATCATGACTGACTGAAAGAGAGGGGATAGGGGAATAAGGGACATCAGAGAAAGAATTTTTAATGCATCCACCTTGATTTAAAATTATTCCCTTTAGAGAAGTATAAATTCCAATAGGACAGCTCATCCTAAAAAGAGAAAGAGATCAGAGTGGGTCCTTGGAAAAGAGTGTCATGGGGTTGGGGATTTAGCTCAGTGGTAGAGTGCTTGCCTAGGAAGCGCAAGGCCCTGGGTTCGGTCCCCAGCTCCGGAAAAAAAAAAAAAAAAGAGGAAAAGAGTGTCAGGCAACAGAAGCTATGGGGTTCTCTGTGAGCAGAACAAAGGAAGTAGTCAAACCCTTGCCTGCCACATTCAGCCAGATGCCCAGACTGGTTCCAGGGGTTAATGGAGTTCTTTGTTGAGGACGGTTGTCTCAGTCGGTTCTTACGGACTTGTCTTCTTTGAAAACTCAAAATTACTATGAAGTGATTATTACCTTTAGTTCCAAAAGAGCATTTCTTCCAGAAATTTTAGAAAGTGCAAAGATAATGTTTAGTTCAAGAAAAGTAAATGGTAAATGTAATTTATCAACGTCTAATTTAAAAATATGAGTGTGTTTCTAGCTTAGCTGAGGATCCTAAAGCCGACTTTATTCCTAAACTAAGTATGTCCTCTCAAGGGAGTATTTAATACATGTCCCTATGAGTCCCTGACACTGGCTAACTCAAACAGAAGAAATATATTCATATGGTACTCTCTAGACCACAGAATAATTTTAATATTTACCAATCCTAAATAGGATAAGGTTAGGTTTTGATTCCCCTAAATTCAAAAAGAGGACATGGATATTTCAGAGTCTGACACTGTACCCGCAAATTAGCAAAGCACCTTAAGATCAAAGAATCAAGACACATGGGGGTTGGGGATTTAGCTCAGTGGTAGAGCACTTACCTAGCAAGCACAAGGCCCTGGGTTCGGTCCCCAGCTCCGAAAAGAAAGAAAGAAAGAAAAAAAACAAAAAGAATCAAGACACATTATCTGAGCACAAAGACTACGCTTTCTTTACTCAGTGTTACGTATTCAGCCACTGACAATACGTGCCACACAAAAGTTTAGTAGTGAAGGAAGGAAGGACAAGAGGCTTGTCATCAGGAAAGGGAAACATGCCAAGTGTACAAAGATATCAATGTGCTTAGTTATAAGAATATTGGGACTTTTGTTGAACCCAAGAGCCGGAAGACATTAGACTTAGCAAAGTTCTGAGAGGCAAACTTCTATATAGCTCGCCTAAGTTCTATACTACAAACGTGCTTTCATTTCCCCCCAAAGATCAGTGTTTTCTGTGCCTCGCGGCCACCCTAAACTTAAATTTTATTATATCCAATCGAATGGACACAGTTGCCTGACCGTGGCTGGGATTCCACATTCCTGTGGAGGAGAGATCTGATTGGCTCAGCTTTACTAATGGTTCTAGCTCTGACCCAATGAATTGGGAGCAGAAGACACGCTCGTGCTGTAACGATGTGGGCAGAGGAGACGCCCCGCAGGCTCTGGAGTCAGCTCCCAGATAAAAGGGAAATCACCAGGAGCTTGGCAGACGCTCCTAAAGATATCATCTATAATTATCTTCACAAATGAGGCTCGGCACATTTTTTTTTCACCACAAATGGGTTTTTGAGAGAATAATAAATGCTGGGTTCCCATGACATGCTAATTAATAGCCTGGTCTCTGCCAAAGAAAATTCTAAAAGTATTTTTAATTATTAAACCAAACCTAATTGCATCCTAAATAATTCGAGTTGGGTATTTGGCAATTTCCACTTCCTGAACATCTCTACTCCTAAAGGAGCACCTCTTCCTGGAGGTGAGAACTAAGCTTCTATGCTTAGGGGCTCTTAATCACTAAGGCCTCTCCTCCCCGCCCCACACACATCCATGTTGATCAGCAGCCCCCTCTGGCCCGCCCATCTTCTCAGTCTAACAGAAATGTCCTCCTACTAACTTCCTCGCCACCCCCGACCCAGTTTGACTCAGGTAGTCTAGCTGGATAATTCTTTGCCTTCCAGAAAATTTTTTTTCAAATTTCAGCATCCCTATAAGGCTCACCCTGAACAACCTGTTAACCACTGCAACCCCCATCCCAGCAGCCCTGATTCCCTCAGACCTTCTTTCTCGTGCCTTCCCACCCCACCCAACCCCCCTACACCAAGCTACAGATACTGTCCTTGAGGTTCCCTAATTCTAACATGTGAATTGAAAGTGGTACAAAATCCAGTTTTATCTGAACTCTGACGTTACCACAGGAGAAAATTTCCCGATCTCGAGCGATGGTTTGCAGCCAAAAAGCAGAAACGCTGAAAATACTGTGTAAAATCACCTTCAGTTATGCCTAGCCAACTGTGCCTAGCAAACACGTGAAACAAACTGTGTCTAGTCTTGGGTCCCATTCCCAAGATGTCTCATTATATACATGCAAATATTTGGAAAGCAAAAATAAAATCCCAAATTGGAAACACCACTGGTCCCAAGAAATTCAAGCAAGGGATACTGAACATATATAATATACAGAGTAGGATTTGGTACACGCTGGCACCAAAGTCTCAAGGAAATGAGAGTCACACTGAAATTACAGGAGTTCCAGGAATTTTTCCTTTGCAACCCTCCTTGCACAGAAGTCTGGCCAAGAGAATAGTCAAAGACAGTGCAGAAAGGATTAGAGGTGGCTGACAGGTAACCAGCTCCAGGCTAAGGCAAAGCGAGAGATTTCTAGAACCTGAAAGGATAAAGTCAGGGAGAGGAAGGTGCATTGAGGGTAAGAGTGACCTTCCACTGAGAGACATGGGCACCCCATGCTTCCTTGTGATGAACCAGAAGCCCAAATACCTAACCTCGTCATCATCTCCTCAGTGGGTACACCTAATAGGAAGCCAGAGGCAAGGAAGCTGCTGCATGGGTACAGGCAGAACTGCTGGCAAGTGGGTAGGTGGGTCTGGTGAGTCCAAGGAGAGCCACCTGGCACCGTGCCACTCAAGTTCAGGCATTTCTTTTAGGCTTACTGCTGAGTGTTCAATTTTATCGGTTCTGTCCCCATCTATTAAAACAACCGCATACAAGAAATTGAAGAAGATCTCAGAAGATGGAAAGATCTCCCATGCTCATGGATTGGCAGGATTAATATAGTAAAAAATGGCCATTTTACCAAAAGCGATCTACAGATTCAATGCAATCCCCATCAAAATTCCAACCCAAGTCTTCGTACAGTTAGACAGAACAATTTGCAAATTCATCTGGAATAACAAAAAACCCAGGATAGCTAAAACTATCCTCAACAATAAAAGGACTTCCGGGGGAATCACTATCCCTGAACTAAAGTAGTATTACAGAGCAATAGTGATAAAAACTGCATGGTATTGGTACAGAGACAGACAGATAGACCAGTGGAATAGAACTGAAGACCCAGAAATGAACCACACACCTATGGTCACTTGATTTTTGACAAAGGAGCCAAAACCATCCAATGGAAAAAAGATAGCATTTTCAGCAAATGGTGCTGGTTCAACTGGAGGTCAACATGTAGAAGAATGCAGATCGATCCATGCTTATCACCCTGTACAAAGCTTAAGTCCAAGTGGATCAAGGACCTCCACATCAAACCAGATACACTCAAACTAATAGAAGAAAAAGTGGAGAAGCATCTCGAACACATGGGCACTGGAGAAAATTTCCTGAACAAAACATCAATGGCTTATGCTCTAAGATCAAGAATCGACAAATGGGATCCCATAAAACTTCAAAGCTTCTGTAAGGCAAAGGACACTGTGGTTAGGACAAAACGGCAACCAACAGATTGGGAAAAGATCTTTACCAACCCTACAACTGATAGAGGGCTTATATCCAAAATATACAAAGAACTCAAGAAGTTAGACCGCAGGGAGACAAATAACCCTATTAAAAAAATGGGGTTCAGAGCTAAACAAAGAATTCACAGCTGAGGAATGCCGAATGGCTGAGAAACACATAAAGAAGTGTTCAACATCGGGCTGGAGAGATGGCTCAGCGGTTAAGAGCACCCGACTGCTCTTCCAGAGGTCCTGAGTTCAATTCCCAGCAACCACATGGTGGCTCGCAACCATCTGTAAAGAGATCTGATGCCCTCTTCTGGTGTATCTGAAGACAGCTACAGTGTACTTATATATAATAAATGAATAAATCTTTATAAAAAAAAAAGAGTAGGATGTGGGCTAGAGAGATGGCTCAGAGGTTAAGAGCACTGACTGCTCTCCCAGAGGTCCTGAGTTCAAATCCCAGCAACCACATGGTGGCTCACAACCATCTGTAATGGGATTCGATGCCCTCTTCTGGTGTATCTGAAGACAGCTACAGTGTACTTATATATAATAAGTAAATAAATAAATTTTTTAAAAAGGAAGAAAAAAAAAGAAATGTTCAACATCTTTAGTCATAAGGGAAATTCAAATCAAAACAACCCTGAGATTCCACCTCACACCAGTAAGAATGGCTAAGATCAAAAACTCAGGTGACAGCAGATGCTGGCAAGGATGTGGAGAAAGAGAAACACTCCTCCATTGTTGGTGGGATTGCAGACTGGTACAACCATTCTGGAAATCAGTCTGGAGGTTCCTCAGAAAATTGGATATTGAACTACCTGAGGACCCAGCTCTATCTCTCTTGGGCATATACCCAAAAGATGCCCCAACATATAACAAAGACACATGCTCCACTATGTTAATATCAGCCTTATTTATAATAGCCAGAAGCTGGAAAGAACCCAGATGACTTACAACAGAGGAATGTATACAGAAAATGTGGTACATCTACACAATGGAATATTACTCAGCTATCAAAAACAATGACTTGATGAAATTCATAGGCAAATGGATGAAACTGGAAAATACCATCCTGAGTGAGGTAACCCAATCACAGAAAAACACACATGGTATGCACTCATTGATAAGTTGATATTAGCCCAAATGCTCGAATTACCCTAGATGCACAGAACACATGAAACTCAAGAAGGATGACCAAAATGCAAATGCTTCACTCCTTCTTTAAAAGGGGAACAAGAATACCCTTGGGAGGGAATAGGGAAGCAAAGTGTAGAACAGAGGCAGAAGGAACACCCATTCAGAGCCAGCCCCAAATGTAGCCCATACATATATAGCCACCAAACTAGATAAGATGGATGAAGCAAAGAAGTGCAGGCTGACAGGAACCGGATGTAGATCTCTCCTGAGAGACACAGCCAGAATACAGCAAATACATAGGCAAACGCCAGCAGCAAACCACTGAACTGAGAACGGGACCCCCGTTGAAGGAATCAGAGAAAGGACTGAAAGAGACTGAAGGGTCTCGAGACCCCATATGAACAACAGTGCCAACCAACCAGAACTTCCAGGGACTAAGCCACTACCCAAAGACTATACATGGACTGACCCTGGGCTCCAACCTCATAGGTAGCATTGAATATCCTAGTAAGAGCACCAGTGTAAGGGGAAGCCCTGGGTCCTGCCAAGACTGAACCCCAGTGAATGTGATTGTTGGGGGGAGGGCAGTAATGGGTGGATGATAGGGAGGGGAACACCCATATAGAAGGGGAGAGGAAGGGGTTAGGGGGATATTGGCCCAGAAACCGTGAAAGGGAATAACAATCAAAATGTAAATAAAAAATACCCAAGTTAATAAAGATGGAGAAAAGAAAGAGAAAAAAAAACTGCATACACGCATACACAGGGATATGTCCACCCACCCAGAAATAAATAATCCCATAGGTTTCCTGTTCTCTAGTTAATACAATGGGGAGTTTATAATGCTGAGCTATGCCTGCATTTCTGGCATAAACCCAAATTGGTCATGAGATAAGTACATGCATACATTGCTGAACTGAATTTCCTAAGACTCAGTGTATCTGCTCTAGTGAGGGAGATGGATCTACACTTTTCCAACACAGTTTTAGATCAGCCTTGCCATCAAGATTGAATTAGTCTTGTTAAAAATGAGATTTCTCGTCCTTCTTTTCCGAGACATTTGTTATAACACAGAATTGCTCTAGTCCCCTAACGCTTAGCAAAAACCATTTTAGACTTTTGGACTTTTAAGGCAAGTGATAATTTTTCCTACTAGCTTAATTTAAAGGTCTGGGTTGGTTTGAGTATCTTATTCTTTCTGAGTGTTTCTTAGAAATTATCCGTTTACCAATTCTGAGTCCATTGGCTATAGAGTCTTAACCTTTTGCTATGTCTTGTGAAATGAATCTTCCAGCTTTCAGGTTGAAGTATGTGTTTAGTGTGTGTGTGTGTGTGTGTGTGTGTGTGTGTGTGTGTGTGTGTGTGTGATAGTGTGAGTGTGTGTATGTGTTTATGGTGTGTGTGTGTTTATGGTGTGTGTGTGTATATGTGTGTGTGTGGTGTGTGTGTGTGCATGAGTGTGTGTGAGTGTTTATGTGTATGTATGGTGTGTGTGTGTGCATGAGTGTGTGTGTGAGTGTGTATGTGTGTGTGTGTGGTGTGTGTGTGTGAGAGTGTGAGTGTGTGTGTAGGGTGTGTGTAGGTATGGTGTGTGTGTGTGTATGTGGTGTGTGTGTGTGTGTGTGTGGTGTGGGTGTATATGGTGTGTGTGTGTGTGAGTGTGTATGTGTGTGTATGTATGGGTGGTGTGTGTGTGGTGTGTATGTGTGTGTGTATTATGGTGTGTGTATGTATGCTGTGTGTGTGTGTGGTGTGTATGTGTGTGTGTATGTATGGTGTGTGTGTTTGACTGTGTGTGTATGGTGTGCGTGTGTGTGTATGGTGTGTATATTTGAGTGTGTATGTGTGTGTGAGTGTGTATGTGTGTGTGTATGGTGTGTGTGTGTATGTGTATGGTGTGTGTGTGTATGTGTGTGTATGGTGTGTGTGTGTGTGTGTGTGTGCGTGTGCGTGTGCACGAGCATTGGTTAGAAGCCGATGTCCTCTATCTTCTTTAATCGTCCTCTACTTTATTTGCTGACACAGAGTCTCTTCCTGAACCTGCAGTTCACCAATTCGGAGTTCAGCCCACTTATCCTGGGCATCCCGTTTCCAACTCCCGCGTAGTAGGTCTCACACCTTCATGGTGAGCATTTTATCTGCTGAGCCATCCATCCATCCCCAGATACGTTTATTTCACTTTTCAGTACTGGGCAATGAACCCATGGCATCTTTCATGTTAAAACAACACACTTTGCTACTCAGTCCCACTTCAGGCCCGCAGCTTTCATAGTGAGCAGCCTGGGTGGAGGATTCAGCCTTGATTTCCGATTGTGAGCCTGGGTCTTCTATGGCGTTTTCCGATGCCCTTTTTTGAGTATAAACAACTCAGAGCCATCGCCTGGCCTCAGTGTCTTATGCACTGGCTTCCCACAGATATTTGCATTTCTGTTCTGTTTTCTGATCTAGGGAAATATCTTGTGCTGAAGCCAAATCATGTCGTGTAAACTTCCCCCGCCCCCCTTGGTTTTCGTGGATAGTTCCTAAGAGCAAAGAACTGCATCTCAAAGACTCGATCGGAAATTCTTCTTGGGCTTTAAGTTGTCTCCATGATCATCTACATAAAGCTGGCATAGTGTCCCTTTCTCTACTTCCCAGAGTCTTAAAAGACACGTTAAGTCGCTGCACCAGACAAATGCTACATTTTCTTGAAGTCGCACTGGCCCACCTTCCTCGTCTCTCGGTCCTCGGCCAATGATTATCACCAAGGGCAGAGGTGGGAGGTGTTTGGCTGACTCAATCCTCCAGTCCCAAAGCCCTAGCACATACTCCAGCTGATGATCTTGGTCGTGTGTTGAAGAGCCAAGTAATTCAGAAATTTTTAGGCAAATATATTTCTTAGTATTAAAAAATGAAAAAGTACCACCACTACCGTTTCCCTAAACAACTCCTCCCGGTGTGATGAAGAGAAAACCTCCTTCCTCCGTAGGGAAAGGGACGTGTGTGTGGAACCAGGATTCTGAAGCAATGTCACTGGGCTGGCATATTTACAGCAAGCCGCTTTGCCCAACTGTTTTCTCCGTGTGGCTTCCTAGATCGAGTTCTTGGCAGGTGGACGCCTGTTTGTACTGCCACTTGCTGCCACCTAGTGGCTTGGCAAAGGAAACGTGTGGTTCTTCCGGTTCCTTTTCCAGAGAGTAGATAGATGCCTAGAGAGTTCTTAACAATAGCTATATGGTTTAACCTTGATCAGAAACGTGAGCCTAAATAGAAGGCTGAGGACAAAGGAAAGGGCCTGTTGCGGCTTAGGCAATCGTACTAGAATCACACCGGAAGCCTTGCCCAGAGGTTAGTTTTTAAATGACCCAGATACCTTGGCTTCTTCCGACTCAGTGCTCACACTGCTCACACCATACACACATCTACTCCGACGCAGTTCCTTCAGTCACAAGGGGCAACGTGGGATCACTCCACACTCCAACCTTTAAAGACATCCTCAGCGTCTCTGGGGGAGTTCTGAGCTCTACTCCCGAGATACACCCCAGCCTGAGGAATCTCCAGCCTCAGTGAAGGGCCTCGCTTTGTTTTGAAATGCAAGTGCATCCTGAGGATCAAGCTTCCAGGAGGCAAACAGTGAGGTGAAGAATGTACTTGAGACTGGGTACACATCGGAGCGCGAGTCCTAGCAATGCCCCTTTCCACTTGGGCAAACCTGGACAGATCACTAGCCTTTCTGAAATGGGACCCTTATCATTTATACATGAGGTCCACCAGAGGATGACATACGGTGGTACATTGCCTCATGAACATGGTATGAGATGATGTCTACACGGCCATTCAGCCTCGTGAATGCACACATCCCAAAGACTCACCCATGTGGAGGAGACACAAACCTTTCTGTTCTCCCATTAGCCAAGCCCCTGACTGTCATCGATTCCCACAGGTGTCTGGAGGGTTCCCGCCCCCTTAGTCTCTCCCTCCAGCATTCCGACCCAATCAACTGCTATATCCTGAGCTAGCATCCTTATGCCCCGAAATGCTAAGAGTGAGGAGAACAAGCAAGCTTCTCTTGGTCACCTCTCCTTGCTTCTTTGCTGAGTTAAGCTACAAGGTCCTCATGGGAATTGTGTCTCAGAGTCACCAGTGTTTATGACTGAGGTGGCTGAGGATGCTTCTCTGGTGAGACCAAGGCAGACGACAGTCCTTGCCGCAGATGGAGATTTCCTGGATGTGAAGAGCTCAGCTCTGTCTCCCTGAGTGAATAAACTCTGCGACACCCTCTGCATGTCAACGTGAGGAGACAGGCTTTGTCTTCCACTTTGTAGAGCCCAGATTCTTCTGTGGTGAAGGAAGGCTGGGCAGTAGGCTAGGGTGATGGCTCAGTGGGTAAAGTGCTTGCTCTGCAAGGATAAGGACCGGACTTTAGATACCCAACACCCCAAAAAACTAAAAAGCCAAGTCTGAACGAATTCAATTATGGCACATCTGTAAAGCCAGCAGACTGGCCAGCCATCTAGTGAAAAAGTTACAAGCTCAGTGAGAGACCCTGTCTCAAAAGCAAAAAGCAGTGAGGTTAAGAGCTATAGAACAATACCTTGGTCGCTACAGGTACACATATTGATGGGTGTACCTGTATAAGCATGCATGCACATGCATGCGGGCGAGGGCGCGCGCGCGCGCGCACGCACACACACACACACACACACATACACACGGAGGGGAAGCGGAGGGGTGATTTACACCCATGGATATACACCTACTCAGTTTCAGTGATCCTTTTAAGTTCCAATAAATGTCTTCCATAAAGCCTACTCCCTGGTAGGAACAAATGACCCTACCATTTGTTAACGCTTTGTATTTTCTCTTAAGTGTGCCTTGTCACCCACGATTCCTGAAGGAGGCTCCCAGAGACCTTCATCAGGACTGGGACAGCACTGGGTGGTTAAGGGAAGATCGGGTGTGTCTCCAGTTTCTTTCATCGCTAAGAGCCCAGCTATTTGGTGACTTTGAACATGGTACCTCCATACAAAGGGGAAAGCGCTCAACTCCCTGACCAGGATTTTAATTAATAACTCACTGGAAGCAATGAGCTAGAACAATAAAGAACCCGGTAGGTCAGAAAGCGCTTCTCACAGGTGACAGCGGGGACACTGTGGGTATGACCTTCCCTGCGCATGCGCAGGAGTACGTGCCGCTTCTACGCAGTGATCAGGTAGTTTACTGTACCTGCTTTTGTGTTTCATCGTCTCGTGGCATGAGGGATGCTGAATACTCTAAATTTTGGACTTCTAGAAGCTTGAACCCATTGACCTGCCGCAAGCAATTTCCTCTGAAAGGCTTCTGTGCCAGCAAAAAGCCAGTACAAAGCCCAGTCCAAAGGTGAGCATGGGGCAGTTGCAGACTCGGGGGGAAGTGGGTGAGAGTGGGGGAGTCGCTCTTTTCAAGTTTCCCCTTCACACAGGAGTTCAAAGCCAAAGCAGACTGTTCAGTCCTTTGCGGGTAGAATGTTTGAAGCATCAGCGCTTGCCTATGCCTGCTTCCAACTGGCAAGTGCTCTCCACTCTCGGGTGAGGCCAGGCTCTGTCTGCTTTGTGGCAGACAGAGAAAAGGGAATCTTAGAACTGATGGTTCTAGACGTTTTCATCTGTGCTGGGGGGGAAGTGAGCACAGCTCTTCCCTTCACTCCTCCTGAGTTTAAAACACTCCTTCAGACTCCAGCTTATCCAGAAGTTGTTCCTGACTTCCGTGCCACCAACCCTCATCAAAACGAAATCCCAGGGGAGGTCTTCGGTTAGCTTCGCCCTGCCGAGCCAAAATGAAAGCTGTTCGTAGGGGTCCTTTTCAAACCCTGTCCTGACTCGTTCTGGAGCCAGGCAGACACTGACGCGGGGTGGTAAGAGACACCCAGGTACTGCAGGTCCTCAAGCTCACGCTTAGGGTGCTGGCAGTTGTGACAGCCTCCCTAAGTTTCTGCACCGGCCAACACAGGACAGCACAAAGGGTTGTCACCAGCTCTGTCCTTCACCACTGCTTGCCCTCGATAACCACTATGCCACTGAATGTCATGACAAACTAAGGGGAGAGCACCAGACTTATCAGTAGTCATCTCAAAGCCTCCCTTAACTGCCGTGCTCCCTGCGCTTATATTCAAATAGGAATAGGAAACAAATAGGAATAGGAAAACAAACTGTAGAGAAATAAGTTCCCCTGAACCACTTGGGGGTGCTCCTCTCATGCCACAGCCGGCTAATCAATGGTAGAAGACACGGGAAGAGAAAGGAAGGTCTCATCAAATCCGGACACTTCTCTAGAGAGATTATTAAAAGTATCTGTTGGGGGGGGGGTGTGCAGTGTTAAAGTGAGAATATCAAAATGAAATTGTCAAAACCTTGCATTCCAGGAGAACCTTTAAAACACTATTAGAGACCCAGCAGATTGGCACTTCATTCACGGACAGCTATACAAAGGACTTGTCAGGGACACACGCCGGTATAGCTTTATCATGACAGGAGATCACTATGGATTACAAAGGATTAAGATCTCCTGCTCCTAGAAGGATTGAAGGCTGGGGATTGCAGAAGTCAGCAACAATGACCCCCCAAACTAATAAACATGTCATCTTTCACAGCAGGAAAATGAGAAAATTCAACTTCCCCTGGTCACTTCTGGGAAAAGACAGTATTTACATAAGATGAAAATGCTGGAGATAAACCATAAAAGACAAGAGGTAACGAGAAGAGGGTCGCTTTACCAACTATGGGGGGCATGCATCACCACTGCCCCCCAAGTCCAGTCTGCGCTCAGCCCTGGAGCCCAAGTGGCCACTGCCTGAGCTGGAGGAAACAGGAAGACGATCTTTGCTCCCAGCCCTGATCCCTTTGGGTGTTTTTTTAACATTTATTTTCTTAGGTTGTGGGGGCAGAGGGCACACCCATGTGCCACAGTGAATGCCCGGGGATCAGAAGTCCACTTTTTGTAGTAGATTTTATTTTTTTCCATCGTAAGGGTTCTAGGTGTCAAACTCAGATTGTCAAACTTGGCAGCAAGCTCCCTCAGTCACTACGCCATCTCACTGGTCCCTGGAGTGTCCCTTTTTCTTTGTCTCTTCATTTTGTTTTTTTTTTTTTTTTTTTTTTAACTTGAATATTTCTTATATACATTTGAGTATTATTCCCTTTCCGGTTTCGGGCAAACATCCCCCCCCCTCCCCTTCCTTATGGGTGTTCCCTCCCGACCCTCCCCCATTGCCGCCCCCCCAACAGTCTAGTTCACTGGGGTTCAGTATTAGCAGGACCCAGGGCTTCCCCTTCCACTGGTGCTCTTACTAGGATATTCATTGCTATTCATTTTGTTTTTGACCGAAGGTTTCATTATGTAGTCCTGGCTGGCCTGGAACTCACCCTGTAGGCCAAGATGGCCTCCTGCCTCCTCATTGTTGGGATTAAAGATATGCATCACAAAGTCAAACTTACAGGGGTTTTTTGTTTGTTTGTTTTGTTTTGTTTTTTAATAAACAAGCTGTCCTTTGACCTTCCAGTTGCAGTCAGAAATTAGGGTAGATTCATAATACTCGTTTCTTGATTTACTTAGAGAAAAGAAGTCGGTCTTTCTTCTGGTACACAGGCCTCTTCCTGTAATCCGTGCCACAGAATTTTCCTTAGAGAGACACTTGGCGCTGGGCATGCTTGCTCCCCGTGCTTGCGAAGCTATGCAGGAGCATTGTCACAAGGTCTAGGCCAGCCTGGGTTACCTAGAAAGTTTTGGGACAGCCTGCGCTATGGAGTGAAACCCTGTTTCCTTTTCTGCTGCTCTAAGAGAATACCAAAATGTGTTAATTAAAAAAGATAATGAAGATACTGCTCGCCATGCTAGAGGTGGAAAAGGCTAAGACTGAGACACTGGCAGTTGATAAGAGGCGGCAGGAGCAGGGGACACAGAAGGTGACAGGGTTCTGGAGAGTGAGGGGTTAGGAGCAAGAAAGAGCAAGCCAAGGCAGCCAAGTTACCTTTATAGCTCTTTCAGGGGGAACTAACCCCCTCCTATGACAATAGTTTCACTCTATCCTGAAGGTGAGCTGTCTCTTTTTGTTGTTGTTGTTTTGTTGTTTTTTTTTTTTTTGTTTTTTTTTTAAGAGGAAGCCTGCTCTTTTTTTTTTAAAGATTTATTTATTTTTTTTTTTTTTATATAAGTACACTTCAGATACACCATAAGAGGGCATCTGATCCCATTACAGATGGCTGTCAGCCATCATGTGGTTGCTGGGAATTGAACTCAGGACCTCTGGAAGAGCAGTCGGTGCTCTTAACCACTGAGCCATCTCTCCAGTCCGAGCCATCTCTTAAAGGTCCACCTACAAATTAGCATGAAGCTTGGGGTGGAGATAGGTTTCCAACGTCTGAATTTAGGAAGACACGCTGGACCGCTTTCTCTAGTAAAGCTTTGCAATGCCCCACCCTTAACCCCCCTCTCTAAGGAAGCACCTTGTGGTTGTGTCCTCTGCAGTTCCATACACCTCACCTACAGACAGAGGCGAACAGGCTTCCTCATTCCATTGGCCGTGCCTCTGTGAGACAGTGAGCATGCGCACCTCTCTCCCAATGAGTCGGAGAATACCGTTCCCACCCCACGCGGTGGGAAGAAAAGCACTCTGCTGTGTCCAAGGGTGCCCCGGGCTGTGAGCTGTCCACTTTGGATGTTGCTGAGATGCTAATCTGTCCTGGGGAAGACTGTTTGGGGGAGCATTAACCACTTCTACCTGATCATTTCAGGCCCAGATGGAGTTGAGGAGGAGTCTTCTGAGTAAAGCGATGCGTGATATGCAAAAGCTGAAGGATCACGATGGCAATAAAATCACCCAGAGCAAGGCAAGGAGCGACGGCTATGAGGTTCTCATCATACCGCCTGATGAAAACCTATACGGAGACCCAGACCTAGGTGAGCCATTTTGTTTTAAGACAGATTTTCATGTAGCCCAGGCTAGGTTCGCTATGTAGTCAAAGATGACCTTGATCTTCTGATCCTCCTGCCCCCACCTCCCCAGCACTGTAGTGCACCACTCTTCCCTGGCTTTGTTGATGCCATGCTGGGTATTGAACCTAGGGCTTGATACGTGGCAGGCAAATTGTCTGCCAGCCTAGCTACATCACTGGCTCCCTAGTTTTGTTTTGAGACTCAAGGTACACCCCCACCCCCACCCCCGCCCCCAGCCTCCGTATTTTGCGAACTGAGATTGTAGCATGTTTTAAACGTCATCAAATAAGCGTCCATGATGTACAGGGGAAGAAGACTCAAACCTTCCATGATCCAGCCACCGACTGGCTACCTACCTATGTAACTCCTACAGTTCTCCCGGCCAACTCCACACTCTAGCCTTGGATTGTGCTGGGCACTCCAACAGCCATAGCTGTCACTATGTGACATTTCAGAGTGAGTGGCATGCTGCACTGTGTTTTGCATCTCTGGGAGGAAAAGACAAAACCCTAAGCTCTTCATAGAGGCTCCTTCCTTCTGTAGTTGCTAAGGGCTTTCTGGGCACTCCTGGGATCCCTAGACAGGCTCATAGAATCATCTTAGTGTGAGAGACCAGAGGCTCTTACAGCTACGTGAAGCTATCTACATACATTCCTCAGACCCTTATCCCTCAAAGCAACGTTGGCCAAGCAGTTCAGCCTTCTCGGGTCCCCGAGAATGTCAACAGTCAATCTCACACCACTGCCTTCTCCACCTGGCTCCCACAGCAGCCACCATCTCTATCGGGGAAGCCCTCATGACCCACGTCACTCAGGCCAGAGCTGTATTCCCAGCCCCACGTTCTGAAGTTCTAGAAGCACTCTGCCCATGCAGAGTAACCCCATATAAAGCAGATCTGACCATACCACTCCCTTGCTTAGAAAGCAATCACCAAGGCTGGAGAGTTAGCTGAATGGCCTTTCTTCCTGAGGACCCAAGTTCGGATCCTAGCCCTCATGTGGGGTGGCTCAGAACTGCCCGAAACTCCAGCTCCAGGGAATCTGATGCCGTTTTCCAGCCTCCTCCAGAACCTGCCCACACATTCCATACAATCACAGGAATACATATTCATAAATAAAAATAAATATTCTTAAAAAAAAAAAAGGCAGTCAGGGGCTGGAGAGATGACTCAGCAGTTATTCTTCCAAAGGTCCTGAGTTCAAATCCCAGCAACCATATGGTGACTCACAATCATCTGTAATGGGATCTGATGCCTTCTTCTGGTGTGTCGGAAGACAGCAGCAGGATACTCACATACATAAGTAAAATCTTTAAAAAAACACACACACAGATCTCTAGGAACTTAAAGATAAAACTTCAACTCCTTAACAGAGGACTTCAAACCATGATCTGGCCACTGGCTACCTTCTGACTGTATCTCCCATGGTTCTCCCAGCCAACTCCACATCTAGCCTTGGATTGTGCTGGGCTCTCCAACAGCCATCCTCCTCTGTAACCTGTCTGCCAGGCTGCCTACCAATTGGAGTGCCCATTAAGTTTTCCCAGTATGTGTTTCCCCAGAAGAGAGCTGCCGGAATCCTGTAACATTCACACACAGAGGTTGCCATGCTGGGGGCAAAGCCCCACATCAGTAGAGCTGACCCTGATGGAACTACAGAAATGCCAAGTGAGCTCTAAGATGCAAAACTCTCCTGCTGAAAGTGACGCTGTCCCCACACCAGAGAGTAAGATTCTTAAGCAGTAAATTAATTAGACAGAAGGCAGAATAAGTGGGGCATTCACTTTTCCCATACCCCAGTTTCAGACAGAGATGGGCTCCGTTGTGGAATAAATAACTTTCGCAACCGGAAAAAAAAAATATTGACTAAACTAAGAAAAAGGTATTCAGCTAAAGTTAAGCATTGCAAGCCATCACCAGAGAACAAGGCTAATTACACTTATATCAGCAGGGGCCAGGGAAAATGTGCCAGGCTTGGAGGGACCCAGGAGGGACTATGGACAAGCGTTTTCCATTGCTTTCCTAAGGCTTTTTAAGAGGCTTCAGTCTGTTCCAGCTGTGATTTGTTGACCCTTCTCTCTCAAAACTAAATCTGTAATCCCAGTCCTTGGCTATCATGAATCCCTTGGACTGCATAGTGAGTTCAGGTTCCAAACTGAACTCCACAGAGAGACCCTATCTCACAAGCACAGCAACCAGCTGGTACTGCGATCTGGCCTTGACACACTCTCTCCTCTAATTCTCACACAACTAGAAGGGAAGAGTTAGCAGTCACGCGTAATGTAACACAGCCAGAATTCAAGATCACATTTTCATGACCTACCCGCTACCACAACCTCCCCCGGATATTAAGCATTCACACCTTTGTCTAGGACAGCCTTGAGAAGTATGCAGGCCTAAAGCTGTGAGCCCTTACCCATCTTCGAAGAGAAGGCCACATTCCCGAGTTCTTGATGGGAGGTGAAGAAGCTCACAGATGCTGGCCTTCATATGCCCCTACCCAGGGCCTTTCTAGGGTGGCAGCAGAAAGGGGAACCCTAGCTGGAGTCAGCTTCTGGACATCTGTCTCAACAAATAGAAACTGAGTCTGCAGCAGAATCCCCCAGGGAGTGGGGACTTTCCCAGCTGCCATCCTCATCCTGGACCAACATCTCTAGGTAGAGGTGGAGGAGGAAGACTCTAGTTCTCCAAATGATTGTGGAGATCAGCCGACCTCAGATGGACTTGATCTCAGAAAGTGCAATCAACCCTTAAAGTCTATAGAACTTTTTTTCTTTGCAATGACTGGGTGTGTATGTGAATATGCCTGATGAAATGCTTCTAGAAACAATAGCTTGCTAGCATGAGGTTAAAAATTCAAGAGGCAGGAGAGATGCTTCAGCAGTTAAGAGCATTGGTTGCTCTTCCAAATGTCTAGAGTTTGGTTCCCAGAAACCACATGGTGGCTCACAACCATCCTTTTTAAATATTTGTTTATTTATTCTATATAAGTACACTGTAGCTGTCTTCAGACACACCAGAAGAGGGCATCAGATCCCATTACAGATGGTTGTGAGCCACCATGTGGTTGCTGGGATTTGAACTCAGGACCTCTGGGAGAGCAGTCAGTGCTCTTAACCACTGAGCCATCTCTCCAGTCCAACCATCCTTAATGGGATCTGATGCCCTCTTCTGCCATGCAGCCATACATGCAATAGAGCAGATAGATAGATACATAGATAGATAGATAATAGATAGATAGATAGATAGATAGATAGATAGATAGACAGACAGACAGACAGACAGACAGACAGATGGATGGATATGTAGGTAGGTGGATACATACATACATATGTATGTATGTACATATGTAGGTAGATAGATAGATAGATAGATAGATAGATAGATAGATAGATAGATAGATAGACAGACAGACAGATAGATATGTAGGTAGGTGGATACATACATACATACATATGTACGTACATACGTAGATAGGTAGATAGATAGATAGACGGACAGACAGACAAATAGATAAATAGACAAGTACTTTGTAAAAACAAAAATTCTAACTGTTCTCATTTAAATTAGATCACAGTTAATTAGGATCCCTGCAGCAACACTGTTGCCTGCTGCTGAAGCTGCTGGACAGGGAAATCTATTACTTACTTTTCTGGTTGTTGTGATGAAACTGCTGACAAGAGTTCTGTGGAAGGAAGAGCTTGCTGGTTCTCAGTTCCAGGATATAGTCCCTTATGGCTGGGGAGACATGATGGCGGGAGAGGCTGGTCACACTGTGTCTGCAGCCAGGAAGCAGGCAGAGATGGATACTGGCCCTCCCCTCCAGCTTGCTCTCTCCTGTCTTTTCTACCCAGTCCGGAACCCAAGCTTATGGGATGGTGCCATGCATATTTAGGGTATGTTAAGAGTCTGTCCAGTCAAGTTGACGATGAAAACTAAATGACACAGGAAGCGGGGTATCACCATGCATTTCTTTGAAGATGGGGAGACTGTGATTCAATAAAGTTTCCCATTCTCTTGCTGCTCCCACTCATGATACACAGCCCTGGAGACAGAAATTTGCAGGTACTGGGATAACAGTGGACAGAGCTAGCATTTGGAAAGCGATTTTAATCACATTACTGTGTTCTTCCTCTACGGACCACAAGAGGTCAGGATTATTCCCATCTGCTTTTTTTTTTTTTTTAAGATTTATTTATTTAACTTATGTAAGTACACTGTACACTGTCATTGTCCTTTTTTTTGAGTATAAAAAGGTATAAACTCTTTTTTTTTTCATCTTTTTTTTTTCTTTTTTTTTTTTCGGAGCTGGGGACTGAACCCAGGGCCTTGCGCTTCTTAGGCAAGCGCTCTACCACTGAGCTAAATCCCCAACCCCTTTTTTCATCTTTTTAACTTGGGTATTTCTTATTTACATTTCGATTGTTATTCCCTTTCCCGGTTTCCTGGCCAATATCCCCCAACCCCTCCCTCTCCCCTTCTCTATGGGTGTTCCCCTCCCCCCATTACCACCCTCCCCCCAACAGTCACATTCACTGGAGTTCAGTCTTGGCAGGAACAAGGGCTTCCCCTTCCACTGGTGCTCTTACTAGGGTATTCATTGCTACCTACGAGGTCAGAGTCCAGGGTCAGTCCATGTACAGTCTTTAGGTAGTGGCTTAGTCCCTGGAAGCTCTGATTGCTTGGCATTGTTGTTCATATGGGGTCCCGAGCCCCTTCAAGCTCTTTCTTCAAGTCCTTTCTCTGATTCCTTCAACGGGGGTCCCGTTCTCAGTTCAGTGGTTTGCTGCTGGCATTCGCCTATGTATTTGCTGTATTCTGGCTGTGTCTCTCAGGAGAGATCTACATCCGGCTCCTGTCGGCCTGCACTTCTTTGCTTCATCCATCTTGTCTAATTGGGTGGCTGTATATGTAAGGGCCACATGTGGGGCAGGCTCTGAATGGCTGTTCCTTCTGCCTCTGTTCTAAACTTTGCCTCCCTATCTCCTCCCAAGGGTATTCTTGTTCCCCTTTTAAAGAGGAGTGAGGCATTCGCATTTTGGTCATCCTTCTTGAGTTTCATGTGTTCTGTGCATCTAGGGTAATTCGAGCATTTGGGCTAATATCGACTTGAAAGGACAGGTCCACAACGAGGTCACAGCCAGATAGTGAGAGATGAAACTTCTCAGGATGCTTCACCCCAGAGGCTGCACACTTGACTACTCTTGCCTCTGGCTCTAACAAAGGTCCCCTCCTACTGATCACACGGGACCTCTCTGACTGTTTCCCCATCTTCTAAAAGTGGTTGACTTCGCTTTCTCCTGGGAGTAGAACGCAGCCAAGCTCACTTACAGCCCTGAGCATTCTGGTAGTTGGGGTCTGACAATGGAGGATCCTCTGTTCCAGCACTCACTGCTTTAATGGTTTATCTACCGTTTCTTGTTTCCCTCCAGAAGGTAAGACGGGAATTTTAGCCTTTTGGGAGACACGAGCTGAGCTTTCTTTTCTGCTGCTTCTTTAAAACAAAGCCACCTTTAAATTGTTTTTATTTATTCGCGTGATAAGTTACACATATTCGTATAAAATAGGTAGCTATGTACAGCATAAAGTGAGCTTCGCTCTTTTTGATGTGCGGTTCTGTGAATTTTACGTTGTTCGTGTGGCCATGTGCTGTCCAGAGGCATGACATGGATTCAGTTGGAGGAAAAGCACAGCTACTGGAATCAAGATCTTCGACTGAGATCCAACAGTGCGCCCTCTCTGGGAGTAGGCCCATCTTACTCTTCCTAGAACAGAGTCTCCTACGGCAGCCTTTCGATCGTAGGTTTTTCTGCATTGCTCTAAGTCTTAAAAGAATATCTAAGTACACGTATTGTTTCGCTTTGGTGACCCTATCTTTATGTGTGTAAAATGGAGATCAATAGTATCAGTCATGTAGGGTTCATGTAAAGTTAATCTCATGTGTATAAAAGGACATATAAGAGCTAGGGAGATGGCTCCACCAGGAAAGTGTTTGTCCCACCAGCTTGAGGACCTGAATTTGGATCTTTAGTACCCATGTAAAATGTCAGGTCATGGCAGTATGCATTTATTATCCCAGGGCTAGAGACGCAGAGATAGGGGGACCCTTGAGGCTTGCTGGCCAACCCACCTAGTCAAGTCAGTGAGCTCTGGGTTCGGTGAGTGGCCCTGTCTCCACAATTCAGGTGGAGAGCCATTGAAGTGACACTTGTCCTGAACCTCCGGCTTCCACATGCACCATATTCTTCACCACCCCCAGTGCACACACAGAAACTGTAAGGTTCAGACAAACATATAAGAGTTTGGATAAAATATAAGAGAAAACGGAATTGATGTCTACATCAGTTACTTGTCTCATTGAAGCAACTTAAGGAAGGAAGGATATATTCTGGATCCCAGTTTCAGTTAATGAAGACCAGTGGGGAAGTATGGCAGCAGGGGTAGGAGACAGCTGCCTACATTTCATCCACAGTCGGGAATCGAGGACAATAAATGCATGTTCTCAGCTCACTCTCTTTTATTTGGTCCAAGGCCCCAGCTTATGGGATGGTACCACATTCAGGGTGGGTCTTCCCACCTCAATTAACTTAGCCCAGACAACCCTCCTGGGCATGCTCAGAGGCGAGGCTGGTCTCTTCAATACTTATTGGAACCCAGCAAGATAACAGCCAACATTAACCATCACAACATCATAGACGGAAACAACTTATCTTTCAGAAAAAGGTCACCCTGAACCTATCATTTCAATGTCACCTTCACAATTCTAAACCTTCTCCATTCCCCCCTATACTATTTAACTACTAAATCTCTAGTTTTTAAATAGATTTGTAGCTTTGTCTTTGAACTACTGTGATGTGTGTGTGTGTGTGTGTAGCAATGATAGATTTTTCTAAACCGCCTTTTATAAAATACATGACGGCCAAGCATTTCTCATGCTTTCTGTTTCCTATACCATCCAAATCACTCCTTATTCCTTTAGTACACATCAGAATACATTTCCTTCCCCTGGGGCTGGTGGGGGAAGGTTAATCCTGGAGTTTTATACACTGGCTTCCACTCTGCACGCCAAAATCCACTTAGGTTTCCAAAGGTCATGATTTTTGTTTTTATTTTTACTGTTTTTAAATCTATAAACCGTACACTATCACACATAAGAATGTTGTGACAACTAGCTCAGATGACCTCAAGCTTCACTGCTTGTTCCCAGGACTGTGTATATTGTACCTTATTAGTGACAAGACTACACTTTTGGGAACCGTTTCCACAGTTCATCACTAGTGAGAAGGATGAGACTGAAGGTGTGAGTCTGTATCACAAACAATCTGAGGCTAGAGTGATCTTGGCCCCAAGAATGCTATGGGACTTAAGCTATCGTTGATAGTACATTAGAACCCACAGCTAACAGCTATTTTCTTCCCACTTCAAAGCTCTACATCCAGTTACAGACGTTCTAGAAAATCTCTGTTCTCAGTGATGTTGCTTGCAGTCCACAGCTCATTTGGAGGACAGAGATAACTAGCACGCTTAAGCTCTCGTGGTTGAAGTAGTTCCCAGGTTGGGGTTGCCATTACTTCCTGTGTCCAAAGTTCCTCTGATTACTCGTTGGTTCCTTCATTTTTTGGTTCTCTTAATGAAAAAAATATGAAAGTGTGTATTGTCAATGGGTGACCCTGAACTCCTGAACCTCCTGCCTCCACCCCCTGAGTTTTAGGAACATGGGCATTTACCACCATCCCATTTTTTATGTGCAGTCCGTGTTGTGCATTCTAATCGAACACTCTACAAACCGAGCTATTACAGAAAAGGTTAATATTTTCCTTCTAATATTCCTTCAAGTAAGTTATTCTATAATAATAAAATCATTTTCAATAATCATTCTTAAGGAGAAATTTTTTTTTTTTTTTCTCGGAGCTGGGGACCAAACCCAGGGCCTTGCACTTCCTAGGCAAGCGCTCTACCACTGAGCTAAATCCCCAACCCCTTTAAGGAGAAATTTTTAAAAAACATACAAACTTTTGCTCTTTTGCAGAAGATGCCCAGGATGAAGAATTCTTGGACTATCTCACAGAGGATGACTATTTTGTCCGGAACACTGGCAAAGTGGAAACATGGCTCCGAGCACAAGAAGCCCAGGGGCGGTTTTTCTGGAACAGTTCCAGCTCTGACTCTGGTGAGCTCGAGAAAGAGGAGAGGAGATCACAAACACTGGTGAGGACCAAGACAGAGAAGATCCCTCTTTATGATGACTTTTACGACAGTGCATAACAAAGCTACCCCAGGGAGTGAGGGCACGGAATGCCTTCGGCTTGTTCTCTTCTATAAAACCATTCATATTTGCATATGGATTACTCTGAGGGATGTGAGGTATTTGGGAATGCAGAGAAGATATCATCCGGAGTCTTGTGGTTTAATAGCCTTGCCATGTATGCTATACTCTTACGCCTTAAAACTGAGGGGCTGAAACAAAAGTCATTTGTTTGTCTCTCTTTTCTGTTGGTAGCTGGGCTCGATGAGGTTGTTCTGTTGGTCTCCTAACATAGCTTATGTAATTGGACATCATATGGCTGCTAAGACTGGACTCACACAGGTCTGAGCAGGGGCACAAGACAACTGGAATCTCTTCACAAAGTCTGTGCAGCAAGGTAGTAAATTTTTCCTTTAAACCAGTCCAGTGTGTCTTACAACAAATATCCCAGCTAGAAGAAGCCAGAGGACACAGATATGACAAGTATGTAGTCATTGAACCCATCCTAAGCCACTTCTACCATTTCCGATCAGTTAATGCAAGTCATAGGCCAAATGCTAGCCAACGAAAAGAATGGGTACCAAAAAAATGTCCATCCTGGAGACTTTTAATAACATCATGCATCTTAAAACTTGACACTGGTTTTTGCCTTTAGAAACATGTAGCTGGGCATGGTGGCACTCGCCTGTAATCCCAGCACTCAGGAGGCAGAGGAAGGCAAATCTCCATGAGTTTGAGGCAGTCTACACAGTGAGCTCCAGGGCAGCCAGGGTTACACAGAGAAAATTGGACCCAGAGGCAAAGGAGAAGGGTGAGGAGAGAAGAGGAAGAGGAAGAGAAGAAGGAAAAGGAGGAGGAGAAGGAGGAGGAGGAAGAGGGCGGTGGGGAAGAGGAGGAGGGGGAAGGGAGAGAGAAAGCAACAACATGGTAATAACATGCCTGTAATCCCAGTACCAAGGATACTGAGTCAGAAGAATCCGGAATTCATGTCCAGCCTGGGCTACACAACAAAAGCCTATCTCAATCAACTGATCATCCATAAAGACAAATTAAATCCTATTAAAAATAGATGAGAATACACTTATATAAATACAAGTGAGCTTTTAAAGAAACATCACCATGATGCTACAAGAGACACTAAGATCACTCAGGCTACTTTGTAAGTAAGTTGCCCATGTAGAAAGCGTTCACACAGAGGTAAAGAAAATTCTCTGCAAAAGGTCATTGTGGAAATAAAGCTCAAAATGCAGACTTCTTCACATGATCTACAAATACTTTTAAGCAATTCAAAGTTTCCAAAAACTCAGTAAAACAAGTCAAAGCAAAAACACCGTTTAGGTCTTCACTAAAAACGTGCCACCTAAATCAATCTCTTCAAACCAGTCTCTAAGAGGACCAAAAGCCTGACTTGCCAAGATGAACTCATGCTTTCCAAGGACGGAAGGTCATGGGTCTGTGCTTCCTTTTAAGTCCTGGGTTGTTTCTCTGCTTCATTTCTATACTTCCTGTGCTTGGCAAGGAGCTCAGCTGCACCAAAGGACAATCATCAATACGAGGTTGTTTGACCAGCAGCCTTCTCCAAAGGGTCAGACCATTTCAGAGGACAGACTAATTCAAAATACCCCTGGTGTCTTCACATGTTATGGTGTATCTGAAACCTCAAAATAGGAAGGGAAACTCAGTGTTCAAGACAGTGACATCAGGGGCTGGGAGCTGGCTCAGCAGCCAAGAGCATGCACAGCTCTTGCAAAGGACCTGGGTTAGGTTCCCAGTACCCATGTTACAGATAATTTACAATTATCTGTAACAACAGTTCCAGAGGCTCCTCTTCTGACCTCTGCAGGTATTGCACACATGTGGTACACGGACATACTTCCAAGTAAAGCAGCTGTACATATACAAAATTAATAATAATAATAATGATGATGATGATGATGATGATGATGATGATGATAGAAGATAAATCTTTTAAAAAGCAAAACAAAAAATTTGGCACCAGTACGTGTCACACAAAATTAGGCAAAACATTATTCTACAAACTCACTTGGCCACGGACTAGAGCGCAGATCACAACCTCTCCCTATGTTATTGATAACTACATTCCCCAGTGTGACATCTGGCACCAAGCTCACTGGGAATGTGTTTTGTCTCCCAGTCAGTTAGGAGGCATTTGTCTTGCCCCAGCCCTGCAGTGGTTCATACTCCCTTCGTTCCGCAAGTCTTGTCTAAGAAGACTCATTATACAGTAAAGAAAGAGACCTCTCAGAAGTTCCTGAAATGGGCACGTCTAAGTGGATGACCTCAATCCAACACCACTGTAAGGTCTGGAAGATAAACTCTATGCTTATGAAGGCACCAAAACTGTCGGTATTTTCCAAAACCCCATCAGAAGGTGTTTGCTGCAGACAGACTCAATCACAGGGCCTTCTGTGAGAGCCGACTTGCTTGCTCTGTAGCGCCGTAGATCCTTTTCCTCCAGGATCTGAAAGGGATAATGGCGTGCATGGACTGTGCATATGACAGGGACTCTTCAACCCTTTAACACGACTGATCCTCGCAGAAGCTGGCTTTGTGGGCCAGAATTAACGTCTCCATCTAACAACCACAAGGGCACCGCACTGACACAACAGAGAGGCTCAGTGAAATGCCAGACCTTTCCTTCAGGCTTGACCATTGTTTAACAACAGCAGCCAACTTGTGGTGAGCCAGGGTTTCCTCTTATTACCAAGCATCTAAAAACTCGGATGGTGACCAGCATCCCGTTCTTTTATCTGTTCTGCAGTTTTCTTTTAGTATACGGTTTTGTCTTGAAATACAGAAACACGCTGGGAAGGGAAAGTGCCCTATGGAGTTCTTCTTTTTCTCTTTTTTAGGAGGACGGGCAAATGGCCTGATAGCCAGACTGTGAGCACAGGGGAGGCTCAAACGCTGAGGGCAGCACAGAGCGGAGACCAATCCTATTGTCATCATTGGGTCTGGAAGCAGCAGCTGGGCGAGCACTGCACACACACACACACACACACACACACACACACACACACACACGCCAGACAGCCCTGTCCCAGACATAGTGGTCACAGCTGGGAACAGCTATGCTGGATGCTGACCCCAGGTTAGAATCACCTGTTGCATGATCATAAAGCTAACAGCCATCAAGATTTGGAGGTCTTCCTTTTGTTTTGGAGGTGGTATTCAGACACTGGGTTAGCAGTGAATTATTTCTTGCGGTTAATAAGTATTTTAATTCCCAAATGTGGCCAAACATAACAGTCATCCTTTCATTTGGGGAGGAGTGATGTGCAGGTCATGACACACCCGTGGAGGTCCCAGGACAACTTTTAGAATTTAGTTTCCTCCTTCCAAGGACTCAGCTCAAGTAGTTAGGCTCAGTGGCAAGTGGTGAAGATACATTTAAGACACCATGGTTAAGTCTGTAATCCATCCATTCTATCGTGTTTGAGTATGGGCACACATACCATGGTGTGCATGTGGAAGGAGATGCTGGGTCAGCCCTCAACTTCCACCTTATCAAAAATTTAGAATATAAAAACAACCATGGGGGTTGGGCATATAGCTCAGCGGTAGAGCGCTTGCCTAGCAAGCGCAAGGCCCTGGGTTTGGTCCCCAGTTCCGAAAAAAAGAAAAAAAAAAAAAACAACCATGAAGATAGCATGCACTATGGAAACTGAAGGACAGTGATGGAAAAGCCATGGTCAGCGTGGGAATCTAGCTAAAGAGTGACTTAATAGGGACTACTTGGTAGGATGTGCTTAAAGGGGTCGCTGATGTTGGGGTCCAGGAATCACCTCACAAACCACACAAACACCGATCTCAGTAAGACAGGGATAGTTTATTGAGCATACACTCCAGGACCAGTTGACCACGGCCATGGTTCAGATTCAGGAACTGAACCATGACATTAGGTTAAGATCCTACAGAGCTTTTAAGCCTAAAATTTACAAACATCTGTGTCAAGTTATCCCACCAATCAGGATTTGGGGATAGGGGATATCCTTAGGAACGTGTCTTTGCCATGCATTTATCCTGTTCCTATTGGTTGAGTTACTCAACTGTGACAGGGGACTTGCTGTGTCCTCTAACATTCATGTCTTAACTTGCCAACCAGATGTCAGTTACCTACATACATGTCTCTTTCTGCCAGGTAGAATGTCCGTTCCCAGGGAGGTCTTGGGAATTTAAACTTTACTGTAGGCTCAGATTTTTTCAAACCCTGTTTTTAATAAGGGTTCATAAATGCTTTAACTTCCCTTCTAGCCCACCACCCACCAGAGGTGGTGGAAAAGAAAGGTTATTAGGATACAGGGGAAGTGGACCTGCTTAAAAATAGTTCCACTAATCCAAGCTGCACTGTCAGGATATCAGCGGTTTGGTTCACACAAATCAGCGATGGCTGGTTGACCCAGAAGAGGCGGCAAGGCTCCCATGTTTGCTGTTTAGCCATAGTTCTCTGGGGCAATTTCAATCTCCAATTGTCAGGACACTGAAGTCCAGTTCAGTAGTGTCAAGATAGCAGCCAGGCCTCTGCCAGACTGGCACAAGTGAGCAGGATAGACCGGGACCATCGGGGACACCAGGAAAAGTTCTCTGTGTGCTCTTAATGAAGTGACGACAGAGACTCAACACCAATGAAGCTGTAAAGCTGGCTATGCAAGCTCTCCACTGAGTCCTATTTATACCCCCTCTACACATCACATGGCCTCCCACGGGTCTTGCCTCAGCAAGTCTGTCTTAGCAAAACTCTTCATGAGTTTGTCTTAGTAAAACTCCAAGTGGGTCTGTATCAGCTGACACTAACTAGGGACTTCCACTTCACTCTGCCGATTGGCCTGAATCGTCCAAAGCAGCAAGAGGCCCCCAGAACACCACTGGAAGTTTTTGGTCTGTTTCTCTTGGTGGGATCACAACAAACGGTGATCGGTAAACAATGGTAAAACATACCAACACCATCCAGTGTCATCCACTGTCTGTTGGGTTATATTCATATTCCTTCTAAACATCATGTGTCCTTTCATGTGTTTCCTATAGCAGAACATGCTTTCGCCTGTCTGCCCCAGCAAAGTATCATTTGACATAGCTGACTTTCCAAAAACCCCAGAAGTTTCCACTTCACTTTACTCTACCACTACTCAAAATGGGAGTCTTATTCCAGATAATTTCTTATATTGGTGCAAGTGTCTCTCTTATGTTGGGATCCATCCCAGGGACAGCTGATAAAGGCAAATACCATAAAAACTTATACATAGGTGCAGGGAAGTGGGTTGGGTGATTGGGTCAGGTCCAAACTTACTGTGGCTAACTATACAAAACAGTTCTGACGTCTATCACGATTGGTTTCCAAGGGCACAGAACATAACAGAATATGTAATCAATCTTGGCATTAGAAAGTTTCCTAGTAACAGCAGAAACATAGGAGAACGTTTCCTTATAACAGCAGGCTGGCCAGGTAACTGTTACCCAGGCCTTAACATTTTACCCAGTCAACATTCCATCTAGACCTTAATATATTTCATGTAGGCCCTAACAGCTAAAACTTCCATGTACAGCCAACTTATTGTTGAATGATGGACGAATGTCAGTCGTCCATTGGTCACGGACTCACCTAGACACATGACAGCAATGTGCAAGACTGATAAAGAAGTTGTCCATGGGAGCAGTGAAATGACTCTGCAGGTCAAAAGCACCTGTGCTTCCCAGCCTGCGGAGTTCAATCCCTGGGACCTACATTTTAAAAGTCCAGCAAAGTGGTGTGTATTTATTAACCCAGCACTGGGGAGGCAGAGACAGCGAGTTACGTCCAGGACTATGCTTGATGGCCAGTCTAGTCTACAGTCTAGTCTACACACACACACACACACACACACACACACACACACACACACACACACAGGGGGTGGTGGCTATAAACTGTCACCATCATCAAACTAAAAGCCAATAAGACAAAGAAAAAAATCTAATCTTTTTTAAATCCAGAAAAAAAAAAAGACTAATAAAACCAAGAAATTCAAACAATAAGGTCACAGATTCAAGCCCACCAGTACCAAAAACCATACTAAATGTAAGTAGTTAATAAAATGGTTTGGAGATGGGGAGACTGGAGAGGAGTCAGAAAGAAGCACATTCTAAACAAAGATAACAGTCATCTGAAGGCAAAGGAATAAGACAAGATACACCGGAAAACAAAAACAAACAAAAATAACAATAAAAACCCTCTGGCATGATCATGGCCATGTTAGAAAAATAGACTTAAGGGCCTGTAACTGGCACACTCACCATTAGGAGCTAAAGTATGCAGTTTTCAATTTAGCAAGAGTAGATTTAATATTCCACACCTCGCTACTATGAAATAGACCCCCATAAGGAGTCTGACAGCCATGACAGTGTACACCCTACCTTTGTGAAAGGGGGAAGTGAGCACTTGGGTGGAGTCACATGGAGTCGGAACAGTTTCCCAAAGAAGGGTTTCAAGGACTTAGTAAGGCCAGGTGTCCGTGAGCATATGCACTGGAAGGAACCAGCTCCCTGACACGCCGCACATCTATAAAGCACAGCAGTAGTGTGACTATCCAAGAATGATAGACAACAATCCGGAGGTTAGAGGAGCTCTAAAGTGAAAGGGCTGAAAGAGCTAAAGGGGCTTGAGACCCCATATGAACAACAATGCCAACCAACCAGAGCTTCCAGGGACTAAGCCACTACCCAAAGATTATACATGGACTGACCCAGTGCTCCAACCTCATAGGTAGCAATGAATAGCCTAGTAAGGGCACCAGTGGAAGGGGAAGCCCTTGGTCCTGCCAAGACTGAACCCCCATTGAAGGTCATTGTTGGGGGAAGGGTTATAATGGGGGGATGGGGAGAGGAACACCCATATAGAAGGGGACGGGGAGGGGCTAGGGGGATGTTGGCCTGGAAACCAGGAAAGGGAATAACAATTGAAATGTAAATAAGAAATACCCAATTTAATAAAGATGGAGGAAAAAAGTGGGGGAGAGGGCTCTAAAGTGCTCATTTGCTTCAAGAAAACATTTAATTTTGCCTCAGAATTTATCAGAGAAAACCCTCAAATTTGGGAGCTCCAGAAACGAAGAAAAAGATGTTGGCATCAAATCCAGGCTCATAGTAAGGAAGAAAGTGACTTTTACACTGTTTTGTTCTCTGAATCCCGACGGAAAAGTCTTGTACTCTTCAACAGTTCTAGGGTTGGGAAAGAGCTCAGTGATAAAGTACCTGCCTAGCATACACAAGACCCTACAACCACATATACATACACACACACACACACACACAATTAGTCCCCACCACTTAAGGGACACAAAATGCAATCCAAACCTGCTCACACAGATTTCAAATAAATATGAAACAGCTACCCTCAGTTTACCAGAAGTGGAAAATTTAAGAACCTGGTAGTCCACCCTCTGTTTCCCCACGTGGGAGGAAGAGAGGTAACACAGTCCTCATAGGTGACCAATTTTTATTGATATTGATTCGGTTTGTTGCTAAACGTCTTCATAACTATTTGAAAAGGGAGAAAGGTGGAGACATGGCTCGATAGTTTAGAAGCACTTGCTGCTCTTGTGCAGGACCTGGCTCTGGTTCCCAAAATCCACAGTGAGCAGCTCATAGCCACCTGGAACTCCAGTTCTGACGTCCTAGCCTCTGCAGACACCTGCGTGGACACAACGCACATACATATGTGCAGGCAAAACAAACATTTATTCATAAAGTAAGTCCAAAAATAGTAACTGTTTGGAAAGGCGCTTACCTTTTATATTCAGTGTATTTCCAACATGTCACACATTTACTTACGCAAACCATCTCTGTCCGTCCTCTACTTTAAAAACAAAGCCAGAACCTCAGTACTTTCTACAGCCGGGTCCAGGAAGCAGGACCTGTGGGCTGCAGACATTCGCCCCCTACCGACCTCTCGCTGAAGCACCTTGGTCTCTGTGAGATGCAGCGTTAGTGACACAGGCTGAGGCTCTATCGTTTCACCAGCTCCCTCGCTCACTTCTGTTTCGATTTTCTTTTCAAAACTTTTAATACAGAAAAGAACTAAAAGCTCAAAAATACCACATGAATGTTCAAGTTCCATTGAGAGCCCTCTGCTGGCTGGTTCCTTAATTAAAAAATAAAGTTGGCACACACACACACACACACACACACACACACACACACACACACACACACACACGGAAAACAGCAAAGATTTTCAGTAACTTCCTGCTCTGACCCTGCTGCTTCGCCTGCTTGCTGCTCTAGGTCTCAGTCAATGGCATCTTCCAGCTGCTGTCTCTTAGAAATCGGGCAGGCGGGTCCTCCTCCGATCTGTCCTGCTCTAAGCTGCTTCCACTTCTTTCGTAGTTATTTGCAAAGTTTTTATTATCCAGTTTATGACTTCTTTCCTGGTTTAATATTTCGGAAGTAGTCCTAAAACTAGGCTATCAAAGGCATACGAAGGCTTTACAATCAGATGTAATTCCCGAGGGAGGGCGTCATTAGAGGCAGGTGGATGGAGCCATGCCCAAGTGTTACAAAATGCTCCCCAACAGAGTAAGCCATGATCCAGTCAGGACCAGACGCTTTGCTCCAAGAGTTCCAAAGGCAGAAGCCATCTCCACGACTTACCCTCCCTCCCTCGGTTCCACTTTCAATCTTTCTCGTGCTCCTACTACCTCTGCACAATAGGAGAGGCTGCTCTGCACCCTTCTCTGTTCCCTGCAGGCTACAGCGGTCTGTGGAAGTCTCGGATACAAAGTATCTACCCGCAAGTATACAGCATCTGAAGGGTTGGGGTGGGTAGGGGGTGGGGGCATTCAGGATTTCTGGAATCCCTATGCTCCTCTAATTTTATGGTAGTAAGTCAGCCTGCAAACAGTAATAGAGATGGTTGAGCTGAAAGCGTTTCTGATCACTGAACACTAGTCAATAAAGATTGGCATGCATGAAACACTGAATTGAAGGGTATGGTTATGCTAACACAACACATGACATGCCAAAGCTGGGGATAGGAACACACAGCAGGCATAGTCGATAAGGTCATCAATCAGAAATAAAGTGTTTCTACCAGTGTCGACCAGCTAAGGCTGGTCCTTGTTGTATGTATGTCCTTGCTGTAACATATTCACCCAAAACCCTGAGCAGACTTCTTCAAATATAAGGACCTGGTAGTGAGAAAGCTGGCTGGGTCAGTGGGGAGGCAACAAGAATCCCATGGTTTGAGGGCTGGAGAGATGGCTCAGTGGTTAAGAGCACTGACTGCTCTTCCAGAGGTTGTTGAGTTCAATTCCCAGCAACCACAGGGTGGCTCACAACCGTCTGTAATGGGATCTGATGCCCTCTTCTGGTGTGTCTGAAGACAGCGACAGTGTACTCATATATAATAAATCTTTAAAAAAAAAAAATCATGTGGTTTCATTTCTACTTAGCCAAAAGTTGACTGATCCTCATTCACTGTTGATCTTCAATCCAGGTCCAGGCCTCAGGACCAGGTAAGAACAGAGCGAGGTATGATGGCCTGTCTTCAACCCGCCCTTGACCTCTCGACTGTAACTTTTTAGATCCCCCAAGCCTAGCCCTTCCTAACCTCGGTGGTCAGTGGGCTAGCAGTTTTAAGGGAGTGTGGACAGGAGAGGGCAAGTCTTAGTCAGAGCTATCTGTTGCTTAGCTCTATGTTTAAACAAAAATGTTTTTGAAAAACCTCCATTATAAAAGTAAAATAAAATTTCACCTATATGTTGTGAAGAAAAAGAGTGAAAACTACAACCTGAACAGAAATTCACTATTGTAGGTCAGAGGATTGAAGTTAATGTTAGCCACGTGTGAGTGTACAATGATCCTCAGGACTCTACAAAGGGACTAGATGTGTGTACCTTACTTCTTCCATGGCTATGACAAAGTATCTCACACACGCAATTTAAAGAATGGTTTATTTGGGGTTATGGTTTGAAATACAGGACATCAGGGTGGTGGAAGGGCCTGAAGCAGCCATTGCCATCTGGTCCATAGTTGGAGCAGAGAGGACGAGTGCTGGCATTGGTACCTCTGCTCCTTTGTCTTCAGTCCTGACCCCATGGAACGATGCTGTCTACATTTAGAGTGCGCTTCCCACCTCAGTTAATCCAGGCGAGTGCTTTGTCTCCTAAGGAATTCTAGATTCCGACAAGTGGACAATATTAACCATCACAGCTTCACCTCTCATCCACATGCCAATAGTCCTGTGGTCTTCAACGCAACTTAGACATCGCCTTCACAGATTCATGAAATGACCTGTCAGGGCTTCTTTGCAGGACGACCACTAACACTGCACTCAGTGATAGAGCGCTTATCTAGCATGTTCAAAGTTCTAGGTTCAATTTCTATCACCAGAAAGAGAGAAAAAGAAAAGGAGAGAAAAAGGGACGGAGGGAGGGAGGGAGAGAGAGGGGGAGAAGGAGGGAGGGAGGGAGGGAGGGAGCAATTAGAATTCCACACTCAACAAAATGAACATAGACAAGATCTTATGCCCTTAGCAATTGACTCAAATAAAATAGACTTTAAATGTAATAAGCAAAATTACAAGATGCCTACAAGACAACAGGGAGAAACAGGTAATTTTAGCATGACAATGACTTTTTAACTATAACAGCAGAGGCACAAGCTGTGAAAGAAATAATTGAAAATTTGGACTTATGTTAACATTTTTGAATCTGCGAAAAACACTGACAGAGAATACTATAAGGATATATATAATAAATGAAGTATTCAAACTATTTTAAAAAATGAAACCAATAAAAAAGCTGAGTAATGTGATTAAATACAGGCAAAGATCTTAAAAGATAAAACAACAGAGAAGATGGAAAGTAAACTGGGCCCAGCGGTTCGCACCTATAATCCCAGTACTTGGGAGAATGTAGGAGGAAGATCAATGTCTGGTTAAGGACCAGCCTGGGCTACATAATAAATTCTCTAACAGCTCAGGGCTACAGAATGAAACTTTGTCCAAAAAGAGACAGATGAAAGAAGAAAGTAAAGATATGAAAGGTAGTTTGCTAACACTTGTACTAGAGAATTATAAATTAAAACAGCAACTAGGCACTACTCCATACCTGTTACAAAGGCCAAAATTCTTGATGCTTACCTAAATGAACAGAAAACTATATCGACACAAAAACCTCATACAGATAATCACAAAAGCTGTATTAATAACTAGCAAACTTGGAAGTAAATGAAATGTTCCTCTGTAGGCAAATGAAGAAACAAACCAGTATATCTAGGCAAAGGGAATATTAAGCATTAAAAAGAAGTGAGCTAACAAGTCACACGAAGTCACAGCTCCAAGACTATTATTGAGTCAAAGAGACCTATGTGGAAAGGTTATAGGCTATACAGGAGCAGTAATATGACCTCCTGGGGAAAGAACGTCTCCAAAAACAATGAAAAAAAAAAAAAAGATGGCAGTCAAGGAATGGGGGCAGGTAATTAAAAGGTTTTTGAAGACTGTAAAATCATTCTTTATATATGTTATACATTTGCCAGACCCGTAGAATTTATACCACCCACACTAAACTCTGGGGTAAATTTAAGATCTGGCAATAGTGGTAGTAACACATACCACTGTGGTAGAGATATTAACAGCACTGTGTACATGTGTGGGAACACAGCATGCATGGAAACTCAGTATTTTCTCTCTTCTCCTCTCTTTCTCCCTTCCTTCTTTTTCTCCTTTTATTAAAAATATTCTTTTCTCATACAATACATCCTGATTACAGTTTCCTTCCCTCTACACCTCCCAGCTCCTACCCCCCAGCTCTACCCCGTGTTTCACTAGAAAAGAACAGACTTCAAAGAGACAGCAACCAAACGTGACAAAATAAAATATAATAAAGTGAAGCGAAAACTACCATATCAAGGTTGAACGTGGCAACCCCACAGGAGGAAAGGAGTCCCAAGGGCAGGCACAAGAGTCCAGGATCCACTTGTTCTCACAGTCACGAGTCTCATAAAAGATACTAAGCTAAAGGCTGTTACTATGTACACAGAGGACTTGGTGCAGAATCACGTAGGCCTTGTGTTTGCTGCTCCGGTCTCTGTACGCATCTGTCTGCCTTCATTGATTCAGAGGGCACCGTTCTCCTGTCGCCCTCATCCCCTCCAACTCTTACCATCTCCCTGGATTCCCTCAGCTCGGGAGAGATGGAGTTGATGGAAACCTCTCCATGCAATGACCGGCTGTGGGCTCTGCATCTGTTCCCATGTGCTGCTGCAGGAAGCCTCTGATGGTTCCAGTTGTACTACAGAGCTAAAGAACTAAAAACCACACGGCACTAGTATAAAGGCAGCCATGTTGATCAATGGAGTCAAACTAAAGTCCCAGCCATAAATCCACACATACATGTGCACCTGATTTTTTATAAAGAAGCTAAAAATAACACACTGGGGGAAAAAAAAAGATAGCATCTTCAACAGATGGTACTGGTCAAACTGGATGTCTCCATGTAGAAGAATGCAGAATAGACCCATACCCATCGCCCTGCACAAAACTCAAATCCGAGTACATCAACATGAAACCAGATACACTGAACCTGGTAGAAGAGAAAGTAGGGGGTTAAACTTGAAGCATTGGCCCAGGAGATGATTTTCTGAACAGAACACCAATTGTACATGCACTAAGATCAGCAATTAATGACTGTGACCTCAAAAAGCTGAAAAGCTTCTGTAAAGCAAAGGACACCATCATTCAAACAAAGTGGCAGCGTAGAGGATGGAAAAGATTTTTTTTTTTTGCCACCTCTACATCTGATACTGAACTAGTAACCAAAATATACATACCAAGAAAACTAATCTAATTTAAAAATGAGGTACAGATCTAAATTCTTAATAGAGAAATCTCAAATGACTGAGAAGCACTTCAAGAAGAAATGTTCAACATCCTTGGCCATCAGGAAAATGCAAATCAAAACGACTTTGAGATTCCACCTCACACCTGTCAGAATGGCTGAGATCAATAACACAAGTGACAGCCTATGCTGGCAAGGATGTAGAGTAAAAGGTACACCCCTCCATTGCTGGTAGAAGTACAAGTTTATAGTCACTATGAACATCAATATGGCAGTTTTCTGGAAAATCTGCAATCAATCTACCTCAAAATCCAGCTACAACCACAGGACACTCCACCCTACCAGGAGGACACTTGATCAACCATTTTTGTTGCTACTTTACTCATGATAGCCAGAAACTGGAAGCAACCTAGATGTTCCTCAACAGAAGAGTGTATAAAGAAATGTGGTGCGTTTACACAATGGAGTATTACTCCGATGTTTAAAAAAAAATAATAGTTGGGCATGGTGGCACATGCATTTAATCCTAGCACTCAGGAGGCAGATGCAGGCAGATCTCTGTGGCTACAAAGCGAGTTCCAGGACTGCCAGGGCTACGCACAGAGAAACCTTGTCTCAAAAAAAGACATCCTGGAATCTGCAGGCAAATGGATGCAACTAGGGAGAGGTAACCCAGAAAGGCAAGCATGGTCAAATATGGTATGTGTCACTTGTAAGTGGATACTAGCCATCGAGTACGATAAACAACAGCAATGCACAGGTAAAGAGAACCGGTCTAAGTTACACGGATCTCACAGGGAGAGGGACAAAGATTTATGGGCAGACTTGGAGAAAAGGGGATGGGACAAGGAAGGGCACTGGGTGTGGGAGAGATGAGCTGGAACAGTAACGGCTAGAATGGGCAGGCTTTGGGTTGTGCTGTGAAAACCTGGCACAGGGGAAACTGCCTGCAATCTATGAGCCTAATGAGGACTCCTAGTAACAGGGAATATGGAGTCTCAACTGGCCATCCATCTCTTATTGCCAGCGACTGTATTTTCTACTGTTTTCTTGAGAGAAATCTAAAATTACTCTAGGAAATAAATCTTATTTTTACAAGTCAATTGCTATTACATATAAATAGCTCAACTGTCAAGTGGAAACATAACCAGAGAAAACATTTATGGACTTTTCCTTTTCTTAAAAGCAGCTGTCCTATAAGGATGGCCCTAGACACAGCAGGAGTGAAATCTTGAAATCTCAAACCTCTTACCTCCACCTCCCAAGCGCTGAGATCACAGGGAAGTGCCACCACACTCAACTTGAAGTAATTCTTTTTAAAAACAAGATTTGTATTGTTTTAATTATGCACGTATGTGGGATATGTAGACTGACTATGTGCCTATTAAATGTAGATGTACGTGTAGTACTGAAAACAGAATCGTATCCCACGGAGCTGGAGTTACAGGTGGTTGTGGGTACTGGGAAACCATCCTCTACTAAAGAAGGAAGAGCCCCAGACTTCTGAGCCCTCTCTCCAGGGCCTCTAGTAACCCTGAAGCACTGAATGTCAACTTTATACACAGAGACAGGAATAGATAGATGAGCGAGAGGTGGTTGATACACATGCACTCTATTGGTTTGTTTTCTGAAGACCTGGACTAGTATAGAGAGCAAAGGCTGTCTGTTGTCCTTGCCCAGTAACAGCCAGGGAACCATCATTATGCTCTGCTTCTTGGCGCCCAAGACACTCATAGTGAGTTGCATTTGAGGAAAACAACACCAAAATTATGGAAGTCTGACATTTATCAGTAGGTAAGCTTGCCTATCCTTTACTCTAGATAAGAGGCACTGTCTTTGCTTTCCAAACTTTTTCACTATACAAACATCTTTGAGAAGATAAGACAAAGTACAGGTTTTCTTGCAATATATAAACTCAAGAGCCCCATGGGAGACTGAACCAATGGGTTTATCAATTGCTCTGATCTAATCTGCATGCACTGCACACATGGATTAAAATGTGACACTGAACTTCTAAAACATGCACTACTACTATGCATCTTACTTTTTTTAGTGAAAAAGATAAGAACAAGAATTCGAGAAAATACACCAAACCTATATGGCAAAGTACAGTATGAGATAAATGACCAGGTTTATACAACAGAGAGCAATTTAAAAAGTAGAAGGGAACTGTTAGGGACTAAAAAGACTTAGAGAAATTATGTAATATAAAGTATGCTTGATCCTAAACAAAACAATTTTAGGATAACTTTAAACAATGGTATTTGAACATGGGCAGAAATTATATACTAGCAACTGAATTATTTTTATAAATTATGATAGCACAGGGCTTACATTTCTGACAGGGGTTGCATATGCTTTAAGTAATACCAATAACAAAAGCTGAGAAAAATGAAGCCAATTTGGCAAATGCTACTAATTATTAAAACTGAATAAAGAGTACATAAACATTAACACTTTTATATGATCTTGAAGTTTTCTATTTAGTTTCATAACTAAATAAAACTATACAACTTTTTAAGTTCAGGAAAAAAGAGAGAAATTTATTACAAAAGTACTAGTCCCAGAGGAATCCGACAGTTGCTTTAATTCAGACTACAGTGAATATCTCAGAGTTTCTGAAGCCCTTTTCAACAGTGGCTTGCATTTTCCTTGTAAACGTAATGGTTCACAACTTTCGCTCATTAAGAGTTCTTGATGGAGTAAGGTGAGGAAGGTGTACAAAATAGAGAGAACGTGGAGGAGGAAGGGGAGAGGAAGTGTCTTAGTTAGGGTTTTATTGCTGTGAAGAGACACCATGACCAAGGCAACTCTTATAAATGCAAACATTTCACTGGGGCTGCTTTACAGTTTCAGAGGTTCAGTCCATTACCACCATGGCAGGACGCAAGGCAGTGTGTAGGCAGACACGGTGCTGGAGAAGCTGAGAATTCCACATCTTGATCCCACAGGCAGTCAGGAAGACTTTCTTCCACACCGGGCGGAATCTGAGCATAGCCTCAAAGCCCACCTACACAGTGACGCACTTCCAACAAGGCAACATCTACTCCAATAAGAACACACATCCTATTAGTGTCATCCCCCATGGTCAAGCATTCAAACACATGAAGCTATGGAGGCCAAACCTACCCGAACCACCACAGAGAATAGGTTTTACTGAGAGATGGGAGATGAGGTAGGGGGAGGGAGGAGGGAGATGGTGAGCAAAAGAACCAAGACCTAAGGTTTGCTTGCTTTGGGTTTTTCTCAAAGTCCCAGTCTGTGACAAAATTTGGCCCATTTTCTTCCTATATCTTATCACTAGTTATTTCAAAAAATTCTTTCCTATCAGACACTGTGCAAAAAGCAGGGGAGAACAAATAAAAGCAAATGCCTTCTCTCTTCCCATGTTTTTATAGTAGAGTGAGGAGGTAGCCATTAATGCAAAGCTACAAAGATGGTGGGTGGCTACCGACTGGACCAAATGCGGTTAAATAAAAGAATACATTGCTGTATGAGCGAAGAACACATCTCCAAGAAGACAACACTGCTAAGTAAATGACACTGTTGGTATTTAGATCTAAAACGTAAGTAGGTCTGCTGGCTTTATACCTTCATGCATGACGATATCTATTTCCCTTAATAACATCCTCCTGGGAAGGAAAACAAAGTCATAATACAAGCTGCTGCCCAGCACAATGTTTTGTTGCACAAACACTGAATTTAAGACAAAGACAGTTTCCATGATCACTCACTATCTGGGTAATCATGTGCAAGTGTCATTCTCATTTCCTTCCCTTATCTTTAAAATGGGGTGATAAAGTCATTTCCCACCAGGTGACTTATGAGGACTGAATGTAGTAATCACTGTGAAAGCATTTCATGTAGTTGATTAAGTATAAGCCTAATGATAATTCGTTTTCTTTATGCCAAATAATATAGCTTATTCAATCATCTGACTTTGTCCCATGAGGAGAAATGAAGGAAACAGGTTTGTTTGTTTTGGGGGTTTTGTTTTGCTTTTCACTTGTTTGGTTGATTTGGTCTTTGTTTGTATTGGCTTTTTGAGATAAGGTTTCTCTATATAGACCTGGCTATCCTAGAACTGGCTTTTTACACCAGGCTGGTCTCAAACTCAGAGATCTTCTGCTTGCCTCCCGTGTGCAGATTAATCCCGTATGGGATTAAAGGCATGTGCCACCATGCCCAACTGGGAAGAAACTTTAACGAGCAAATTCCTACCCTCGGTCTGCCCCAGTCACCTCTGTCTTGCTTAACAAGAACAATAGCCAGCCAAGGCTAAATACTGCTTTCCTGCCAGAAGGCCCGGCATGTGAGCATCATCTGGAAAGCAGTTTGCTGCTTTGTCTGGTCTTACAGGTTTCTAGTTTTGGTGTTGATAGAACCAAAGAAGTGTTGATGAACAGACAGGCACATGATACAGGTGATCTAAGACACTGGCAGTCAGGTGTCAAGACACTAACATGCTCACGAAAGGCTTTGATAGACCATAATGGCCAACTCAATGCTGCATACCACCAAGAACGAAGGACCACGGCTTAAGGATTCTTCTATGCTCAAGAACAAGCTAATCCACTGTATCTTGTGCTGCTACTTGAGCCACCTACTTCTAAACTTCTTGGGATTTCATTAAATGATAGAATTTCCCCGAGCTGCCAAATCAGAATCAACTGTGGGATGACTCCGTACCAGCAGTGGTAACAAGGAGGGTTTGATTACGAGGACTCATCATAGATTATCTGTTCTTCCAAAACTGTAACTGACAGCACTTCCAGCCAGAACATTTGAACAGATTCCTAAGTATTGGTTATATTTTAAAACATGAGTGGATCATGAGAAACTGAGTAAACTGAGTGGCAAAGACATTCAAAATATACTCTTCAGACTTCTACCACTTAAATAAAAAACAAGGCTTTTACTAAAACGGGCATGTCTGTAGCCCGTGCAATAAAATGGCTGGCTTCAGTGGGGCATTACATCAGTCTCTGATAAGATTAAGCACAATAGATAACCACTTGCCAAGTCAAATAAATACTAGGTGTAATGAATGAACGTGAACCTCTCACTTTTTAACTTTCTGTCTTGAACTCGGAATTAGAATTAGGTAGGAAAATAATACAGTGCATTGAGTAAAATTTCTACTTTAGACTTACACACACATGTACATGTGTGTATATACATGTGTATCTATATAAATATAAATAAATGCTTGGTCTGTCAAGAAAGTCTAAAATCAGTGATGCCCAATAAAAACAAATACCAAGATGCTTGCAAGTAACATTTTCCACCAAAGAGATGCAGAGCTCTGTTAAGAACTGACTGATTCCCAGGTTGTGCCAAGAATGGGACTAGTGGCCCCAGGGCATCTTCTTACGTTAGAAAACAAGTGTTCAAAGAATAATGGGGAAGTGCCAAGAAGGGAAAACTGTTCCAAATGACATACTAGTTCATAGTACCATTTATTTTGCAACTTTTCCATCAATTTAAAATTACTTCAAAACTATGTTTTAAAAAGTACATGTATACTGTCCTTATAAATTGGAAATTAAAAATAATATTGCAGGCTGGAGAGATGGCTCAGCAGTTAAGAGCACTAGCTGTTCTTCCAGAGGTCCTGAGTTCAATTCGCAGCAACCACAGCTGACTCAAAACTATCTGTAATGGAATCCAATGCCCTCTTTCTGTGTGTGTCTGTAGATAGCCAACAGTGCACTCACATAAAATAAATAAATCTTATAAGAACGAACATCACCACCCATTAGGTGTTGAAGAAGTTCCAACTCTAATAACAAAGAGAGGTAATTAAATGTAAAAGGAAACATTTAATTTCCATAAATAAGCAGTCAGCAATCAACTTGGGAAAGAGAGCTGTGTAAACAACATTAGTAAGTCAATCTAGGTGGAGCAAGAGTATTATCTAGGATCTCTAAAGCTCTTCAATTTAAAAAAAAAAAAAAAGGCAACTCTTCCTGTCAAACAACAGATCCCAGATGTGTGTGTGGGAGCTGGAGCATGGGGTGACTATGTCAACTAATGATCTGTTTGTTGACAGGCAGCCTGCTAAGTGTCTCAGGATTCCTACTACTGTGATTAGGCCCCATGCCCAAAGCAACTAGGAGAGGAAAGGGTTTACTTGGCTTAAGAGACCAAGTCATTGTTCATCGTCTAAGGAAGTGAGGTCAGGAACCTGAAGGAGCTGGCTGATGCAGAGGCCATGGAGGAGTGCTGCTTACCGGCTTCCTCAGCATGCTTCTTATAAACCAGGACCACCGACACACCACAAGGGAAGGGTCTCTCCCCACCCATCACTCAGTAAGGAAATGCTCCACAGGCTTGTGTACAGCCTGCTCTCATTGAGGCATTTTTAAATTGAAGTTCCCTTCTCTCATAGTACTTTAGCTTGTGTCAAGCTGACTTAAAACTTGCCAGTACACTAAAGTATAAACTACTATACACATGACCTTATATCCAGGTTTTTCTTGCCCGAATCCCTTTCTTGAAATTATCGCATATAGATAATTAAGTTAAAATATTTGTTTTATAAAATATTATCATTTACACTTTTTAATAATAATAAAAGCAACCCAAGGCCAGAAATATAACTGAGTGATTAAGTGCTTCTCTAGCATGGAAAAGACTTTGAGTTTAAACCTAGTCTTTCACACTCACACACATTAAACATTCTGAGCCAGCTTCTCTCTCCTAAATAAATTACTTGCACTGTTTTTAATAATTTCCACTTTCCTAAGAAGTTAGAATATTTATTCTTAATTTCACAGGTAACTTTTGATTCTGTACACTATACACTCCAGGGTCATGTAGCTGACCCCTGGCTTTTTAGTGCTAAAGTCCATGGAGTTAACTATTATATAAGATCCCATGCCATGCTTCAATATTTATTAGCACCTTCTATATTCTGGTTATGGTAATAATTTAGGAGCAAAATTCTACCATCTAGTCCTTTAAAAAAGTTAGAGAGATGCCCAATTGCAGAACAACTTAAAGGCAGACATTTAAATACAACTTTACTTTGTGGAGAACTGCTCTGCAAGCGAGATGTCTCAGCTAAACTTCCGCCATCACAGTGCAGAGCACCCTCATGTCCCACTGATGGGCAAACTGCACTTGGAGATTTTGGTAAAGGGGAGGAAGGAGAGGTTGCTTAGAGTCTAAAAACAATACTCATTTTAACTGTGCATGCTCTTAATGAGGATTTCTAGACTTGATTATATTTTGTCCTCAGCTGATTTTTTAAAGATTTACATATATATAATACATATATACATACATTTATGTGTGTGTGTGTGTGTACTGTTGCTATCTTCAGACACACCAGAAGAGGGCGTCAGATCCCATTACAGATGGTTGTGAGCCACCATGTGGTTGCTGGGAATTGAGCTCCGCCCCTTCACTTGGAAGTGACATATACAGGGCTGAAGAGATGGTCCAGTTACTTAAGAGCACTGGCTTGTTAGCTGTTTATCGTGTCTCTACATTGCCCTGGCTGTCCAGGAACTCATTTATGTACAGCAGGCTGGCCACAAACAGAGAACTCTTCGTGCCTCTGGTGCCAATCCCGCTCCCTCCTAGTGCTGGCACGAAAACACGTGTCTGTGCAAAGGATCGTGGTTTTATTTGCAGTTTCCCACATGGGCATCAAGCACCTCTGAGGGCACCAGACATGTAAATGGCACACATACATGCAAGAAAACATTCATACACATAAAGAAAATCTAACAAAAATTACCAAATAGCTATTCCTGAATAGTATTTGCAAAAATAAACCAGGACTGTCCAAGAGCTGGCTAAAAAAAAAACTAAAAGAAATCCTGGACCAACGTGCCCTCGCACACACTGCGTTCACCGCTCTTTCACACAGGAAATGGTATCGGTACACAGTAAGACCCTGGAACATTGTTACAGGCGTGCTATCGACTTCAAACTATGAAGAAGAATTAGCAATTGTGTCAAATGTTACTACTACATAAGTAGCTACAGATATATTTGTGCATATACCAAGTTAAATTCAATTGATGAGTCTTCCTATTACAGTTACTGCCATTTCTCTCCTCTTCTTAGCTTTTTATCTTTTTGTTCTTAATCTTTTTTTTATTTTACCTAGATCCATATCATAGAAAATCTGAAAGACAGGTAGTGGAGGCAAAGAATTCTGTTAGAAATCACTCTCCCTAAAGCAATCATGTTTACAAAGCTCAGGCCCCTTCCTCTTGTCGGCAAGGGATGATGGTCTAAGAAACAGCTGGGTTGCCAGTTTTGAAAATCTTCTCTTTGAGGGGGTCCAGGAAAGCCACCGCTTTATAATGAGCCCCACCCAATCACCCTGCCCTCAAAAAAAAAAAATCTGTTCTCTGCTAACAGAATCCCCCACACAGCAAACAGAATCAAGCAGTCCACTGACCTCTCACATCTGCACTGGGCCTGTCTAAGAGCAGACACAGTCTAGTGGCAGGATTAGTAAGCTTTCACAAATTGCATTTGCAACTGGAAAAAAAACCTCTTGAAGTTCCCACTGAAACAAACTGAGTACTGAGTATCTTGGAAGTGTAATCTTACAGATCATAGGAAAGAGAACATGTACAAGGTCACTGTTATTAGTCATCTGTGGTTCATCTCAACAGAATGACAGAAAGCCTAGCTCTGAACCTCTTCTGAATTACTCCTTGGGAATGAGGACAGAATTCCTTGTCTTGTGCTATCAAATGTCCCACCTCCAATGTCTGCTTCCTCTTCACCCTATGATTTAGAACTCCTCAAGCTGAGGTGGAACCATACCTTTCACACACATCACTACAAGGTTACTGGCCTCCAGGCCCTAACACCCTCTGTCAGAAATGAGTAATGTGTCAATGTTCTTGTGACTCTCAGTCTCATTCACAGTCCCAGACACAGACCCATCAGAGCTCACCCAGAGTGCTGAGAGTGTCCTAAATCTGTGTGCACTTCAAGTTGGGACTATTCATTCCTACAGTGACTCAGGGTGGTGTAATGAGAGAAGTTATGATCTATAAGTGAGCAAAAAATTCATAGAACCTTTTACTCATTTGAAAGCAAGATAACAGTTAAAAACTATATAAATGGCCACTGTGACAGAGTATCCAAAACTCGCACATGGTAACTGTTTAGTATCCTAGACAGATACAGGTACCTGATATAGTTTCAATTTTCTGTCCTCTGTGGATCTCTAACAGAAGTCTAAGAAGCACAACATAATGCCATGTGGAATCAGTTAGCCCTTCGTCTTTGGTCCTTACTCTACTCTCCAGACACTTGATTTTCTGGAGTTTCCTCAGTCTCTAACATGAACAGATTGTAAACCCACTCTACATCTGCTGATCACAGAAGTCAAGCTATACGCTCACTACACCTTCAAGATACTATTGAGACTCTGCCAAGCCCTTGCTCTTGCTCAAAATAACAATGGAAAACCGGTTCTTCAACCTGCAAACAGGCCTCCCACCCAGAACCTCATTCCCACGGACAAGACTCTTAGCAAGTATGGAACATTACCACCCAGACCGCTTAAATGCCAAGAATGACAGTGAACTCATCCACTTGCAAGACAGCTACTGTGTATTCTTTTTATCTGAGGTTCCCCCTCAAGTTATCCAAAACCAATGAAATGGGTAGGTGGATGTCAAGCTATCTTTAGTTCTTCTGTGTGGTTGGGCACTAAATAAACCAGAATTATGCAGTAAGCATGATTTAAAGATAAACTTGAGTACTTAACCACATCACAGCAACTGCTATTTAACCATTACCACAAACACAAGAAATGCCTAAACTACAGTGGCCCTGAATTTCTCACTGGTTTTCCTATATTCCATTATTCCTGATTGAAAAAACACCAAACTAATGCCTTTGCCTCCAATCACCTCTGACCCTCCTAGGGCATACTGTGTTCCCAGAGGGGTTCTCTGGGAAACAGGATCTGAGATAGAGATCAGCATTCTGGAAGCTGATTAGGAAATATTCTAGGGAGCTGAGCTGAGGAAAGGGAAGCTGAGGTAAGATTTAGTGCCAATAAAGGAAGGTTCAATCAGCCTATGGAGATTTCTGGTCCTACCAGATAGGGCAAGTGCAGCCCAGCCTCTACACCCATGCCAACCAGGCCTTGGATACAGGCTGCTGTGGGAAAGGACAGAACACTGTGAAAACCTGTTCTTCTTGAATGTACATCCTTAAGAAGCTGTTCGATAAAGAGTGTGCCAACAGCACTCTCAGCTCTGGGGGGCATGAACTCAATCCTTACAGGGCATTTCTTTTGCGGTTTGTGAGCTACTGTCCCTAACATAAGCACATACATACACATGCAAGTATGAAAGCTTTAACCCTCACCTATGTTTATACGTTTTCTTTAAAGAGATGCTACAGAATGCTTGTTATAATCCAAAGAGAACTAGACTGTGGAGATAAAATCCCATTTACACTGCTTTATTACCTATGTGTAAAGGCTTTCTGGGGCATCCCAACAGTTCAAACTTGCCTTCTATAGTTCTGACTCACCACCCCTTGAGTTCTCAAGCCTCCCGCTTAGGACTTTAAGACTGTCATCTGCTCAAAGAATATAGGTAACTTAAAGCTGTTCTCCTTCCTCGGATTTCTGTGATGTTCACGGTGGTTTTGATACAATGACTGTTTTCTTCTGCAATGCCAGCCAGGTGACTGCGTTTCTGGTTGGTACTCTGAACTAGCATGCACACCGTGTTTACCACTTCTGCCCAATCCACACACCTACTTTCCAGGACTATGCTCATACAAAAAACTATTTTATCTCAGGTATCTTTCTACCCAGATATGCAAATACATACTTGGTACTTAAGCTTCTAGGCTTAATGTGACATTCACATACCTACACTATTCAAGAGACTCACTGAAAAAGGCATACACAAACACACACCAATTAATTTCCCCTTTGGAAAAAAACAAGTTCAGCAAAACAAAACAACAAAAAGCTACCTGTCTTTTAAGGTAGACACGAGTAACTATGACTCTTGCATGAGCCGCTCAGGTGGCGGTTTTCTCAGCACTATCGAGCAGTTACCTGGTCAGGAATAGTTTGTTACACATGATTTAATGGATAACCTGTCTCATGTAAGATCAAGCGTATACTTATCACACATTGTAATTAGATTTTATACTTGAATAATGGAGATTGCTTTCTCTCCATGAACCATGCCCCCCCTTTACCCAAGTACTTCTGTGCTCAAATTTTAACAAAAGTAAAATGAGAAACATGCTAGAGCACAATTAGTATGTAGAATGTTGAACTAAATGCAAGTAAACTTAACAGCTGTTCATCTTTAAAAGAAAGTCTGTAAAGCTTGTTCTGAAGGGGAAAAAACTGTCCAAAATTACTAACCAAACCACTGAAAACAAACTATATGTTTTGACAATCCATTTAATCCTACATCCCTTAATGGATTTTACAAACTAAACCAATTAAATATTTTTAGAGCATTTAAGTTTTAAGCTGAATAAAGCAATTGTATTTGAATAATTTAGTAGAGTTCACTAAAATCAATTTATCCAACAAAATTATTCAGTTCCAAGTTCTCTGAGGTGTCAGGCATGGTGTGTGGTAACAAAAAGTAGACCTAGATTCCTGAGGCCTGGCCTCAGGTGGCACCATCTGTGTGCCCTTTAATATGTCTTTTAAGTCCTATTTTTTCATTTGCAAAATAAAATTTCAACCTCAAAGGAGCTTCCTCAATACTGTGTGAAGGCTCTGAAAATCGTTAGGGCAGCAAACTCAGCATAGATCACTTATCGCCATGTGCTACTCAACTGCTGTCCTAGCAATGGAGAGGACATTAACCACAGGTCTCTCCACCCCAACCCAACTCCATCTATCCCAAAACTTGCAAGGATCCTACATCAAGCCAGACCAGTGCCCTCCTCCTGTAGAAAGCCACTCTTAAGTATCTCAAGGCCATATATTAGGTGCTCTCAGGAAAACAAACTAGGCTCACTGGGTTAGAACAATTCTGTAGCTCATACTTGATAAGCATTTAATGAAACCATAGCGTAACAACAATCACCTAATTTCAAAAGTTCAGGTATCTATTTAGCTGTATTAGTCAGGGCTAATGCAGACAACGACTGTAATAAATTTATTCTGAACTCTTAGCCATAGTCTTTCTGATAACAACTGGAATACTTGAAGACAGACGTTCCTCCATGCTCCACTATTTCTACTTCTTTAACTATCAAACCTCTACACACACATACATACATACACACACACACACACACACACACACACACACACACACACTACTATGTATTTCTCTCCTGTTCTCTCAGTTGCTTTTTGTTGTACTTTGCTGATTGTTTTTAGACCCAACCCCTTCCTTCTCCTTCGACTCACTAAACACTACCCACTTTACACTATCAACCTCATGTCCCCTCAAATATGTATACAGCCAACTATCAGGTATCTGAGACATATAAGACAGCCTTTAGAAATTAGAACACTGATTATGGAAGGGATTGTGGTGTATGTGTGTGTAGGGGGGTTGATATGGTAGTCTTGTTTCTAAAATGAAACTCATCACTGATAACTGTTTTGAAATAATATGACGAGTGCATTTGAAGCCAATATGCAAAGGTGTATCTACTTCTGTTCAAATGGTATGCTAACACATAATAAAAGTTGTTCTATATTACTAATAGCTATCACTTAGTTACTATGAATTAGGTGAGCAATAAACATCATACCATTCTCCAGAACTTTTATCAGTTTTCAACAAAAGTTCAGAAGAGTTAGGATATTTGCTTGGAATCATGAAGATGAAACTGTCAATATTCACCTTCAGTTCCTAATATGAAGAAAAATAATTATATAGCTCGAAACATAATGCTCACATTCATATAAATGTACTTCAATTCCGAATTATAAATCATCAAGTAGATTTACATTTATCTAGTTAAGTCACTACTTGATGAGCTTAAATCTTTTCATTGCATTCATAGTAAAAGCAGGCATTCATGACTGTGCAGCCAGTCTGGAGACTTTGATGACTTTGCAGCACCAAAGGCATCAGGTTTAGATAGGTTCAGCTCCCTTAAAAATAATCCATAACCATTAACAATCACAGGAAACATAGCCCTAGAGATGACAGTGATCTATTCTTTACATATTAGGGCACTGACTTCAAAGTATAAACACACTTTAACAATTACATTTTACCTTAAATCAACTTTGGAAGCTTCATGCATCTGTGGAACGTAATGTTAACAGTCCCCTTAAGACGTCAGTATTTCATAATGCACTTAATGAACTAGAAAAACATGCATTTTTTTTTCTAACCATCTCTCACTTTAACTTTGAAATCATTTAAATCCCAACAAATAAGACTTATGAATGCCTATTGGAAAGAAGAATCCTGGGGGCTTTGGGAGAAGTTATTAGTCCATACCACATGCTGTGTTTATAAAATGGTGAGTGCCTATGGCATGAAAGTATCATATGCATACAAATGTTGCAGGTGTAGGTGAATAAGGGTACACATTTCACAGAATGCAAATATTCCTAAGACTCATTTACCAAATACTCTCATTCAAGTCTGTAAAGCGTTCTTAAGAAACTTGAAGTTGATCCGCTACATAACATTTCAAGTACACTTCAAGAAAGAAGGTTGTTTCACTGGAATAAGTTATTTACAAAAAAGTCTATTCTCAGGAAACTGAGGTATTAAGAAATTAAGATGCAATCATATAGCAAAGATGTAGTTAAGAAAATCCACCATAACTATAAGTATGCTTACTTGGCATTAAAAAACATACTGATAACAACATATATACATATTGGGTCTTTTGAGACAGGGAGTTTCTCTGTGCAGCCCTGGCTGACCTGGAACTAACTCTGTAGACCAGGCTGGCTGCACACTCACAAAGATCCTCCTGCCTCTGCCTTCCAAGCGCTGGAATTAAAGACATGCACCACCATCGCCCAGTATAGATTTTTAAGGTAGTAGAAAATGTATCTCGATGCTTCTACTTTGACACGTGAAAATTAAATATCAACAAAACAGGCTATGTGCTCACCAGTGGTTGTACCAAGCCAATCACTCTTCTGGGCAGTGCATCTTCAACTGCTGCCTTTTACTGAACTACAGCTAACCAAATGATCAGTGAATGAAGTGATACTCCAGGAAAACAGATAAATTAACCTGTTAGAAAAGAACACCTGCCTTTAGCCTCATCTGCTTTTTAGAATGTTTAAATATGACGCATCTCCATATTCCAGGTTGACCATTGGTAAAGTTAGATTATTTTATTTGGAAGGGGTATTATTTCAAATTAATCTAAAATAAACCTTGAGCCTAATGCTACAGATTTGAAAGCTAGTGTTAACCATCTCAGAACAGTCTGTGCCATCGAGGTCTGTAGTGTCTGATCCAAGTATCTGCAGCAGTGAGTAAAAGCAACGCTTTTTTCAAAGGATCCCACATGAGGGCATGAGGCAGGAATACTAAGGAAAGTGTCAGTGTACCAACAGTTCCGTTAGAGCTTTTGCTCAGAGGCAATTTTAAATTATTCACATGTCAATAAGCTTTCCTCAGATGTACATTATCTAAAGCTCTATCCATACACGAGCCAACAGCCACAAATAACTCATCTCAAATAAGTAAAATTAAAAACTAAGTTCTCCGTCCTTGTGACACTTGAAGCTCGGCAGTGAAGAGTGTGGAGCAGCTCCCATCCGGCAGAGTCGAAGAGCATTTCCATCCTTGTCAACAGTGCATGTGGGGAGCTCACCTGAGAAAAGCACAACTGTGCTGTATGCTGAGGTGTTGGGGCATTTTTTTAAAGTTGTTTTTAAATCATCAAGGTCTGGACACCAATGGTCTCATACTTCAAGTCCTCATTTACACTAAGTTTATGAAACATTCAGATCCAAGTACAACATGAGCTCAATCAGATGCTTCACACTGCTACAAAGATCAAAACTCAATCATAAATTTCACACTACTATAAAGAACAAGATATTCAGGAAGGGTGATAAAACTTAGCGGTCACACTCACTCAATGATCTCACCCTCCCACTGATACTCAGCACTTCAAACAGAAGAGCAGACAGAACTACCATGTTAAGATTATCCCAAGGATAGGTCAAAGACCCACCAGCTCCTGCTCTACTCTACAAGGAGGTCCTGTACAAATGGTAAAAATAAAAACTGACAGGAATAAGTTGCTGGGAGCAAGGACAAAATGTAATTTAGTTTCAATTGACAATGCTTGAAAATGTTTTCCCTGGTACTGCTAGCTCAGTTGACTAACGAGTACATTTAGCAATCAAGTTTTGAATTTTATTTTCAAATTTACTTTGTCAGAATACAAAGAAGAGAGATAACAACTATATCATTCCTTCCAAAACTCTTGATATAGGGCAGTGAGAATTAGAACAGGTTGCTTTTTCACTATCTGAAACCAAATTATAGAATACACATCTTAAAGAAAATGTATTTTAAAGCTGTATCTTAAAGAAAAATGCAAACACAACTTAACCATACTTTATTTGACTGTATCTTATTCAGACAACTTGCACATTTCAAATCCCATCAAATCTCTCTCTCCAAAAGGATAGGGGTCAACAGGAGAAAATTATGCAGCAATATCCCCAGTCATTAAACAACAGTCCAATATTTCTGAGATACACGTGATAGTTCATAGATACCCAACTCATATGTGATGACAATATAACTTATGTTATGTTTTTACAAACCTGAAAGCCCTGGGACATTAGAGCATCATCATGTGGACGTGTACTGAAAAGTAACTGGTGCACTGCCAACCTGATTTCCTGTATGCTCCTATAAAGTGATGAACCTCATAATTTTTAGACACCATAATAAACATACATCTAATCATATATACCAGCCAATACCTTAATACAGGGCATGGTTAGAGTTAAAACATGACAAACTCCTTTACATAGATTTGTCTTATGTGTGTAGAAGATAATTTGGAAAAGAGGCAGAAAATGTTAAAATCAACTTTTAATATTAATTTATCTTATTTTGCTGGGGGGGTCACATCAAGCAGTAATGTGTTTTATGATCTGCAGACTTGGATTATTCCCGAGTTAAGTAGTTTCATTCCAATGTTAGGGGAAGTTTATCATCAAGACTGGTAGCATACCGCTAGCTTTCTTCAATACTAACATACACAGCTCATGGTAGCATGTATTAAGTGTTCAGCAGTATCAATGGCCAAACCAGTGTCAGGGGATAGATAGCACAGTCAGTCTTAAAGAGGCAGCACCCCACTAAAAGAAAGTTGCACCAATTTTGCTCAGTTTTAGCCAAGTGAACCCACTGTCAATAATAAATGGAACCACTTTAAGCTGATATAAGAAAATGAAAGCCTGATGTCAAATTAAGGCTGAAGCAATTCAACTTACAAAGTCTTAGTTTTGTTACTAGGTTATCAAACTAGAGGTTAAATTTTTAGGTTAAAAAAAAGGTCAAGTAATCAAAAACATCAAAGTATACACTGATATTCAGCATGTATCCATCCACTGAGCAGTACTGTAATGATCTGGTATTTTAGTTCCATAGTTAAGATCATGTTTACAAATCAATCAGTTCAGTTAATCCAACAATTCTGAACTGAAGGGAGCAGTGATACTCTCATTGACAACCCAGCAAGAACCAAACTTCTGAATGGTGAGCCTAGCACGTATCTATCTACTGTACAACTCTATCCATCAGAGTGAGTCAAGAAAACATATGTCCATCAACGACTCATACCCATGACCAGCAAACCTAAGCAGCATCTGGTGATGTCGAGTGTACTGGTTAGCTGCTTTCCTTCACACTGACAAGGAAAACGGAGGCACTATGATGGCTGCCGTTCTTCTAAATGCTGGGACCCAAATGAAGTTTGACCAAAACAGATTCAAAATGGTCAGCAGAAAAGCTGAGTACTATGTGGTCATCACATTTTTAATATTAAACTTTAAAGAGCAATATAAAATGGAAAGACAAATTTTCTTAAAAATAAGGAACTATAAATGATCCCACCAGCAGGAAGTTTTTATTTTCAAATATAAACTGTGCATCTTTATTTTAAAAGTACTTGTTACCATGTTCACTTCCAAAATACTATACTGAGCAAAGAGCAGCTTTCCTTTAAAACAAACAAACAAACAAAAAAAAAAAGCGCAACAAACTTTCCTGAAAAGGGGCCTTTACCAACTGTTAATGGAGGTAGGGTTTTTAAAAATACAGTAATTACAGCCATAAAACAAAATTCAAACCAAGTATTAGAGTAGAAGAAAGTATATTCGAATGAAAATAACAACATGAATGCCAGATTCCTATAAAACATTTGTCAGAAAATGAATCTTTTTCCTTATGAGTGCTTAGGTATTCTAGTTAAATAAATTATTCATCACAGCTTTACTAACTCAACTCAAAGCATGAGCTAAAATTTGTTAACATTACACTGATTAGCCAAAAATTCATTGTAACTAATAAACACCTTGGCTGCTCAGAAAACCCAAAGAACTCATTAAAAAAATTTTTCATCCCTCTCTTTTTTTCATCCCTCTCTTTTTTTTCTGGAGGAACAAAGCAAAGGTCCCCGAGAATCTGCTCATGAGTACAAAGAAAATAAATGCAGCTTAAAATGGATACAATGCTCCTTGAAATTCATTTCTAAGACTAAACCAAAAGTGAAGTATTTTCAGAAATGGAAGCAATGTGAATTCGAATAAAGTTTAAAAAAAAGAAAAAGAAAAAACAAAAACCAGCTACTTTATAGAAGCTGTTCTTCACAGCTTATCAATCATTTTGATTAAATAAGATCATACCAATTTACATTAATTTTCTATTCTTTTCAAAAATTCCCCCATTCTCAAAAAAAACAAAAACAAAAAGTGCATCCAAACCCCACAGTTCCCAGCTCCATCCCTTTAAGCCATTTCTCAGTTTCCCAAGTAGAGTCAGCTTCTTACTGTAAGGAAAGAAGGGACTTCTAAAGCAAACCACTGTCACTCACCTGGAAAAACTATCCAAATTATAAAAATCTGAAATAATTTATTATCAAATTTAGAATTTAAATAAAAACAAGTTTGCTTGCAAAGGTATTAAAGAAAAAGAAAGAGCATGCATTCAAAAACTAGAGATGAAGACAACAATACTTATCTACACAGGCACTGGCAGACCAATTCAACAGTCATCTTTACTCATCAGAAGACAAACTCCACCCGACACTGTTCATCCACTAATCACTGAGGTACCAATATTCAAGAATGGAAAATTTAATATTGAAAAAATAAAACCTAAATTGAAGCTTTTCCCTCACCCCCTTCAGAAAACTATGGCAGGTTTTGTGTGAAATGTTAGTATACTTAAGAGACTTTTACAATCTACATTGGCTTCTTTAAGGAACAAAAATCATGTCCCACTTACTGGTTCTGTGATAAAATGACCACTATGTAAATAGTACTGTCAGCAGACTTTGCAAATGAACAAGTCTTGGCTATTAACTGGCACATCCTGCTGGTACCAACAGAACTCTTGAAGTTTAAAACAATCTCATTTAATTCAGAACAAATGCGCCATGCCAAAGTGCAACAAATATTGTGCGACACTCAATGGACACTGACAGATAACAGCTGCATGGGAGTTACTAAATCCACCTGCAAAGCAATTCTGCACAAATTGCATTGCATGCAAAAGTCGCTTCCATGTGGGTGGAGCCGTTCCTTGCTGTCAGTCTCTCAGCGCAGCCACAGTTTAAGTCGCAGTGCGTCAACTCCATTTAAATAGTATCTGAACAGCCTCTTATCTCGAACAAAACCAAGATTTTCATAAAGTTTCAAAGCAGACTTATTTGTAATTTCTGTTTCCAAAACAACCTTCAAAAAAGAAAAAAAACTTAAGTTATAATTTCACACTTAAAAGCTGAGAAAGTATATAATCAGATCAAACATTTTAAAAGTCTGTTTAAGAATTATGATAAAACAATACTGTTCTACAGAAAAAAAGTCATCAAAATGATAAATGTAATTATTTTTGAGTCAAGACAGGTAGAATCATTGAGAACTTTTCTCCTGTTTTTTGTAATGCTTCAATTTTTAGGACTTGAACTATACAAACAATGATGAACTATCTATTTGTGGAGAAAACCGAAGTGTCATATAAAGAGAAAGAGAAGAAAAATCAACACAGAAGTTTTGAAAGCCAGGCAACATTTAAATTATTTAGACTGACCTCCAACGCCTGTTATTACTGACCTGCCACTGTTCACTCTGGTAACAACTACCATGCTGGTCTAAAGCAGCGGTTCTCAACCTTCCTAACACTGCGACTCCTATGCAGAGAAAGTTTACTGAACCTAGACCAAGGGGATTTAAATATTAGGGCACACGGTCTCCTGCAAGATGGTTAGAATAAGATTGCTGATGGCTGGGAAGGATAAACTCCCTGCTGCACAAACTTGAGGGCCTGAATTCAGATCTCTATTACCCATGTAAAAGTCAGGGGTCAGGTTGAGGGGAGACGAGCAGATTCACTAAGGTCACTGACCAGTCTAGCCAAATCAGCAAGCTACAGGTTAAAGAAACCCTGTGTCAAAAACATAAGGGCTGGTGATGGCTAAGCAAGTGAAGGCATTTGTAGAGCAAGCCTGGCAACTTACACTTGACTGTGGGGAGCACATAATGGTGGAAGAGTAGAACTGACTCTTCAAGGTTATCTGATATCCACATAAAGCATAAATGTATACACATACAATAGTAATTAAGAAAAACAAGGAGTTGGGGGGAAATAAGGCAGGAAACAACTGAAGAAGATATGCTCTGCTGATCTCAGACTTCCAACTACCACATGCACATAGATATGAGACACACACACACACACACACACACACACACACACACACACACACACACACACAGGGGGGGGTGAGGGGGGAAGGCGCGCCTTAGTGCCCAAGAATTTGCATTTTAAACAAATTACCAGGTGAGAATGATGTCACTCAGAACCAGTGGTCTAGATTTTACTCAAATCAAAACTTAACAGAGGACCACAGAATATTCAGTGTTTTGGAGTATCACTGAACTCGTGGCCCTGACAACATAGAGCTGATAGTTTTGAACACTATGTGCCGTTCTTGTTTCTACTTCCCTCTACCTAAACACTCTCTTCCTTCCTAACTTTTATATATGCTGCTCTATTTGTCTTTTCTATTGATCCTCACCTGTGTGTCACTGAGACGTATCAACACATTGATCACACTTCCTGTTAGGATGTCATAACTGTTGGGCATTTAGAGTGAGAGAAAAATGGCAATGTACAACTAAACAAAGACACAGCAGAGCACTCATGAAGCACACGAAGGTCTTCCTAGTCTATCTTGAGTAAGAGTTCAAGGACCTGCACAATTCTGCATCCATCCTCTCAGTTCCTCAACCTGAACGCCAGGAGTCTTGAACTCTTTCCTGTTCACTCTCCTACTCGCATCCAAGCACTGAGTCCTGTCAATTCTCCCTCCTAAATTTTCTCTTATTTTTATTCCACACTAACAGAGCCCTAAACCGCCACCAGCTCAAGAAGTCTCCCATTTTCTATAAAGGATCCTCTCATTAATTTCCTAACTAAAATAACTTATTGACTCTAGCCTTAAAAGACACTTAATGAACTAAAGATGACCTGAAGGGACGTAAATGCCCGTCAAGATGTGGCTTCCATGCACACTGACAACTTCACTGGGTCTCCCTCTTCCTCCTCTGCATGTTCAGCATTAAGCTGCCAGTCTCTGGACCAACCATGGTCTTTCACTTTCTACAGGTGCCCAGGCTTTTAACAAGGCAAAATGGCATCGTCTACAAATGTGCTGGACCAAACTCACAGCTATTCTAAGCATGTGGCCCGTGCACAAGTTAGGCTTTTCATATAAACTGTTTTCTGTCTTGAAGAACGAATGGTATTTCTTTCCTCCTGGATTCTGGCCTGGTTGCTAATAGATTCAAAGGAATGCCATTCTCTTTTACGCTTTCCACAACACTGTACACTGCTCCCGTGGCACACCCCTATGCTTGTTAACTATGGCACTTCTAGTCATCGAACTGAAGGAAGGTGGAGATCGTTATGTACCTTCCGGCTGCTTCCTCCGCACCTAACACACTGCCTAACAAACAGGAAGCTCTCATATTTGTTAAATGAGTCCCTAGTATCTTTCATTATATAACATATATTGCACATGCACTGGAAATAGTAACATGCTTTTTGGATGATCAGAGTACTTGAAGAGAAAGCATGTCCAAAGGCAACAGCCTATGCAATTAAGTAATAAAAGTAAATCACATGCTAAACCCAAACCTTTAAAATTCCAAAACCAAGTAGTTGCTTCAGTATCAAGTAGATATGTCTTTAGGAAGACTTAAATACAAGGCATAGCAAAAGCCAATTTATTTACTTAAAAATTAACCCAGTTTCTGTTTTTAAAAGACAAACAAACAACCTACAGGCCAAGTATGGTTGCACACACTTTTCATCCTAGCAGAGACAAGAGATCTCTATGACCACTGAGCTAGCCAAAATTACATAGCGAAAACCTGCCATGAGCAAACAAAAATTCAAATTTTAATAATGAATAATATACTGGAACAAGTTTTTACATCTGAATAATTCTTTTGGGAAATTCTTGGTATTCTTATTAGGTCAATATCTAATTACAACTAAACTGTTAAATGAAGGCAATTTGAGAAAAACCAATTTGCCACAATGTAAAATTAATAACTTAGTTCACAGTAATAAAAAGTGAAAAATTTAAAAGGATAGCTATATTCATTTAGACAGCAACCTCAAGAAAAGGCATGGTTATCTATAACTGGTTCTCAACCATGGGTCACAACCCCTTTGACAAACTTCTATCTCCAAAATATTTAATAATGATTCATAATAGTAGCAAACTTACAGCTATGAAGTAGCAATGAAAATAATTTCATGATTAGAGATCATCACATGGTGAAGGGTTGCAACATTAGGAAGGCTGAGAACCACTGGTCTATACTTTACAGATAAATAAAACTCAAGAAAAGCAGTAGACAGACAGACAGACAGACAAAGAGATCTTTTAAAGAGAAATCAAGTAAACAAGGACAAACTAGAATCTAAGTAGAAGCTAGAACTTCATAGTGACCAAGCTTTAGTCCTCCTCACTACTGTCCAGGGAAGATAAATCAGTGCCAAGAAGTTCTAATCGACTTGGGCAAAGGGATCTAAATCCACTTTCATTAATAGTTAGGGATCTAAACAATTCTAAACCAAGGGTTCTCAACCTTCCTAATGCTATGACCCTTAAATACAATTTCTCATGCTGTGGTGATCCCCAACTACAAAATTATTTTCATTACTATATCATAACTGAATTTTGCTGTTACGAATTATTTATGTAAACATCTGATATGAGGGATATCTGATATGCGATCCTGTGGGTCGCAACCCACAGGTTGAGAACCGCTGCTCTAAAGGTATAGAACGGTAACTACAGCTACACAGGTACAATGTGAGTGTGGCTAAGTGTTGAGTGGCTGGGGAGATGCCTCAGCAGTTAAGAGCCTTTTCTGCTCTTGAAAGGACCTGAGTCACTCTTGGACTCCTCAGACGCACATGGCATACCCACTTACATACACATAAAATAAAACCTTCAAAAAAATATATTAGAGGGGCTGGAGAGATGGCTCAGTGGTTAAGAGCACTGACTGCTCTTCCCGAGGTCCTGAGTTCAAATCCCAGCAACCACATGGTGGCTCACAACCATCTGCAATGATATCTGATGCCCTCATCTGGTGTGTCTGAAGACAGCTACAGTATACTCACATACATAGAATAAATCTTAAATATATATATATATATATATATATTTGAAATCTGGTTTGATATCATAATAGATTAACTAGGCCCAATTATAAGAAAAATTATACAAATAGCTACTCTAATTTAAAGATTTTCTTAGTACACTCAATGCTTTCTAAGAAATTATATATTCCTTTATAATATAGTAAAATATGCTAAGAAAAAAGCAACTATTTTTCAACATTTTATCACTTCAACTTTCATAAACATATTTTTTTAATCTAGATGTATCCTGGAAGTTTACTAGAAAGCTTCTCTTACTTTACACAGAAGCATGACATAAGAAGCCAATGAGAGGCTGTGAGAGACGGCTCAGTGATGAAGAGCATGTACTGCTCTCACAGAGGATCCCAAATCAGTCCCCAGCACCTATATCAGACAGCTCCTAACTGTGTCTAACTCCAGTTCTCGGGACAAGCTCTTCTGGCCTTCTTGAGCACCTGCACACAGATGGCTGACAGGCTGACCAGCAGACAGACAACAAACATACACACACACACAGAATTTTTTTTTTAAAAAGCTTAATGAGTTTGATTCTCTTTAACAGAGAAATGCAATTACGATAATGTTCTACCAATTCAATATATACTAAATATAATACAATTAATACAGCAGGAGTAAATCATTATGAGGCTAAGCCAATCTGGCACAGTTTGACAGCAGGTTTAACACTGCAGGCTGAAAGCTCATGGAGAGTAGGCTGCGCCCAGTTATCTGACTCCCGGCAGACCTTGACTAGAGAGCTGATGAATGAACAAGTGACTATTGTTCTTGACAACAGTTAAAAGAAGAATTAATATAACTTCACACAAAGTAACAGAGCAGGAAAAAATTAAACGATTTGACTACAATCACACAATTGCTAAGCAATAAAAGATGCCTAAGAAATTAAGGAGTCATACTGAGTTATTTAAATACTCAAGATACTTCAGGCATGGACCCAGTGAGATAGCTAAGTGAGTAAAGGTGCTTGCTACCAAGCCCAGCTAAACTGATGAGATCTAGATTCAGTGAAACTTTATCTCAGAATTTAAGGTAGAAACAAAATGATTAAGGAAAATAAACCTCTGGCCTCTACATGTACACATTCTTACACTGGCAAACATACACACACTGACTCCCCCACTCACACACACACACCAAAATAACAGATTAAATAACAGCATTTAATCCCAAACTTCATCATAAGATTAAGATTTAACTATATACTAACACAGCATTTCCAAAATCTCCATATCCTATCTTAGAAGCTTTGAAGAAAAACTAGTATTATTCCAACACTTAATCAGTAAAAGTATACATCTTGCCTGATAGACAATGACTAACATAATTCATGAAAAGCTAAACCCCAGGAACACAGTAGGTCCTGGCCCTAAGCTTCTCTGTTTACAAGAAGAAATTCTCAGTAGCAGAAGATCAAACTATAGTCTATAAAGCTCAGAGGTTTCTCCCAACTGCTAAGCACTTTTGTGAAGCCTAAATGCATACATGCAGACACGGTGAAGAGGGTAGATGCATACATGCAGACATGGTTAGACAATGTGAAGAGGGTAGATGGCCAGCTGTTAGGAGGAGGACACAGCTGAGGAACACAACAGTAGGAAGAATTCTGTAAACGCACGCACGTGCACACACACACACGCTGGGGGTGGGGGCTCTTATTTTAAATTACAAGTTTTATACCAAAAAAAAAACATCCATTTAGTAGGGCACACTTCTATAATCCTGATACTCTGGAGAGTGAGGCAGTGAATAGCAAGTGTAAGGCCAACCTGGACTACCTAGTAACCTCTAGGCTAGCCTGAAACAGTCTTATACAACAAAACAAAGTCCCCCCAATTTAAAGTTATGAAAACACTTACTAAGGTTTATTTGACAACTTTTCTAAGGCACATCTTCCTTCTAATAGTAAAGATATGAGCAGTGGTGTTTGGTTAATTGAGACAAGGACCAGTCTGGTCAACATAGTTCCAGGCCAGCCAGGGCTACATAGTGAGACACTGTCTCAAAAGACAAAAAAGTTACTTTTTTCAAAAGGTAACTGTTGTCTGTGTTGCTCATAAATTAGTACAGTAATAATTTCCTTAGCTGTCGCTGTTGTAAGAAAAGCATCCATTCTCTAGTTTACAACTGTTCCCACCTACCTTGCAAATGTTACCAACCCAGTTATCCCCAATATGTACGAAGCATAGTGCTACAGGATAAAGAAATGTAGATGGCAAAAGGCCTTGGATGTTAGCATGCAAACCACTTGTTCACTATTTACACAGACAGACATCTCCTAGAATAAAATGCCTCCTACACACTTAAGCACTTACCCATTTTATTTTAAAAACAAAAATTAAACAATTAGATTTAAGTTCTATATTCTGAAGAAATTTAAGTCTATTACATTAAAAGTTATTCTAGGTCACGATTATTGTTTCTAAACAAAATAAAATTTTCCCCACAAGCTGCATCTGTAGATCTGCAATGAGACTTGCAGTGCTGTAAAAAGTCTATCCAGTAGAATCCTGCCCAGGACAACAGGATTAAACAGTTAAAGACTCACCTCATCACAGTCTCCTTCGACCATGGCATATATAGCTTTCTTTACCAAGTTAGTACCTAGAATATAGATCTGAGTATTAATAAAGGAAAAATAAATTTGAGAATCTAAATTATGATTATCATAACTGCATAAATGAAAATATTAAGTTTTATCTTCACTGCAGATATATACAATGATTATTTATAAGTGAAAAATAAACCATTTATCTGCTGGGAGCCCAGGGAACCTGAACATAGCACCAAGACTGCCCTGGAAGACCTACCTCCTGATAAGAGTCTTTTTTCTCAGGTTTAATATTAGTCGCAAGCTAGAGGGCTTTTTTGTTTGTTTGTCTGTTTGTCTGTTTGTCTTATTGTTACAAGATATTAGGATAGGTAAGAAGAAAAGAGAAAGGGGATATAATTACAGGAAGTATCTCAGAATTCCATGAGCTCTTAAGAAGTCACTGAATGATCAGAGCTGATTTTGGCAAATGGTATCCATATCTCCAGACACAGGGCACAAGACAACCAAACAAGAACGGCTTAGCCCACCGGGCCAAGATAAAATCAGTCTCAGTAAAATTTAGTGAGCCTGGCGAAACAAAGCCCGGCTCTCTCACTGATGTAGGTGGTATGCCTGTGATGTCTAGAAAAGTCTGTCATAATTCAGAGTCACATATCACATGATCTGACACATTAAAAGACATAATAGCTGTTAACTCTGACGTAAAGAAAAATAAAGTAGTGAGGTGTGCTGGAACACACCTTCTATCCCAGCATTTGGGAAGCTAGGTAGATAGACCTCTGTGAGTTCAAGGCCAACTTAGTCTACATAGAGTTCATGGCCAGCCAAGGCTACAAACTGAGAACCTATCTTAAATTAAAAAAAAAAAAGAATAGAAAAAAAAGACATTAAAACTCTTCATTTTCAAACCAGGTATGTGAGTGTGTACACATCTCAAAGCAAGGCAAGGCAAGGATGTAACCTTAAAATAATGGTTCTCTCACTGGAACTTGCCAATCAAGAGTACTGTTTCTCTTGAGTCCTTATCTCTTTGCAAAAGCACCAAAGTTTCAAACTTGTCTCTAAAACAAACCAAATTTATGACAAATTTTAGTAGAAAGTCCAAAAATAAAGTCCGTTAACTCTTAAATAAACTCAGCAAGTGGCACTTGGAAGGAGAATCTGTTTGAGGCCAGCAGTTTAATGAAAGATTGGGCACTATAACCCAATATTAAATAAATAATTAAAACCGTAACATATTCATAAGGGTTTCTCATGATGTGATCCCGACTTTGAAAGTCTTAATGAGCATTAACAGTGCATCCACGCTCTTTTAAAGCTACACGCTAACAAAACTGCTCAGACTACGAGTGGCAGCATCAATACTGGCTTAGCTTGATATGCATCCCAGAACTTACACACCCCAACAAGCACTTCTCCTTCTGATTTCCCACTGTGAAGAAAAGAGCCAGCAGGTACTACACACTAGGATAGCAGTTGTAACTAGGCTTCCAAAACAGTCCCAGGCAAAGCTTCAGCCCTACCAGGCAACTGAGCTTCTCAAGGAGGGGTCTAACCATCTGCTTTTAAACCACCCAGATGAGTCTACTGACAATTAAAAAAAATTATATGTTGACCCAGAGATGGCTCACCGGAGGATCAAACCCAGGTCCCAGGGATCCACAGGACAGAAGAGACTCCCAAAAGCTGTTCTCTGACCTCCACTCGTGCACTTTATCTCACACACTCACACACTCACACACACACACACACACCACACACCACACACCACACACCACACACACACTTTAAAAACTAAGGAATTCAATTTTTCTTTTTTTTTTTTTTTTTTTCGGAGCTGGGGACCGAACCCAGGGCCTTGCACTTGCTAGGCAAGCGCTCTACCACTGAGCTAAATCCCCAACCCCAGGAATTCAATTTTTAAAAGGCTTCAAAAATGAATCTGGGAATAGTAAGAAATATTACTTTTTTTGGACTCTCAAATAACAAGTCTAATGATTAGCATTAAGTAATGATAATTACTCCATAATTTTAGCTTGGTTAAAGTCCTCCCTCCAGACTAGTAGCTGGTATAAAATACCCTTGTAACTCTATTAAAAAACAGGAGTATTTCCTCCAGTTCTAAGTGAACTGAAATTATGAATGCGATTTTTTTAAAAAACCCTGAAGATAAAAACTCACCACATGCTATTTAAAAAAGAAAAAAAACTCTCAAAAACATTAATTTATAAAACCGGTTTTAAAAATGTTTAGAAAATACGTAGAAAGAAAAAAAAGTCTTAAGGACAGTGAGATGGCCAAGCAGTCCAAGCCTCTGCCTTTCATGTCTGATAATCTAGAGTTCAAGACCCAGGACCCATGTGAAAGGAGGACTCCCACAGCTGTCCTTGGACGCCTATGTAATTGTGTGTGTTACCAACACACTGTAATAAATCTATAATAAAACTTTTCCCCCCTTACCTTGAAGTTTATTCCTCCAGTCATATTTAAATCTTTTGTTTCAAAACACAAAAATGAAAATAATGTATGCACTCTCTGTGAAGTAACGTTTTCCTTACCGATGCCATTTCTCCTGTACTTGGAGTCCACGGCTAACATGGCTATATAACCTCTGCGGAACATCTTTTTGTGCATATCCAACTTGCATACGATGGCACCTACACACTCCTCCCCTACCATGGCCTTGAAAATAAACAAACAGTTATGAAGAGCACATTGCCATCAGACACTGCAAAATTACCAAGGGAAAACAGCAACAGGCTCTGGGTCAGCATTTCTGAGAGATCAGAACTTCGGAGCAAGACAGCAATCTCAAAACTTTACAAATATTGTTATTTCTAAAACTCAAATTTTCTTCAAATTGACTCTTTTAAATTCTTATTAAAACCTTCAGGCCAGGGGAGTCAAGATTTCTACAAGATAAATACTCAAGTACATTTACTGACTACATTGTCAAATGCATATAATTAAAATCATTTGCAATCAAAGGTCTGTTTACATTTTGAGACCAGGGAGTAAGTGAAAAGTTATTTAAAAAAAAAAAAAAGTCTACTTATTAGAACACAATAAAATACTGTACAAATTATCCACCAGCAAAATATTACAACTTCTTATAATAAAGAAAATTAATATAAAACCTAATATAACTGAAAATTACACCTGGCAGTTAACGTTGATCAGGAAATAAGTACCTAAGATTTTTTTTTTTTTTTCAGAAAAAGCACTGTTTAGAGGGTTATTACTTAGATCACACTCAAAAAGTACTTTAGCACCATAACTACATGACGATCTCACTTTCAGGATATACGACAGTGTGAATCATCATCATAAAGCGTCCAGAAATTCAATAGGTTGCACTCAGGAAGCTAAGGTGGGAGAGTCTGAGTCAGAGGACCCTAAGTTCAAGGCAGCTTGCTCTACACGACAAGGCCTGTCTCAAACACATTTCTCTCAAATACAAATCCTTACATTAGTGTAACAGAATAATGACTTATTTATATTTTAATAAAAATATTGTTATCAGAGTATTAAAGGTTAAATGTTAAATAATGCTGATAACTCATTTTGATATTTCAATGTTGTTAATGCAAATGTTTTTAAAATATTTTAAAAGTTCTAAAAAGTTCTAATAGCGTATCCTGAGAAATATAATAGGACATTATCTCAGAAGCATTATTTATTTGTAAGTTAACTTTCCAACAACACCTATTTGAACACCACTAGGAATTGGTCAAAACATTAGTAAGCAACATTTAGCATACACTTAATATAATTATTTTAACTTGAATTTGCTGTAACATTTTGTGGTCTGTTGCTCAATAATTTCCAGAAATTTATTTTTTAAATAAACTGTGGGAAAATCTTTGTAGGCAAGATAACTTTAAACCATTTCACATAAACCTTAACTAGGCTGAAAGAAAATCTTTTGGAAGGAATATTAAACTCAACCGGTAACAGTTCATTCCATTGTATCACATATTCCATAATTATTCTGGATCAAAAAAACCTTACAATTATTTCCATTTTGTTTTCTCATTCATATCAATTTAATTCACAACAATCAATCTGGTTTGTTTTGTATTAAGACCTGAAACAGAGACAAAAGTTATCTACAAAAACTTTTACTTACTTTATAGGGCTGAAGACTGAACCTAGGACCAATAGCATAGTATGCATGTACGCTCCAGCCCCACTAATACCATTTTCTGATTTGGATTGTCAAATGTGTGTGTGTGTGTATGTGTGTCTGTGTGTGTGTGTGTGTGTGTGTGTGTACATAACACATATATGGACATGTGTAACAACCAGAAAATATTTGACCTGACCTAATAAATTAGGTTCATGTGAATACATGTAAATCTTATATAAGACCATAGGACAGCTATATCCTACAGTTAATTAAGTCATTCAAAAAGAAAAATTAAAACCACTAAAAGTACAGCTAGATAATACTTTCAAACTGAACCAGAATTTCAAGTATTTGTCCTCTCATCATGTAAATAAAAAGCAAACAAAAAATTGTTAGTTCATTCTTGAGACTACATTGCTTCCCTAATTTAAAAGTGTAGATAAGTATAAATCAAATTGTACAAATTATCTAAAATAAAAACCTGATGTGGTTTGCGCCTTATAAAAATCAATATTGTAATCTTTCCTAATTGTGTATTATCATTTACAAAAATCACTAAATTGCTCAATTTTTTTCCAAAGAAAAGCTGCTGTATACATTTTGAAGCACAATATTAAATGTGCTTTCTGAAGTGTGGGAAATGGCAAATCACCTCAAGTCTGTTAAGACTAGAGAACTAGGATAAACGTCCATGTAAAATACAGCTTCCCAAATCCCAGAACACTAACCCTGGAGGATGCCAGAAGGTTAAATCTACAATGGAAGTACTGAATCACACTGGTTGCTGTCTACCTAAGAACTTCTGAAAACGCTACATAACGCTTATGGTAACCGACGGGACTCATGTTTGTACTGGCTTCTATTTTCCAAAGTGTTACAAATATTAGGAAGAATTTTAAAACTTATTTTTATGAGTCAACCAAGTATAGACAATTTTTATGGTTCAACCTCAAATTCTCCATTAGGTCTAGCACATTATCCCTGGATCCTAGAGGTGCATTGCAAGTTTTAATCCCGGGACTGATGTGTACGGACAACTGCCCCTTGCTGAAGACAACTCCATGCTACGATATGTTTCATAAACTAGGTCAAGGGTATGTCTGCCATGAGAGGCCAGGAGACCTGGATTCTACCTTTACCTCTCTGCTACTAAACAGCTAGAGATTTAAGTATCACACATCACATGGTTTTCATTTCCATTAAAAAAAGTATTAGGTGGGTCTACATTATCTTTAGGGTTGTTCTTTCAGATACAATTTGGGAAAAAACATAGGTTTTATTTATAAAAATTCATACCAATATGAAAGACCCAGTTGTAAAGACCTCTGTTGTACATCACTTCATTGTTTGCCACCTCCAAAGTCATACCCCATACTTTCATGAGGTACCTTAGAAAAGCTGTTTGTACACATCTCAACTTCTGGATATGTGCTACTTAACGTTAAACTTTGACTAGTAAAGGCTGAAGGGCAAATTAACTGATCGAGTAAGAAGGCTCTACACAAAAGACTGACACTTCCTATAGTCTAAAATGTCAGAAAACAGAGGTCTAGATAAAACATTCAAGCCCACTCCCACTGAGCCACATCCCTACCTCCATTTCAGTTTAAAATGTGACTCCATTTTGCACTTTTGTGGCTTAACTTACAGTCAAATCAATCCACAATTTTGAGGAATGGCATTTGATGACATCTGTAGTAGTGGTGCATATTCACTGTGTAATACTGCCCCACATTCACCGACACTAACACATCTTAGAACTGTTAGAGTCTGATTTTTGGAACAGGCTCGCGCTCGCGCTCGCTCTCTCGCTCTCTCTCTCTCTCTCTCTCTCTCTCTCTCTCTCTCTCTCTCTCTCTCTCTCTCTAGGCCTGGCTGTCCTAGAACTCAATATGTAGACTAGGCTGCCCTTGAACTCAGACTTCCTCCTGCTCCTGCCTTCCGAGGGTTGGGAATAAAGGCGTGCACAGCCATGCCCAGCAGAACTACTTTGTACAATGTTAAGAATCCAGGGTGGGGGTACTGAAATAAAAAATACCTCAAGTTAAAAAATGTTTTAAAATAACGTTTAAGCATAATTAACTTGGAAGCTAGCAAATTACCAATATCTACAATTTCCATTAGTATTTCTGGATTACCACCAAGCTGTGGAAGCAACCACAAGACTTTTGAAGTCTTATCAAAACATTCTGCAAGGAATATTGAGTACAACTCTGTCAAGGTTAAGACAATAAATAAAAGTGGGAACTTTACTCTCTTAAACATCAATGAAAACATGTCCTATGCTAACCACACATAGCTTACCCCTTAAGTCTAACTATCTAATTAAAGGTTCCATACAGACTGAACGGAGTCTCTATTACTGTTGAGAGATTACTGATGCTGGGAATGCAAGCTTAAATTATCTTATAGGATAGACAAATGTATTCAGTTCTTACATACAGGTAATAAACACTTCAGTCAGCTGTATCTACACAAACCAGTTTTTGGACTGTTTTTGAGTAGTTTCACACTTGTTTCCTGCATCCCACAAAAGGGCCTTCTGTTCAAGTTTCAGCAGCTCTCGGCCACCGGAAGTGTTAGACACCTGCACTAGCACCCCTGAAAGCAGGCTGACACAACTGTTCATGGTCCTTCTGAAGGAAACAGGCTCACGGTCAGTGAACATGGCCCACGATTCCATTCATGTGGCCAGAGCAAGTTTGCTGACAGCCACGTTCACCAAAGCATATTTACCGCATGTATTCTTCCCCAACTACGGCTGGGACTGAGTTACTACTAAGGCCTGCATCGGAACAGAACCACGTTCCAATTCAATCACGGCAAAGTGCTCTAGGGATGAGTAAGGTTAAACATGATTAGAAGCTAGTGTAAACAGGATATAAGACACCCCCCTGTGAAACATGCTTTGCACAGAGTAGCTGCTGTTACACCAGTCACAAGTTAACCCAGACCACGAGCTCTTACCTTCCACACAGTTCCACGGAATACCTGGGAAAGTGCGCACTTTCGCGCCCCACCTCTGTAAGGTACTAGGAAAATGAAGGATACATCCAGGGCCACACACTGGGCCCTCACACTCCCTGCCCCGTGTGGCCTGGATCTCTGCTGGGCTCACCCTGTTTTCATTCCATCCACTTACCAAGAAACACAGCTGTGGCCAGTTGTGGATAAAATATCTATACGTATAAATGGAGTAGGGTTCAGACAGATCTTTGGTGATCAGTCTCATGATATCAGGCATTTGGAGCTCAGATTCATATCGGACGTATCGTATCGTCCGATCCTCCCCGGGCTCGGCCTCCCTGCCCAGGGAGCTACTTAAACTGCAGCCGGTGGTCAGAGACGAAGACAGCAGCCGCACCTGCTCGTCCTCCTCCTCCTCCTGCTCGTTGCCCTCCACCAGTCCATTCCGGGCCGTCGCGGGGTCGCTTGCCGCCCCCGCCGCCGCCGCTGCCGCTGCCTCTGGCCGGCCGGGGAGTGCAGTTCTTGCATTGTTGGGGACCGAGTGGAGAGGTCTCTCCCCCGGGTGTCCCTCGGCTCCTTTTGTGGCAGTCACTTTGGGGGCCCCGTCGGGGGCGGCCGCCTCCGCTGCACTCAGAACCTTACTCTTGAGGGTCGCCGCGGCCCGGAGGTGTCTCAGTTCTGGGCCGATCAATCCGTTGAGCTGCTGCTGCTGCTCCTGAGGCAGCTGCGGGCAGCGAAGGCAAGAACGCGCCTTGGCCGCGGTCGCCGCCTCGCCGCCCGCCGGGCTCCGGCAGCCGCCTTCGTGCTCCTCGTCGTCCTCCTCGTCCTCGCTGCAGCAAGCGAGCGCGGCCCCCGCCGGGAACGGGCAGCGGAGCTCGGCCGCCGCTGGGGCCGCAGGCGCTGGTGGTGGGAGGAGGCTGCTAGGCCCAGGCGGTACCTCCGCCATCCTAGAAGCGACACAGCCGAGAGAGGAGGCCATGAGAGGCGGCCGACCGGCGCCAGGCAGCGCGGACTGGCGGGCCGGGGGCGGCCGAGGCGGGGGGAACAAAGGCAGAAACCGTCCCTCACCGAGTGTCCCCAACGCCGCGCCGCCCCCACGCCGCCGCGCCGCCGTGCCGGCCACCGTCCCTGGCCGCCCGAGCCCCGCCGCCGGCCGTGTCACCGCCTCCCACCCGCCCCTCCTCGCGGCTCACCCCGCGCCGCTCCCCCGCCGCCGTTGCCGCCGCTCCTCTCCCTCAGCCACCGCCGCAGCCGCCTTCACCGCCGCGGCCGCTCCGCCGCCGCCTCCGTCGCCGAGCCTCTCACCCGGCCGCCGCCGCCGTAAAGCGCCTCGCCTGTTACCCCGGGTAAAGTTTCCTGGGCCAAGCTTTACGACACTTCCCTGCCTACCGGCTGCCGGGCCAGAAAAGGGGGCGTGGAGGGAGGTGACCTGTGCAGGGGCGGGGCCCGAGGTGTCTCCGGAGGGCTTCCGGGAGGCCGCGTGCCGGGGGTGGGGCTCTAGCCTGAGGTTCCTGAGGTTCCAGCGGAAGTCGCCCGGCAGCCTCCCGGGGTGGGCAGGGCTAGGTGCTCTCAGGGCTGCTGGCTGTTGACGTCCAACCTCTAGTGCCTTTTTGCAGCTGTACTGTTACAACTTTTGCTCTGACCTGGCGCGTGGGGCAGGGAGCAGCGACTACAAAGGCAGCAAATCCGCGACTGGACCGCGAAATAGAGGGAATTTAAAGCATTGATGTGTGGAGATCGCATTTTGCAATAAGAAAACCTTTACCCCGTTGGGACAAAAGAACGGCTAGTAGTCTTCCAGAGTCCCTCTTGCCCCATTCCTCCCTCTCGAAAATTGAAGGCATAAATGTGACAAACAGGTGCTGGACAACTACAGGAAACACCCGGGGAAAGCGACAGGGATGGTGGCGCCTAAGAAGCACACATTCCTGATTAGTGATTGTAATTGTGTTAGGTTGGGAAGCACCTGGAAAGAGTTCACGGGATCCCCCCCATGTGGCATGCTAAGCGGGTGTAGAAACCTCAGCCTGCATTTGAGCGTGTCGGTTACCTCTGCTTTAATCCACAGCTGGTAGTTGTCTGCATATCTGATCTGAGAGTTGAGTAAATAACTCACATGTGTACTTCTAATCAGGTTACTTATTAAGTTGTAGGAACCGAAGAGATGAGTTAGGGGTAAGGAACACTTGCTGCTAGGACTGGCTTCCCAGCACCCAAAAGGCAGTTCACAGTTGTCTGTAATCCCAGGTCAAAGGGATGCTACAACCTTATCTGACCTCCAAGGGCATCAGGAATGTGCACAGTTATGCCTACATACAGGCAAACACCCATTAACATGTTTTTTTTTAATGTGTAAAATAGCGTTTTTTTATTTATTCAAACTGTTTTATAGAGCTATTCAGGTATGTACAAGATTAATGTTTTCAGAGAGAGGCTTCTAAGACAGAAGGTGGTTGCGACTTTGTGCTATAATCCAAACCAAAAATAAATAAATAAATAAATAAATAAATAAATAAATAAATAAGTGAGCGGCAGTAGTTGGCACGAGTCAGGAATCCAAGTTCCCAGGAAGCAAAAGCAAAAGGCTCAGGAATTCAGAGTAACCCTGGGCCGCATAGCAAAACCGTTTCTAAAAATAAATACTAAGTAAAAATAAAAATAATTTTCAAGCGAGATTAACCTGCACTGGGACAGGGTTTTAGACACAAGGGTGACGATCCTTTTCACTAAGAATAGTAAAGGTTGCTACCAGCTCAAGCAAAGAGACTCGGCCTCTAAAGATCATACGATTTATAATTATCTACCAGGTTCTGTGCAAACTGTCCTCTATACATTATGACTCTTACGAATTCGTGTCTTACAAAAGTACGAGTTCCTGTAAAAACAGGCATGAAAACACATATATTTCAGTCTTCTCAGTAATATGAAAAAAAGCTAAATAAGTAGCTATAAATTTGAGAATGACTGACTAAATAAGCTATTTTGTTCCTTGTGTGTTGTGTGTGCCTGAGTGTGTGCACGTGTGGGAACACATGTGGACATAGGTGTTTTCAGGCATGAGGATGCTTGACACAGATATCAGAAATCCTCCCCCGTTACTTGTCTGCCTTGTTCTTTGGGGGGAAATCTGTCAGTTGACCCCAAAGCTCACCAATGGAGCTTGTCTCGCAGAGAGCTTGCTCCAGAGATCCCTCTTTTCCACCTTCTCAAGCCGGAATTACAGGAGCTATCACACCCACCCAGCATTTGCTTGTTCTGAGGCTTTGAACTCAATCGAGTTCCCTTGCTGGTAGAGCAGTTTAGCCATCTCACGGCCCTGAATTACTCCCACGATTATTCACAATAAAATAACCATTTAGTATGTGTGCTACCTCCTCTTAACTTGACGTAAGCTAGAGTTACGTGAAAGGAGGGAACGTCCATTGAGAAAATGCCTCCATAAAATCAGGCTGTAAGGTATTTTTCTTAGTGATTGATGTGGGAGGGACCAGCCCATTGTGGGTGGTGCCGTCCCTGGGCTGTGGTCCTGGGTTCTGTAAGAAAGTAGGCTGAGCAAGCCATGGGGAACAAGCCAGGAAGCAGCACCCCTCCATGGCCTCTGCATCAGCTCCTGCCTCTAGGTTCCTGCCGGGCTTGAGTTCCTGTTCTGACTCCCTTCAATGATGGCAGTGGGTGGAAGCTTAAACCAAATACACCCTTTCCTCCCCAGCTTGCTTTTTGTCACAGTGTTTCATTGCAGCAGTAGAAACCCTGAAACCATTTTGGAATAAGTTTCTACAGGAATTTACATGGAAACACATCCTAAAGCCAAGCTAGGGAACCACAACTGTACTCTCAGGACTTGGAAAGCAGAAGCAGAATTGCCACCAGTTCAAGACCAACCGAGTCTATATATGGAGTTCTAGACTAGGCAGACTACGTAATGAGACCCTGTCTCAAACACAAAAGCAGAACTGCCCCCAGGCCTGGTAACATATACGTGTAATCTTAGCATTTGGGATGCCGAGGTAGGAAGTTTGCAAGTTCAAAGCTAGCCTTTGCTACATAGTGAGTTCAAATTAAACACAGGCTACATGGTAAGACCCTGTATGGAAAAATACGATACAATCATATTTTCAAGCATGTGAATATATTGTTTAAAGATATACATTTAGGTCAAATATACTGGTAACCACCTATAATCCCAGCATCCAAAAGCCTGAAGGGAGAGAATCATGAGTTTGAGGTCAGACACAGTGAGAGTCTGTCACACATATAGAGGGTTGAACCAAGTTTGGTTCCATATGGTACCAAACTCAGTCCATGGGACCTGATGCCTTCTTCTCACCTACTTACGTACCAGGAATACACACAGTGCACCGCGTACATACATGCAAGCAAAACACCTATACCAATAAACAAGTTTTTAAAATGTTAAGTAGATATTATATATATATATATATATGCACACATATGTGTTTCAAAATACATAGTTTCTAAGCATTACATGGAAGTCTGGCCAAAGAAGCATGATCTATTCAAATCATGAGGGAAGGATTCCCAAACAACCTCACACAACACTCGAAGAAGTTTATGGGAAACTTTCACTCAGAATAATGTTTCTTAGCATGGTTTGTATATGCTTGGCCCAGGGAGTGACAATATTAGAAGGTGTGGCCCTGTTCAAGTAGGCGTGGCCTTTTGGAGTAGACGTGGCACTGTGGGTGTGGGCTTGAAGACCCTCATCCTAGTTGCCTGGAGTCTTCTGCTAGCAGCCTTCAGATGAAGAGGTAGAACTCTCAGCTCTATGCCTGCCTGGATGCTGCCATGTTCCTGCCTTGATGATTATGAACTGAACCTCTGAACCTGTAAGCCAGCCTCAGTTAAATGTTTTTATAAGAATTGCCTTGGTCATGATGTCTCTTCACAGCAGGAAAACCCTAACTAAGACAGAAGTTACCAGCATAGTGGGGTATTCCTGTGAAAACCTGACCGTGTTTTCGGTAAGATTGTGGAAAGACTTTGGAACTTTGGGCTAGAAGAGCCATTGGGGTGTTAAGAGCTCTGTGGGATGTTCTGTAGGAGCTTGGAAGATAATGTTGAGGACAGTGCAGAAGGTGGAGGCCTGGCTTGTGAAATTTCAGAGGGAAGATTACAGACTCTTATCAGGGCCATTGCTGTTTGATTGTGACGATTCTGTGGTTTTGGTTAGCTGGGGCTGAAGAATCAGCCGTGATTAACAAGATACCAGAACCACTAAAGCAAAATGTTTGCATTACTGGGTCGACTGATGCTGGTCAGCTGGAGCTAAGAAATTAGCAGTGATTAAGAGGACACCGGCATCACTGAGGTGAAATCATCTGGGAAGCGTTTCCTGAGAGCACAGAGAAGCTGTGTTCCAGAGCAGTCACGGTTGTACCTCATGTTGGCAGCCAGACTTGATGATGTGTAAGAGTCACCCAGGTGGGACTGGTTTTGAAACGTGAAGGGTAGCAGCTGATGATTGGGACTATGAAAGGCCAAGAGGCCATTGGTGAGAGTGCAGCCTCAGAGGCAGTTGAAGGCCCAGGACTGAAGGGGTCATGCAGAGAAGTTGAGGCTTGGCACCGTGAAAAGAGCCCATGAGAGGCTATTTGTGAAAGTGCAGTCCAGTTGCAGCAGAAGACAGCAGCGTTTTGGAGATGCCAGGACCATGAGATGACCACCAAGAACAGCAGCAGCAATGGAGTACAGGCAGCTGGAGCCTAGAAGACAAGCTGTGTGCTACAAAGAGCAGAGCTGGAAAAGTGACCCAAGCCCTTGGAGGAGCCCAGAAGACCATGAGTGGATCCCAGACATTGGACAGTTAGAGTTTGCTTTTGCATTTGATTGTGACTGTGCCCTGATATTTCTCCCTCTTGAAGGAAGAATGGATTTTAGTGGAGCCCACAGTTAAGAGATTTTGAATTGAAAAAAGACTAAAATTTAAAGGAGATTGGATATTTTAAAGGGACTGAAATTTTAATATGTAAGAATTTGTAAAGAATGTGGGACTTTTAAAGTTATTTAGATCCTGGGGATAAATAAAGTAAGGGTTGAGGCTTAATAGTGGTGTGTTTGTGTGTCAAGTTGACAAGGGGTCAGTTGTATTGGTTGGTTTTGTGTGTCAACTTGACACAAGCTGGAGTTCTCACAGAGAAAGGAGCCCCTTTAAGGAAATGCCTCTATGAGACCCAGCTGTAAGGCATTTTCTCAATTAGTGATCAAGGGTGGGAGGGCCCAGCCCATTGTGGGTGGTGCCATCCCTGGGCTGGTGGTCCTGGGTTCTATAAGGTAGTAAGCTGAGCAAGCCAGGGGAAGCAATCCAGTAAGCAACATCCCTGCATGGTTTCTGCACCAGCTCCTGCCTCCAGGTTCCTACCCTGTTGTGGGTTCCTGTCCTGAATTCCTTTGATGATGAACAGCAATATAGAAATGTAAACTGAATAAACCCTTTCCTCCCCAACTTGCTTTTTGGTCATGGTGTCTTGAAGCAGCAATAGAAACCCTAACTAAGACATTAGTCGTTCACTTTGGAATACAACTGTATCAATAAAATAAAATAAAAATGACCCCAGTGGAAAAAAGAAGGGCAACTAGTCTTCAAGGTTTTTCTCTATTGTTATTTGACAATGAATTTAGTCACACTGAAGGGCTGGCTGATTGGATATCGTCTCTCCAAAAGTTATTTAAAAAAAAAAAAAAGTCAGAATTTTGGGACAGGGAGATGGCTCACAGGATAAAGGAGGTTGCCACTAAGCCTGATGGCCAGAGCCTGATCCCAGGGACACACATAGTGGAAGGAGAGAAACAACTCTCTTGAGTTGTCCTCTGACCTCTACACATGAGCTGTGACAGGTATACCCTCCCCCTTCCTAACCCCTCCCCTCTCTCCCTTACACACACACACACACACACACACACACACACACACACACACTAAAATGGTTTTTAACCTGTTGTTGTTATTGTTATTATTCAGAATTGTGAAGATCTCCTTAAAGTCGAAGACTGTTACTTTGTATCCCTTAGCAAACACACAAAGGAGTCCCGAGCCTTTTTGACACTATCATTCAGCAGTCTAGAATTCTTATAGTAACAAAGGAAATTCCGGCTTCCTTTATAATTAGGCAGAAATGTCTCTGACATCTGAGAGCCAAAGAGTTCTCTTTGTAATCCAGTATTAAAATCTCAGCAATGTACTTCTGGGTCGGGTGACATCTCTAGGAAGTTTCTTTTTCTACTTGGGAACTAAAAAGTTTCCTTTTTTTACTTTTGACTTGACAGGATGATAACGTTGTTGGGGCATGGAAATAGAACTAATTCACTACAGTGCCCCAGGCATATCTGCCTGCTGGGAAATTCTCTAAAGAAAGCTACCTCCGTGAGCAAAGGCTTCACAGGAAAAGAAATGGCCTCAAAGCAGGGGAGGGACATACAGCTACTCCTCTGTCTCAGTAATTGGTATTTCCATTGCTTTGTAATATCCTATGTTGCAATAGTCCCTTGGAGGGGGGGGGGGACACTTGTTGTTCTCTTTTGATAACAAAAGGACACATCTTAAATTCTAGAGAGAAAAACTCTCCCCTCGTTAAACCAGTTAAAATGAGCAGCAGAGATTTCAAAACAACATCTTAAAGCAACTTCCTGGAATTTCTCCGAAGAAGAAAAACTTCTTTCCAGAGTCTCTTCCATTGGCAAGCCATTTTCCCCTCATTGGCTAGGTTTAGAGGAGAAACTGTGCTGTGCCTACCTGCGAGGTAGCTGTGGGAATGAAGGCATTAATAATGAAGAGATGCTTCGAGGTCCCTTAACTCAGCAGGGTGACCCGATGTGCCATAGGCGCAAACACTGAATAATTTAAGTATGTGTGTAGTTTTGTTTTACATGTCGTGTGGTTCTAAATCCTACTAATCTTATCTATTATACATAAGCACTGGATGTGTGTCCCTAGCTTTTCTCATTCTAGCGCAAAGAAAGGGCATATCTCAAATCTGGGGGCTGTGTAATTTAGCCAAAGGACAGATGTTAGAGAACTGTAGTTTTACTCCCTAACCTGATACACTCTGAGGTCCCCAGTTCAACGTGTTTTAATTAACATTGATTTCTTCCCTTCCAATTGAGGGCTTGGGGTGGTAGTCTGTTCTTTAACCTTTTGCCTTCCTTTGAGAACAGTAATTGGCAGTCTCAACTGCAGGCACAGACCGGAGGCCGGAGCCACACAGGGTCATAGACAAACAACAATACTCTTCCCTCACTTTCTACCTCTTTACTGAGCCAGCAGACCTGAATGGACTGATCCTGTAGGTACAACAGGGCCGGTGAGAGGCTTGGGGAGAATTATCCTTCCTTCATTTGAAAGCTGTTGAAAGTTATTGGTCTCCAATTTAGCTGTGCCCTTAGCCCTTGGTACCTCAGATGCTGTTCATCGTGTCTCTGGGTCCAGTCCCAGCCCACCACGGCTGAATCACTGCTGGCTTGTCACACAGCCACAGGCAACCGCTGCCACTTCACTAAGAAAGGGAACTATTTCTTAACTGTGAATCCCACCCTAGCCGATAAACTCACCCATATCTGAACTCACCCTTGCCTACCTCCCCCCCAGTCCGGAGGGTGGGAGACAGCTCTCCTGGTTCCGCATGGCTCACACCCCCCTCCGTCTACAAGACTCACGAAGCCTAGTTCAGGGCCTCTGTGGTCTCCTGGTCACAGTTGCCCCTGAATGTTAGAGCTCCATGTTGCCTTAGTGGCAATTGTGCCTCAGTGTTGGAAAACACGCTCGGGTTGGAAACTGTCCCTTCTCCTGTGCTATATATCTAGCCTTGTCATCACAAATTCATCCATACTATCACACCTGTCCTATTTCAAGAGCAGGCTCACCCTTTAACTAACGTGTCTCTCATTCTGTCCGCTAATACCCCTCTGGCAATAGTCACTTGCTGTGTTACCAAAGCTGGACCTTTCCCCTCCTTAGTACCCTGTCAATGTTCCCATGTGGCATTTCCTCCTGCCCTTCAAGTAGTTAGACCATTTTCCATTCTTCCAGTAAGAAATTCAACTCAAAATAGTCAATTAATGGTGATGGTCATATGAATGAGTGACTTTAGAGGTTACTTGTCTGAATTATGCCAAGTGATTTCTAGTCCCTGTGGGCTGTGCTCGTGATAACCACCTAGTCCACTCCTGATAGGGTTTTTTTTTTTAAAGATTTATTTTTTTTATTATGTGTACACTGTAACTGCCTTCAGACACACCAGAAGAGGGCATCGGATCCCATTACAGATGATTGTGAGCCACCATGTGGTTGCTGGGATTTGAACTCAGGACATTGGGAAGAGCAGTCAGTGCTCTTAACCGCTGAGCCATCTCTCCTGCTCCTGACTCCTCCCGGTTTCACACAGGCATGTACACCTTGCCACGTACAACCAACCTCTGTGTGCTTTGGACATCTGCGCCTGCGCTTCTTTGAAACATTCCTTTGCTTGTCTGTGGCTTCTTCTAGAAAAGTTTTAAAACATTGTGAGTGTCTGTGCATCTTGAGTGCTCAATGCTTCTGAAAGCCGTAAACGGAGGCCCAGTCCCCTGAAACATGAGTTTCAGACCCAATCCCCTGAAACATGAGTTTCAGACCAGTGTAAGCCACCGCGTGGGTGCTGAGAACCGAACCCAGTTCTTCTGCAAGAACAGCCAGTGCTCCCTTACAGAGCTATATTTCTAGCCCCTATTGAAAGAATTCTTAAGGGTAGGAATTCTGTCTTTGTACAATGCGTTTATCCTAGTTATGGGTGCAAGACTGAGTCCTATTATATCCTTTAAGAATGCAGCTCCCTATTGGTATAAATGCCCTTAACCAGGTTTAATTATGTAGGACTTTCTTTTTTCCCATACATGCCGTACTTGGGGCCTAGGGCAGCAGTTCTTAAGATCATCACTTATAGCTACAGTTGTATTATTTAAAATGAGCATTTGGAGGCAGTGTTTACAAGAAAACAGCGTTTTCTACGGTTGACCTTGTTATTTTGGCTGCAGGTCACCACAGCCTGCCTGAAATGTCTCAGAAAAAGGACAGTTTTCAAGGCTAGGACCCAGGCTATGAAAAAGGTAAGTATACTTTGTAAACTTGAACATCGAGTTACAACACAAATCATCTGAAATAAAATACTTGTTTTATTGTTTTGTATACGTGGAAAAAAAACTTCAGAAAACAACCAAGACTTCTAGACTTTTTTATATATAAACTTTAGAAGTAACCAACACACACACACACACACACACACACACACACACACACACACACAACGCTAAGCCAGCAGCACTACAATGCTCACTGAAGCGGTTCGGTCTCTGTCACTAATATGTACTTTGATTGAAACTCATTTTTAGTATGTGCACAAAATCTCCAGTGCAGCTGCAGTGGGGAAATAGAAAAGTGCAGTAACCTTCCGAGATAACGCCGGGTTTCCACACAGCCATGGAACTCTCCGAAGTAGAAAGGGCCGGCCCGCTCCTCGGCTCCCACTAGAGAAACCTTTGAAGTTCGGGAGCGGCTGATGGTCCCTTTGATCCTCTCAGTCTTCTTGCACTTCAAGGAGCTTTGGGGGAGAGTGGTTTTGCTTATCACTGGGACCTATTGTTAAGCCAAAGAAAAGCAACTTCCTAGATTTGTTGAGCTAACTGGAGCAGGTGAAGGACGCCCCCCCTCCCCCAGCTGTGGGGGCTGCCACTTAGAGCGCTCTGCATCCCTTTCGCCTGGTCTCTAACTCACTTGCAGCAACTGTAGATGGGTTAACTGCCATAAAATTCATGCTGGTATAAAGATTTTTTTTAAGTCATGGTTTTTTTAACAAAAGAGATACTCATTCAGAGAAAACACTAAGAACTCTTTTTAAAAAGTATTTTACACAGAATGACCCTCAGAGACATACATACATACATACATACATACATACATACATACATACATACATACATGCATACATACGTATTGGGTCTTCTATGTATCTCTGGCTGTCCTGGAACTCATTACGTAGATATTATATACACTAGGCTGGTCTTGAACTCACAGAGATCCACCTGCTTTGCCTCCTGAGTGCTGGAATGGAAGATGTGCCCCACCATACCGAGCTACTTTCTTAATTAAATAAAAACACAATATATTTTATGTGAAAGATAGCAGTTGATTTAAATCATGCAGTTTGTATACAAAAAAAAAAAACCCCTATTTTTAGAGAGGAGAACCTGAAACAGACTTTATTCACAGCAAGTACAACCATGCACGTAGCTGGGTAGGATGGCATTCACTCAGGAGGCAGAGGAAAGCAGGTGTCTGAGTTGTTAGTTCAAAGACAGCCTGGTCTACAGAGCAAATTCCAGGACACCCAGGGCTACAGACAGAAATCCCGTTTCCAAAAAATAAAAATAAATTTTTTTTTGCGTGTACATGAAAAAACATATTCCAAAGTTCAAAAGCTGTGTAGACTTTTTTGTTCACTAATTAAATATATGTTGGACATCAATGTATAAGTAGTTAATATTAATTAAAATTATATGAACATTTCTTGTGTCTTTGAAGATTATTTGTAATCATTAGTGAATCCTATTTTATTCATCCCGTATTGTAAGAGGTGTCTTTAAAGTATTAGAAGCCAGCCAATGTATCGCCATGTATTCATTCTCCCCTCCATAAAATATTTGAAAAGCAAATTTAAAGTACGGAGTTGGGGACTGAGGAAGAGACCTAGACACACAGGACAAACTTGAGGGCTTAGCCCTTGATGCAATAAGCCTAGCATCTCCGAGACCACCGTCGTCACAAGATTCTCACAGTTGTTTCTCTGTGCACTGGTGTCTAGGAACGCTTTGCTGGAGGAGTGCAAAGGTAAAAACCGACCGGGTTATCTCATTAATTCGCTCACTCGTTTCCATGTAATAGACAACTATTGCTCCCCTGCCAAGCACTATCTGTGCCAAGGAGAAGAGGGAACACTTAGTTACGCCCTCACCGAGACCATGATCTAGACGAAGAGAAAAAGGACAAATAAGACAGAGTTAAGGATGGAAGGCCAGGGGTACAGTTTAATGGTAAACTCCTACCCTGAAATGCATGGGAACCTGGACTCTATCCCCAGCACCAACCACAGAGACCTCAACAACATCCATAAAGGACTTCACTAGGGAGAGTCATTCCAGGAAGGATGTGTACAGCACGGACCACTAAGATTCCCCGAGGGAAGCAACATTTTATCAGTCTTAAAGGGTAGGTAAGAGTTGAAACAAAGAAAAGGCACATCTGTTTTACCTCAAGTGACCACGAGGGGGCAGTATGGTGAGGAGCAGAATGCCTGAAAGACAGAACAGCTTAAAGAGTTGGGTAGGTAGAAGGCAGGTCCCTAGGGGCCTTGCGAATTCCCTAAAGGCCTTCAGCTTCATCCCATGAGACAGTAGGAGATTTGTTCTTGCTGCAAACTGAGAAATGGACAAGGGTCCAGTGAGAGGTAAGAGATGGGGTTGTTAACAAAACTTAGGGTAGTGACTGCTACCCACCAGCTGAGGAGGTCCTGCAATAAGACTGCAATGGAGGTTTTAGCGCCAATCTTCTCGTTACATTTAGTATCCAGTCTCATTCAGGCAAGCTAGCATTCAAACTGCTTAGTTACGGCTGCTGCTTCCTTTACTCTTTGTGTGTTTAGGGAAGGATCCATTATCTGACTCCTTTCTCCTTCTTCTAAAGCATCAAATATGGGGAGTTAGTATCCGATATAGGAACCTTTGTCTTTCAGTAACGCAGGCTCCCCCACTTTCCTACCTGTATCCACTGAGATGCTGTGTCCTGAGCTCAATGCTGAAGTCTGGGTTTTCTTTCTGGGCTTAAAAGAGCAGAGTTCAGAGTGCATACCTACGGGAATGCATACATTATCTCGGCTCTACCAATGCTCAAAACGGAGTATTTCCACCCAGCAAAGCATTAGTGTAAGTATGTGTTGAGAATGAAATAGATATAAAAATAAAAATGAAAAATAGTGGGAAACTCACCTATACTTACATCACCAAATGACAAATGTTAATATTTTGAACCATTTCAGTTTTTGTTGTTGTTACTATGTGTCAGGGATGAAATCCAAGAGCTCGGGCATCCTAGGCAAGCACTGTATACCAAGCTCTGCCATAACCCTCTGTTTTAGGAGGCTTGCTCAAAAGTCACTGTGATACACACACACACACACACACACACACACACACTGATTTTTTTAACTTAACATAAGCGAATAAAGTTCATGTCAATTAAAATATTAAAATACAAAATTAAACATTTTATTTATGTATTTGTATGTTATTACCGGCATGCATACCTGTGTACCACATACACACCCAGTGCCTACATAGACCAGAAAAGGATGTCAGGCTCCTTGGAACTTGAGTTACAAAAGGATGTGAGCTTTTCTATGGGTGTTGGGAACTAAACCCCAATTATCTGCAAAAGCACCAAGTGCTCATAACCACTGAGCCATCCCTCCAGCTGGGATGATAAAATGTTAATGGTTATAAATCATCTCAGCGTGTGATTGTATTACAGTTGAATTCAACATGGCACCATGCATATCGTTTTGTATTATAAAATAAAGCGTAGGATAAATAAAGTAGTCGCATGGTAAATAAAGTTATCGTGAAGTTTGGACATGAAATCTGGGGGTGCTTAGGATTACACTTTTGAGGTAATTACTTGAAGCAAATCTGGGCTCATAATGCACAGTGCTAATTTGATTTGCAAAAAAAAAAAAAAAAGATATACCAGTCAATAATCCCTGCATGGAGGAGGTTGGAAAGGAAATGTGGAGGGCTGGAGAGATGGCTCAGTGGTTAAGAGCACTGACTGCTCTTCCCAATGTCCTGAGTTCAATTCCCAACAACCACATGGTGGCTCACAACCATCTGTAATGGGATCTGATGCCCTCTTCTGGTGTGCATGAAGACAGCTACAGTGTATTCACAGACATAAAATTAAATAAATCTTTAGGAAGAAAGGAAAGAAAGAAAGAAAGAAAGGAGAAAGAAAGAAAGAAAGAAAGAAAGAAGAAGGAAGAAAGGAAGGAAGAAGGAAGAGAGGAAGGAAGAAAGAAAGTGAAATGTGGAGTTTGAGGCCAGCTTGGACTACACAATGAGACTCTGTCTCAATCTCAAAAGGTAACTCAGTGGTAGAATACTTAAGTAGACAAAGGTCAGATGACCATCCCACAAAAAGAAGTATGTGTATGTACACGTGCATGTGCATGCACATGTATGGACATATGTACGTACATGTGTGCACATGCATGTGAGTACCTGCTTTAACTAGAAAGTGTTGAAAATGAAATTGTGTGACTATATCTACTTGATTCTGATTCTCCTTAATATCAGGGCGAAGTGTTTACAAATGATGTTAGAAGTTTAACCTCATTTAACAAGTCATAACACTCATCTGTGTCATTTTTCATTATTTAATTTAAAGTTCATTTGGTAGCAAGTAAATTTTAGTTAGGAAAGTTAGAAAGAAAAATCAGTAAAAGCTGTAATGATTTGGCTAGAGAAAACACAAGAGGGCAATCTTGCACAGCAATAAAATGTTTGCATAAGATGATGAAAAATAAATCAATATTTTTAATCAACTGAGATTTGTAATAGAAAATGCATACAGTCTTATTACTATGTATTGTCCTTCATTAACTTACAGAAGAGTAACTTAGCAAGGAAATTTAGCATTGATGTCCATATAATGAATTCTTGATTAGAATTGTGCTGGTCTTGTTTTTAAATCCTGAAAAGAAAATCCACTTTTAATTTGACTCCTCTTTATGTTGGCTTCAGTTTCTAGAAAAGCAAGAGGATAAACAGTTTTTTTTCTGTAGAATTTGGTATAAATATCACACACATAAAAATGAAACTGTGTGTATGTATGTGTATATGCGCTAGTGTGTCTCTATACGTGTGTGTGTGTGAGCATGTGTGTGCGTGTGCTCTCTGTTTTATTTTGTGACAGGTATCACTGTAATGGCCAGGTTGCTCTCCTAACTCAACCTCCTGAATTCAGAGATTACAGACCTGTGCTATCATGTCCAATAAGGCTTTTTTCTTTTCGTTTATTCACTTTGCTTTAATTATACATGTGGGAGTAGGGGGATATGCACATGAGTGTAGGTGCCCACAGATTCCAGAAGAGAGTCTTACTGAGTTGCCATTTGGGTGCTGGGAACAGAACTCATATCCTTGTGAAGAGCAGTGTAAGCTCTTCACCAATAAACCTCCTCGCCAGTCCAAGGCTATTTGTTTTTGATCCCAGGGATGCAGGGTTGGTTCAATATATGGAAATCCATCAATGTAATCCACTTTATAAACAAACTCAAAGAAGAAAACCACATGACCATCTGATTAGATGCCGAGAAAGCCTTGACAAAATACAACAGCCCTTCATGTTAAAAGTCTCGGAGAGAGCAGGAATTCAAGGCCCATACCTAAGCACAGTAAAAACAATATACAGCAAACCAGTAGCCAACATCAAATTAAATGGAGAGAAACTTGAAGCAAACACACTAAAATCAGGGACAAGACAAGGCTGCCCACTCTCTCCCTATCTATTCAATATAGTGCTTGAAGTTCTAGCCAGAGCAATCAGACAACAAAAGGAGATCGAAGGAGAGGAAAGGAAATCAGAAATCAGAGAGGAAGAAGTCAAGGTATCGATATTTGTGGATGCTATGATAGTATACATAAACGACCCCCAAAATTCCTACCAGAGAACTCCTACAGCTGATAAACAACTTCAGCAAAGTGGCTGGATATAAAATTAACTCAAACAAATCAGTAACCTCCCTCTATATACTGTATAAACGGGCTTCAAAAGAAATTAGGGAAACAACACCCTCTACAACAGTCACAAATAATATAAAATATCTTGGTGTAACCCAGCAAACGAAAGATCTGTATGACAAGAACTTCAGGTCCCTGAAGAAAGATCTCCCATGCTCATGGATCAGTAGGATTAACACAGTAAAAATGGCCATCCTACCCAAAGCAATCTACAGGTTCAATACAATCCCCATCAAGATTCCAAGGCTAGTTTTAATTAAATAAATCACAAAAGAAAAAAACACCATCCCAATGATTTAATCAAGGAGAGTTTAGTCACTTCCTTCGAGTCTTCCGCCCCTTAAGGAAAACTCTGGAAAATGAAGGTCATGGGAAAATGGCAAGTTCAGGCGATAACACACCTGAGTATACAAAGACTGCAGACCTTGATTCGCAGGTGCAGGGCCAGCTTCCTGTGCTCCACTCCAAACAGATTTGAAGTTTTGATGGCAAACAGCAAGGGAGCTGGAGGAGTAGAAGCCATAAAATCCAATGACTGTGGACCTGGTATTAAAATAAAGCAGCATAGCACCTCAGTTAATTGTGGAGTTTGGATCTCCAATTTCTCCCACAACTTTCTTTGGGATTAGAGCTCATTTCTTTACCCATTCTGAGCCTTCTTTACCTTACCTGGATAACGCAGTTCTAATGGTAAAAACCCACCCTCTCACCAAGAAAAGGTGTGAGACCGAAATCACCAGGAAATGCTTGGAGCTGCTTGTCTGTTTCCAGGTAAGCTTCATTTAAGTATTTTCTCTCCTACTTTCCAACCTCAGGAATCTCTAAAGGAAATTAATGTCCAGCCATCGGAATATGGGAATACAGGTAAGAATACTGTTAAATGAAGAAGGGAAAAATTAGCAGAGGCTACAAGAGGATAAACTCAGATTGTAACTGTTTTTCAAGATACGTTTGGCCAGGGCTTTTCTTAAGTTCCTAGAGAAAAGGAAAGGGAAATTAGCAGCACGAAAGCACACACACACACACACATACACACACACACACACACACACACATCCCTCACACACACATATACCCCATGCATATATATATATATATAATATACATATACACGCACACACATACACACCCCCCACACATGTACCCCATATATATATATATATATATATATATACATACATACACACACACACACACACACACATATATATGTACTATACCCACTATACCCACACACATACACATACATTTACATACAGGCTCTATATTTATCCCAGGCTGGACTAGCATGTGAATTGTTGCTTGACCTTGAGCATTTGACATTACTGGTGTGTGTCACTATTTCCCATATATGCCATGGTGGGGACATGCTTTATGCATGTCAAGCAAGCACTTTACCATCTGAACTACATCCCCAGCCCATTCCTATAGCAACCTAATGAGTGTTGCAAGAGCAGCCTGTGTGACCTGTGTAGAAAGCCAGGCTGACTTGTTCCTCCATTTTGAGAGACCCCAGAACTGGCATCAGTTCAGTGGCCATAAATGCCTTTGTTAAAGAGTCTCTGTATCAGGCTGGGCTGTGGTGGTGCTCACCCTTAATCCCAGCAGAGGCAGGCCGGTCTCTGTGAGTTTGAGGCTAGCCTGGTCTACAGAGTGAGTTCCAGGACAGCCAAAGCTACACAGAGAAAACCTGGCTATAAATAAAAAAAAAAAACAAATACAAACAACAACAAACAAATGAGAGGGAGCAGGAGGAAAGGAGAGGGTGAGTGGGATAGGAGGCAATACTATAATAAAATGTTGTCTTAGTTATGGCTTTACTGCTGTGAACAAATACCTTGACCAAGGCTACTCTTTTCTTTTTTATAAAGATTTATCTTATGTATATGAGTACACTGTCGCTCTCTTCCAACACACCAAAAGAGGGCCTGAGATCCCATTTCAAATGGTTGTTGGGAATTGAACTCAGGACCTCTAGAAGATCAGTCAGTGCTCTTAACCACTGAGCCATCTCTCCAGCCCTCCAAGGCAACTCTTAAAAGGACAGCATTTAATTGGGGCTGGCTTACAGGTTCAGAGGTTCAATCCAAAATCATCACGGCAGGAAGCTTGGCAGTGTCCAGGCAGGCATGGTGTAGGAAGAGTTGCGAGCTCTGCGTCTTGTTCCGAAAGCAGACAGGAGAAGGCTGACTTCCAGAGAGGTAGGATGAGGGCTTTAAAGCCCACACCCAAAATGGCACATTTCCTCCAACAAGGCCACACCCACTCCAACAAGACCACACCTCCTAATAGTGCCACTCCCTGGGCCGAGCATATTCAAACCATTACAAGTACGTATTAAACACATGCCACTCTTTTGTGTGCTGACTTAAAATGTAAATAAACTATATTACTACAATGTACGTTGACCGTGTGCTCCTTCACAATGGAATAGTCCACCCTCAGCCTTCCTCTGGATAGTCTGCTAACCCAGCTCTCCAACATCAAAGGCTACTTCTTTCTATACCTTTCTACAAGTCCTTTTTGATTGTTAATACAGTAAGTCTTTGAACACACTAACAGCATGTATCAGGTCTATGAATGAAGAGTTCTTTCATCCTAGAAGCACGATATCAGTGTCTGGTTCTATTTGTAGCTCGAGTCTCTGATCCTTCAGGTACCTCAGTGTGCTCAAGGAAGAAACAAAATAAACCCTCAGGCATTTGATGTCTGCACTCACGGAATTCCTGGGGCTTTAGGAGGAAGGAACAATGAAGAGCAGTCCAGCTGTGGTATGAAAATTTATAGCAGCATTATTGATGATAGCTAAAAGGTAGAAGCAACCCAAATGTCCACCAACACATGAATGGATAAATAAAATATTAGCTATACATACAATGGAGTACTACTAGGTCTTTAAAAAGAGTTGTCCATGCCCGCACCAACATGGCACCAAGATCTGGGCTGTAAGCCTGCGGGATTAAAAAACACACATATCCGTTTTTTGTGTTAAGAAAGAATTCTGTCAATTCTGTAGCTTTATTCACTGAATATATACCCCAAGTTGACCAGGTGGAGTAGGAAGCACAGTGGGAAACCCCCAGTTTAAGGCTCCAGTAAGAAAAGACCAAATGTGTGCCCCAAATTTACTGGGGAGAAATCCAGGAAGACCAGCCTAAATCCCAGGAACAAAGACTGAGAACAAAAGACAGGAATGAATGGGCCATCACCCAGGTGTATGCCCAGGTATGTCGCTACCGGGCCAGGGTGTTCCTTTGTTAGGAACAAAAGGCTTCCACATGCACCAGCAGGGCTCAACAGGGGTCAAACACTGCAGGGGACCCAGAAGGGTCTTACAAAGACTGAAGTTCTAATACATGCTACAATATGCATGAACCTTAAAGATCCCGTGTTGATTAAATGTAAGCCATACACAAAGTGGCAGGGACAGAAATTATGGTCATGGGTACCAGGGCTAAGGAAGAAAGAGAGTGAAGGAACGAGAGTGAGATGTTCTCACCTGTGGTACAGTTTCTGTTTGAGATGATGAGGATGATGGGGAAATTAGTAACAATGATAAAGACAGTGGTTTGAACGAGTCTGATGCCAGTGAATTATATGAACTGGGGGAGAATGATGCATTTCCTTGTAAAGCCAGCCCCACAAAGACACGTAGATGAGGAGGAAAACAGCTGCCCAGACATCATGATGATGGGCTGCCTGTATCTTGTGGGTTATAAACATAAGAGTATTGTTTCTGGTACACGTCTAAGATACTAGCGTTTTTCTCAGTTTCTCTGTCCACATGGCAATTATCCCATCTTTTAACTACTGTCTATTGGTCTCACCCTGTATGTGGGTACTGTGGTGTCAATATAGGTGCTTCCTATTGCTAACTCTGGGCTTGCGTCCTCTGTCTGATGCCCTGTTGGTATGGGAGTTTGATGCACCACTGTTAACCAGTGAATCCCATACTCTTGGACAGTGCTGTTGATCAAACGGTGTGTGTTTCTAGTGAGCTTTTGTTCTAGACGCATGTCTTAGCTAGGGTTTCATTGCTGTGGAGAGACGCCATGACCATAGCAACTCTTACTAGTTAGGGTTTCATTGCTGTGGAGAGACACCATGACCATAGCAACTCTTACTAGTTAGGGTTTCATTGCTGTGGAGAGACGCCATGACCATAGCAACTCTTACTAGTTAGGGTTTCATTGCTGTGGAGAGACACCATGACCATAGCAACTCTTACAAAGGAAAATATTTAATTATGGCTGGCTTACAGGTTCAGAGATTTAGTTCATTATTGTTATGGTGGGAAACATGACAGTGTGCAGGCAGACATGGTGCTGGAGAAGGAGCTGAGAATTCTACATCTTGATTCAAAGGCAGTAAGTAGTAGGAGACTGCATACCACACCCGGCACAGCTTAAGCATAGGAGACCTCAAAGCCTGCCTCCAACAATGACACACTTCCTCCAATAAGGCCACACCTACTCCAACAAGGAAGGCCACCTCCCGAATAGTGCCACTCCCTATGGGCCAAGCATTCAAACACATGAGTCTATGGGAGCCATAACTATTCAAACCACCACAACACGCAAGATGCTATCAGATGCAACTGAAGCTTCTTATCTGGGCTCCTTTGAGAATCCTTGAGCACGGGGTTGGGGATTTGGCTCAGTGGTAGAGCGCTTGCCTAGGAAGCGCAAGGTCCTGGGTTCGGTCCCCAGCCCCGGAAAAAAAAAAAAGAAGAAAAAAAAAAAAAAAAAAAAAGAAAAAAAAAAAAAAGAGAATCCTTGAGTACAAGCTAACCCACCTGGACAACATAAGCTCCTTAGAAGAATTGCAGGGTAGAGAGGGGCTTCTGGTGTGAAGGAACTCCTGTATGAAACCAAAAGGACCACATGCCTAAACTCTCTATCTCAGTTAGGGTTTTACTGCTGTGAACAGACACCATGACCAAGGCAACTCTTATCAGGATAACATTTAATTGGGGCTGGCTTACAGGATCAGAGGTTCAGTCCGTTATCATCAAGGCAGGAGCATGGAAGCATCCAGGCAGGCATAGTGCAGGAGGAGCTGAGAGTTCTACATCTTCGTTTGAAGGCTGAATGCTGGCTTCTGGGTTGCTGGTTCTTGCCCTGGCAGCAAGGATGAGGGTCTTAACACAGTGACACACCTACTCCACTAAGGCCACACCTACTCCTGCAAGGCCACACCTCCTCCAGCAAGGCCACACCCACTCCAACAGGGCCACACCTTTTTTTTTTTTTTTAATCGCGTCAAGCCAGGAGAGGAAGAGAGGAGAGAGAGAGAGAGAGAGAGAGAGAGAGAGAGAGAGAGAGAGAGAGAGAGAGAGAGGGCCACACCTTCTAATAGTTCTGCTTCCTGGGCCAAGCATATACAAACCATAACACCCTCTCTCTTTCTAACACCTCTTGGCCTTGTAGAGATATTTTCATCACTGGAAAACGTGCTTTCGGCACTACACCGTGAGGATCTTGACGAGAAAAGTTTACTGTGAGTTTCAGCACGGATAGAACTGCTGAAAGAGCTTGTTTTGTGACTTGAAAAGAGCTCAAGAGACGCTGTTAATCATGAAGCAATGAAAGTTGTTACAAATACATTCATGATGTAAAGCTATCTAATAGCCAGCCCCCACCTGGACATAGGTGACAAATATGGAAATTTCCTTCCTCTGTAGGGGCCACTGCCCACCGGGCCACATTCCATCTAAGCGGAGTTGCAAGCAAATGATGTGATAAATAAATAAATAAATGGTTATAATATCAAAGCTGTCTACGGCTTGTGATTTTGCTGTGATTTTTTTTTTTTTCTGGTTCTTTTTTTCGGAGCTGGGGACCGAACCCAGGGCCTTGCACTTCCTAGGCAAGCGCTCTACCACTGAGCTAAATCCCCAACCCCGTGATTTTTTTTTTAAATAGTAAGAAAAAGTAGTTTATCCACTCTCCTACTGTACAATGTTCTAAAATTCGAATGGTGCATAATAAAAACAAATTCTCCTGCTAGTAGAAAAAAAAAACAAAGAAGAAGAGAGGAAAAGTTGGCGACACATGATCACTATGAGATTATATTTGCATATATCCCTTTTTAACCCCTGTTATTTAATACTTGCATACTTTGGCCTCTTGAGACAGATCTTGTTCTGTAGCTCAGGCTAGCTTTGAACTTGTGAGCCTCCTGTCTCAGCCTCCTGAGTGCCTCCACCCCTGGCTCGGATTAAGTTTAAAACACAGAAAAATCCACAGTGGAACCCCCCCCCCCAAGACTTTGTTTTTGTTTCTCTCCTCTTACCACACAGTCCTTCCGGCGAGGCACTGTGTTTGTCTGCTTTTTGCAGCCTCTGAACCTAATATAGTATTTGGTAGAAAATAAGCTCTAAGTGTGTGTGCACTACAGAATGCTGGCTCCCCTGGGTCCTATAAATATCATCCCGGATGGGTAGCATTGGTAGTCTTTAGTCCTGGGATCTACAACACAGGCTTTAACCCATTACCAATATGCTATGTCAAGCAGGCCTTTGTAGACAACGCCACCGGATACCACATGGTAAACGCCTTAAGGGCTCAGAGATTCACAGATAAGAGACTGTGTGCTCAAGCCTTTCTTACCTCAGAGCTGCCATACTCAGGCGGAAGGTGACATCCCCTGTGTCAGATTTCTAAACTACAACCCCCAGCTTCACATACCCTCAGAGCCCTGCAGAGCGGTCCAGAGGGGGGAGTCTGAAAATGGCCTTCTAGATCTGGCTATAGAAACAGCAGGGGGGTTGGGGATTTAGCTCAGCGGTAGAGCGTTTGCCTAGCAAGCGCAAGGCCCTGGGTTCGGTCCCCAGCTCCGAAAAAAAAAAAGAAAAAAAAAAAAAAAGAAACAGCAGGAACCTGGGCCCGTGTCATACAGCCAAGGCAGGATGGTTATACTATATAAAAGCACATATGCATAAAGAATAAATTTAGTGTAATTTGTCTTTTTTGCTTATAATATATTTTTTTTCAGTTGTAGCCCTAAGAATCACTTGAAGTATATCTCACTAAATAATAGTTTTAAATGTAAAACATGGCAGTTTTGCCTTTTAAATGTGTGAGACAATGAATTGGTAGACATCTGCCACCAATCCCTAGAGCCCAGATGGTAGAGGACAGAAGTGAATCCTGCAAGTTGTCCTTCAGCCTCCACTCACACACATGCATATGCCAGCTGGAATGAATGAATGAATGAATGAATGAATGTCGTAACAATTGTTTTCCAGAAACAAGTTCACGGGCATGCATATGGATATGACTCATTGTAGAAGATGGTTCATTAGCTTACAACAGTGGGCATCCAAGAGCAAGTGCTGGCACTGGATCAGCCCTGGACCTCCTGCTAATGTCACAACTGCAAAGGGTTGTGTGCAAGGAAATGATCTCATGGGAAGACAGAAAGCCAGCGACACTGGGGTCCTTTCTGGTTGGACTTTCCCAGTGACTGCAGGCTCTGGCACTAGGTTCCACAACTTCCTTGTAAAAAGCCAACCAGCTCTCAGCACCACATGCACCTAGAGGTGGAAGGCAAACACCTGAACCAAAGCAATCCCACTCCCACGGGGTCATCCGCAAAGACCCTAATCCCCTATCGACAGCTGCTGCAGCAATGGCTTGAACAAAAGTTTGGAAAGAATGTAATTCAGCTCTGACGGCGGGTAAGCCTTCAGTAGGAAGGAATTGATATGTTGGGGGGGGGCAATTGGGAGCATTGGTGGGAGGGAGGGCAGTCCCCAGATTTCAGTAGAAGAGCATTGATGTGGGAGGAGCAGTTGTGAGCGCTGATAGAAGGCACGCCCCAGATTTCAGTAGAAGAGAATGGGCAGGAGCTAAGAATAACAACAGCTTTCAGTAGGATACACGGCGCATGTCCAATAAACATCAAGTACTTTGTCCACAGCGCTGCGCAGTTCCCATCGGTAAAGGGCTACTGGCAAGCCTTGTGACTGTCCCTTCTCTAGAGAAGAGCAAATGCTGAGCCCTTTAATTAGATGGCACAAGTCAATCCCCTGAACCTCAGAGGGTTAGCCTGAAGCTGTTTGGAGGATGGACCAAATGGAGAAATAGGTGGAAGACCAGAGAAGACTCCATTGTCATTACAGTTGAGAGGCCAGGAAGCAAACCTTGACCTTCCAAAGTAGGGCGTCTCAGGAGTTCTGAGAGTTCTGACAGGCTGAGAACACAAAGGGGCAGCTTGCTTGTGATTTGCATATTCCCAAGGTCCACGGAGTCTCCCCTCCTATCGGAAAACCGTTCTTGCAGTACACGCACTTTTCCATTTCTCCATCACTGGGTTGCTTTGAGAGTCGCAGGGTAGTCCATTGCCAAGGGAGATGATGTCTATCATTTGCTCCAAATGAGGCCCAGGGGTTGTTTATGACTCTTTGGAAGGCCTTTCTGATTCTATTCCACAGCGTTGTTCCGCAGAAACATCCCGAGTCAGGAAATGAAATTGAAAAGTGTCTTCTCATTTAAGTTCTTAAGAGCTTTTCCGCATCGTTTTTTTTCCCCCTCTCAAAAGGGCGTATAAAAGTGGGTTAATGGCCGAATTAAACAGTGCCAGCCAGGCAGACATTGTCTGCGTCTGCGGAGGAAGTGTCCACCCACCGCTCACCATTGTGCTTGCCTGTGAGATGCTTACAATTATGTAGGGGATCCAGCAACAAAAGAAAATAAAAGTCACCAGAAATAGATGAAAAGTACCATTGTGTTCGGGAACATGGGCGGCGCACGTTTCAAAATGTCCCGTGACCTGCTCTGAGAAGAAAAGCTAGGTGCGCGTGTGGGCTATCAGCCATGTTGAAGACTCAGCCATCTCCTATGTTGGGAGTATTTCCTTGAGGGCATGGAACACATTTGGAATTACACTGGTCCCTTCGTTCAGATAAGGCTATCCATCCCCCGCTCCACCTTTCACAACTCCAGTTGCTTTAAAGCACACAGCATTTTGCTACACACCGGGGCAGCCATGTTATGCTCAAGGTTTGGCTTGAGCCCCACAGAGGCCACCAGGGGCAGCAGACAGAACGCTAATTGCAAGGTGGTCCTGGTAGCAAAACTGAGTTCAAAGTGTAAACATGAAATTAAAAAATAAATGTTTATAAAGTAACAAAATTTAAAAAAAATCAACCTCTTAACAGCAAACGTTAGAATGGAATAATCGACCCAAATGTTGCTTTATAAACAATACCATAAACAACTATGCTTTTAGTCTTCCATTCAAGAACATTGAGAGGTAAATGTCATCTTTAAAAGTGTTTTCTGTGAGATAAATTAAAAAGAAGATGCATTTAGGACTCTATATAGTGTTTGTACTCGGGGAAAAAAAAATCTACCTAAAGAAATGGATATGGGGCTAGAGATGGCTCAGCAGTTAAGAGCAGTGGCTGCTCTTCCAGAGGTCCTGGATTTAGATTCCCAGCACCCACAGGGCAGCTCACAGCCATATGTAATTTTAGTTCCAGGGGCTCCGATGACCTCTTCCGGCTTCCAAGGGCACAGGCATACACAAACTAACATGAAAGCAAAAATCCATACATATAAGAGATTTTTTTAATGGATGTTGGGGTTGTGGAGATGGCTCAGATTAAGAGTACGATGGCTCTCTTGTAGGAAACCAATGTTCAGCTCCTAAGATGTCTCACTACTGTCTGTAACTCTAGCTCCACCCTCTTCTATCATCCTTGGGCACTGAGCGTGTGCACACACATGCACACCATTAACACATACATACACAGATGTGTCAGTAACTCTACTAAGCCTTACAGAAAACAGTCCCTTCACCTCTCTTGTTTTTCTCCTGTGGTGCTTTGAATATGCTTGGCCCATGGGAAGTGGCACTGTTAGGAGGTGTGGCCTTGTCGGAGGAAGTGCTTCATCGTGTGGGTGGGCTTTGAGATCCTATGCTCAAGCTCTGTCAGGGCAGAAGTGACCCTCCTCATGCCTGCCTGCAGAAGACAGCCTTTTCCTTGCTGCCTTCAGATCAAGATGTAGAACTCTCAGCTCCTCCAGCACCAAGTCTGCCTGCACGATGCCATGTTTCCCACCATGATGATCATGGACTGAACCTCTGAAACGGTAAGCTAGCCCCAATTAAATGTCCTTTGTAAGACTTGCTTCAGTCATGGTGTCTCCTCACAGCCATGGAAACCCTAAGACACCTCCTTTCCTGTTTTTTTTTTCCCTTGATTTTTGTTTTTTCTTTTGTTTTCCTTGTCCCTTGTTAAATTTTCTTCTTTCCCCCCTTCATTTATTTTTTCCTCATTACCTTCCCTCTCTTTCCCCATCACACTTATTACTATGACTTTATATGTAAGAGTTAGGAAATATTTCAGAAAATATCACACATGCATCAAATCGTTCTTAAGTATTTGAAACTAAACTTCCTAATCCTGTGCCTGTTAAAGTTAAAAAAAAAAATACTCATTAAAAACTCCATCTGCGGGGGTTGGGGATTTAGCTCAGCGGTAGAGCACTTGCCTAGCAAGCGCAAGGCCCTGGGTTCGGTCCCCAGCTCCGAAAAAAAGAAAAAAAAAAACTCCATCTGCTTTTTTTTAAAAATATATATCTTTATTTTGCTTATAAAGTTTCAGACAAATGGTTCCCCTTGTCTTACAAATGCCATAATGAAAGCAGGAAAGGAAGCCATGAGTTGAGCCGCTGGAACCAATCGTGGAAAGAACCACATCACTCCAGTTGGATTGTTGCCTTTGCTGTCACCAAAGGATGGCACAATTGGCAAAATATTTGCTCATCTTTACCAACCTTGGTTCATAGGAATATGGACATAGCAGAACAAAAATGGCCGGTGATAAGAATTATAACAATCACCAGTAAGCTTCCTAGGAAAGGAAAACGGTACTTGTGGATCAAGCAAGAGGGAGCAAGGTAACTTCAAAGAATGTTATCAGTGCAGCAGTGACTCTGCGTTAGGTCACTTGCAAGAACTCAAGCGTCCTGACAACATTCCAGATTAATTGCCCAGTTGTCCAGGTAGCAAATAAAGGCTACAAAACAGGAAGTCGATGGACATCATAAATTCATCTCCAAAATATTCCTTTTCTCTAGAATTTGTTTCTCGGATAAAAGTTTGACTGGGCACTCAGCATTTCCCCCCAGGAACTGGGTTGAATAAATTATGTGTTCACATGGAGGAAGAGTAGCAGGCGTAGTGGAATTATGACTTATAAATGCATTAAATATCAAAGGTTATGCCAGAAGAAGCTGCCTTCCTCTCCTTAAGGTTTTCATTCACAAACCTCACCAACTTCCCCTGGTTTTTCCTCACACATCGAGGCTGACTCATTATCCTCTTCTTCCTAATGGCTAACTATCTGAGATTTCTTGTGTGAGCTTCAGGGAGGACATCTTTACTGCAGGCAGACTGGAGTGCAGATAAAGCATTGTTTGGAATCCGTATTTCAATACAAACACAATATAGCTTTGCATTGGAGTGGAACAAAGCTAATCCCCCTTTGAGCATCCACATCTATTTCTGCCTTTGTCTCAGCAAGGCCATTTTTTTTTTATTCTACCAACCTCAAAAGTTATTGCCTATGCTGTGCCCAGTATGTGTCTTCTAGGATTGCAGACATCTCCTCCTAGATGGATCCCTTCCCTGCCAACCGTAACTTGGATTTTTACTGCACATCAGGGCATTCTTATCCCTTGCCCTTGCAGTATAATGCAACCCATCCATGCTCCAACAGTTACTCATCAGTGGAGACAATGATGGTTTATCCGTGGGTGCCAAGCATCTCTTGTTTCCTTGGGGGACAGCTGGAGATGCTCTCCTGTGTTAGGAAATACTTTGAAGAGTAAGTCATGCCCTGCCCACCTGAGCAAAGACATGAAAACAGTCTACCCTTTCAGCAGAACCCCAGCCTCCGAGGCCGGCTCACAGCCTTGTTTCTAGATATAAATATTCACCGTGCGGTTTTAAAATTCCCCTTTACCAAATAAATTCACAGTGAGTCTTACCTGTGCACTAACGTATGACCCTCACACTATCCAAGGCAGGAGCAGTAAGGTATGGTCAGTCTAAACCCTCCCACCCCTTCTGAAGGAGAAGCAAGTCACATGAAGCGGGTGAACTCGAGATCAAGTGAGCTCGAAGGCTCTTCCCAGCTCTATCAACTGCTCTTTAAAGCGACTGCATTTGCAACTGCGCTTAGGGAGTTTCAGCAGGGGAAAAAAAAAAACACATATTGGATCAATAAATGGGATATCAATAATGCGCACTTCGAGACATTATAATGAATACTAGCACCATAACAATTGTCAACCTCATGCCTGTGGTAATGTTCAAAGATACTGATGGGTTTTAACATTGGTACTAGCTGTTAATGTCTTGCCTACTACCCTAAATGTAGTAGGAACATCTCTCCACTTGAACATACTTTTTTTTTCCTGTCTATTAAGTCCTGTGGTCTAAGAATAGATGTGCCCAATGCCCAATGGTACAAATTTTTTCTCACTGTTTTTGTGTTCAAAAGAGGAAGAGGAAGAGGAAGGAGGAAGAGGAGGAGGAGGAAGAGGAGGAGGAAGAGGAGAAGAAGAAGAAGGAGAAGGAGAAGAAGGAGAAGGAGAAGAAGGAGAAGGAGAAGAAGAGGAAGAGGAAGAGGAAGAAGAAGAAGAAAAACCCAACCTATGAGCATGCAGTCTAGTAACTTATTAGTGGGAGCATAAGTCTGCTTGTCTTCTATAGAGGTCAGTTCGATTTTTATTGAAAGTTTAGATGTACACATGTCCCGTCCTACCTTTTTGTCTCTAGGGATTTCTTCTACCAGGCTGTGTGTACAAAAATATGTGTGTCGGACTGGTCACTAGAGCACTGCTCATGATAGAGCAGTGTTGTCTTCAACTCTAAGCCCTATGGATAGGAGATTGGCTAAGTAAACTCTGAGACATCCAGACAGCAGAATATGATGCAGTTGTCAAGAAGACTACGATAAAGTGCACGAAGAAAAAGCCAGGATGAAATAGTGACCTAATCGTCAAGTTACTTCTCTAGAGTGGGTGTGATGTGTGCTAGGACCTACTTTTCACATTTTAGGTTTTACTAGTATTTGAACTGTTAAAATAAGAAAAACTGTCCTTTTTAAAAAAATTTTTTTCCAGTGCATTTTATTACAGAGGGAGGCAGGGTGAGAAGCCATTGTCCTTCAGGACAATGTCGCGCTTGCATGTGTGTGGAGGCAGAGGTTGACATCCACCATCTTCTCCACCACTCCCCAACTTATTCTCTGCAATAGAGTCTCCCATTGAACCTGGAGATGACCAATTCATCAGGACTATCTGGCAAACAACCTCAAGAATCCTCCTGTATCAGCCTTCCCAGGGCTGGATTACCGGTACATAGCCTCATGGCGATGCCTCTGATATGACTGACGGTGCTGAGGGTCTGAACTCAGGTCTTCATGCTTGCAAAGCAAATGCTTCACGAACCGAGCCACCTTCCCAGTTCTGAGCCTGCACATTCCCCAGAAAGCCACAGGATCTTGGTTTGTATGTCTATGTTATTAATTCGATACATTCTTTACTTTTTAAAAATTATAACATGTCCCCGCCAGCGGGGACCCAGTTATTCAGGGTCCCGAAGAGGCTTTCTACCTGTGGGCCAAAATGGGGGTGAAGAGAAGAAGGAGACCAAGCAAAAGTTCTGTTGTCAAGGTCTCGTTTATTGGGATGAACGTTACAGCTTTTAAGGCTTTCAGGTAGGGGGAGTGACCTTTGTGAAATATGAAGGAGGGGGAGATGAGGGTATAGGCAGTGATAGCTGGAGGCAAAGAAGTCAGGCGATGAGGTCAGGTGGTGGAGACACAGGGTGTAGACTGAGGAGATAACTGGTATCTGCTCGAGCTGAGGCATCCCTTGAATGTTATCTTCCTGTGCCGTAAATTCATGGGAGAGGCCTCTGTCCAACAATCTTAAGACTTATGGCAGTCATCTTAGGGGTGAATATCTGTGGCCAAACAGCCCAGAGTCACTTTGAACCATGCAGTCAAAAAGCGGCTAGGCCCAAATCCAATATGGCTCCGTGCAATAACATAGTTACTTATTTGGAATGTGGATGTGAGCAGGCCTGTGCGTGGAGCCGCAAGCATCGAACTCAGTATTTGGTCTTGGCCACAGACACATTCACCATCTCACAGGCCCCTATTTATTTCTCCTTAGTAATTCCTTCCCCCTTACATCTCCTGTATCCTTCACCTTTGAACAGACCATATTGAACCTGCTTCTTCTCTTGAGGCAAATCCAGTGGAAATGAGTAGCTGCCTGTCACACCATAGAGAGAGGGATTCCCAAGACAGATCTGGGTCGCAGTGCCACTATCAGTTAGACCAGGAACACAGTGATGAGCTCATCCCTGAATCAAGCAACAGTGTTACAGCTTTACCCCCGGGTAAGCGAACCCCCCACAGTCACTGCTGTGTTTTGGGAATAGTAATTTGTATCACTACTTTGTTTAGAATCTTTGAGAGGCTTAGATCACGAGGGAAATGAAGGGACCAAAGATTATGCCACTGATCAATGATTCTTGGTGCTTCTTAGAATGATTTATTATTTGTTGATTTATTTGTTACCTCTCCTCAGTTTCATGCTTCTGACTTCTTCCAGGTCTGGCTAGCAAATCTCTCTCCCAGAGTGCCTATCTCTCTGCCCCACCCATTCCCTCCTTCTTTGCTATAGGCCACTCTGTGTGTGTGTGTGTGTGTGTGTGTGTGTGTGTGTGTGTGTGTCTGTGTCTGTGTCTGTGTGTGTGTGTGTGTCTGTGTGTATACACTTACGTGTTGGAGTGATCTTTTGTGCACTATGTAAAGATTGTCTTTATTCAAATGCTGATTTATGAACTTACAGAGTTGAGTGTAGGCTACACTTTGGTATTGTTAAGCATCAGCTGTCTTAGTGTTTAGGTTTTTTTTATCTTTATTAAATTGGGTATTTCTTATTTACATTTCGATTGTTATTCCCTTTCCCGGTTTCCAGGCCAACATCCCCCTAACCACTCCCCCTCTCCTTCTCTATCGGTGTTCCCCTCCCCATCCTGCCCCCATTACCGCCCTCCCCCCAAGAATTACTTTCACTGGGGATTCAGTCTTGGCAGGACCAACGGCTTCCCCTTCCACTGGTGCTCTTACTAGGCCATTCATTGCTACCTGTGAGGTTGAAGCTCAGGGTCAGTCCATGTATAGTCTTTGGGTAGTGGCTTAGTCCCTGGAAGTTCTGGTTGGTTGGCATTGTTGTTCATATGGGGTCTCGAGTTCAGCTCTTTCAGTCCTTTCTCTGATTCCTTCAACGGGGGTCCCGTTCTCAGTTCAGTGGTTTGTTGCTGGCATTCGCCTATGTATTTGCTGTATTCTGGCTTTGTCTCTCAGGAGAGATCTACATCCGGTTCCTGTCAGCCTGCACTTCTTTGCTTCATCCATCTTATCTAGTTTGGTGACTGTATATGTATGGGCCACATGTGGGGCAGGCTCTGAATGGGTGTTCCTTCTGTCTCTGTTCTACACTTTGCCTCCCTATTCCCTCCCAAGGGTATTCTTGTTCCCCTTTCAAAGAAAGAGTGAAGCATTCGCATTTGGTCATCCTTCTTGAGTTTCATGTGTTCTGTGCATCTAGGGTAATTCGAGCATTTGGGCTAATATCCACTTATCAATGAGTTCATACCATGTGTGTTTTTCTGTGATTGGGTTACCTCGCTCAGGATGATATTTTCCAATTCCATCCATTTGCCTATGAATTTCATAAAGTCATTGTTTTTGATAGCTGAGTAATATTCCATTGTGTAGATGTACCACATTTTTGTCTTAGTGTTTTGTAAAAACTCCCTCCAACACTTTCTGATAAGATTAATGAAGAGGGACTTTCCAGCAGAGAGACAGAAACTCTGGGAGAGAGAGATTTGCCCGCCAGACAAGAAGTCAGACGTATGAAACTGAGGAGAGGTAACAAACCATGGGGCAGAACATAGATTAATATAAATGGGTTAATTTAAGTTATAAGAACCAGCTGGAAACAAGTAAGCTAAGGCCTAAAGTTTTCATAATTAATAAAAGGTCTCCATGTTATTATCCAGAAGTAGTGGGCCTAGAAAGTCAGGCTATACTCATTGAAGCACCTGTCCATGTCTGCGGGTGTTTTCAAGGCCAGAAGACATCGGATGCCCTGGAACTGGAGTTCCAGGTTCTTGTTAGCCACCCATTGTGGGTGCTGAGAACCAAACTCTGGTCCTGTGTAGCCCTCTGGGTTCTTTTAGTATTGTGGTTTCTCTTAGCATATAGCTATTGAGTCTCACGGGGATCGTGGCTTTGCAAAGAGGAGAGTGGATACAATGAAACCTTAAGCATTGATCTTCTTCTTGCCCTTCATTTTTAACAGAGAAATTAAAGACAATAGTGGCTCCCTTTGACTTCAGAGACACAGAGAATCCTTCCCGTATCTCATTTAAAAAGCCATATATGGGAAAATTTCCTGAACAGAGCACCAATCAATGGCTTATGCTCTAAGATCAAGAATCGACAAATGGGATCTCATAAAACTGCAAAGCTTCTGTAAGGCAAAGGACACTGTCATTAGGACAAAATGGCAACCAATAGATTGAGAAAAGATCTTTATCAATCCTACATCTGATAGAGGGCTCATATCCAATATATACAAAGAACACACGAAGTTAGACTTCAGGGAGACAAATAACCCTATTAAAAAATGGGATTCAGAGCTAAACAAGGAATTCACAGCTGAGGAATGCCGAATGGCTGAGAAACACCTAAAGAAATGTTCAACATCTTTAGTCATAAGGGAAATGCAAATCAAAGCAACCCTGAGATTCTGCCTTACACCAGTCAGAATGGCTAAGATCAAAAACTCAGGTGACAACAGATGCTGGCAAGGATGTGGAGGAAGAGGAACACTCCCCCATTGTTGGTGGAATTGCAGACTGGTACAACCATTCTGAAAATCAGTCTGGAGGTTCCTCAGAAAATTGGACATTGAACTGCCTGAGGACCCAGCTATACCTCTCTTGGACATATACCCAAAAGATGCCCCAACATATAAAAAAGACACGTGCTCCACTATGTTCATCGCAGCCTTATTTATAATAACCAGAAGCTGGAAAGAACCCAGATGCCCTTCAACAGAGGAATGGATACAGAAAATGTGGTACATCTACACAATGGAATACTACTCAGCTATCGAAAACAATGACTTTATGAAATTCATAGGCAAATGAATGGAACTGGAAAATATCATCCTGAGTGAGGTAACCCAATCACAGAAAAACACACATGGTATGCACTCATTGATAAGTGGATATTAGCCAAAAAGCTCAAATTACCCAGATGCAATCTACAGACCACATGAAGCTCAAGAAGGATGACCAAAGTGCGGATGCTTCAGTTTTTTTTTAAAGGGGGGAACAAAATATTCATAGGAGGGGATATGGAGACAAAATTTGGAGCAAAGATTGAAGGAACGGCCATTTGGAGCCTGCCCCACCTAGGTATGCAGCATATATATATATATATATATATATACACAGCAACCAAAACTAGACAATATTGATGAAGCCAAGAAGTGCATGCTGTCAGGAGCCTGATAAAGCCTTCTCCTGAGAGGCTCAGCCAGAGCATGACAAATACAGAGGTGAAAGCTAGCAGCAAACCATTGAACTGAGAATGGGGTCTCCATTGGAGGAGTTAGAGAAAGGATTGAAGAAGCTGAAGGGGCTTGTAACCCCATAAGAACAACAATATTAACCAACCAGAGTTCCCAGGGACTAAACCACTACCCAAAGGTACACATGGATTGACCCAAGGCTCAGCTGCACATGCAGCAGAGGATGGCCTTGTTGGGCAGCAATGGAAGGAGAAGCCCTTGGTCCTGCCAAGGCTGGACCCCAAGTTCAGGGGAATGTCAGGGGGCGGGAAAGGGGATGTTTGGGAGGGAAAACACCCTTATATTAGAAGGGGAGTGGGATGGGATACGGGACTTATGGCTGGGAAACCGGGAACGGGAATAACATTTGAAATGTAAATAAAAAATATCCAAAAAAAAAAAAAATGTCCCCCTTCTTGTCTCTCCTCTGCTGTCTTCCTCTCCCCCCACCACACACACCTCACTTTCCCTTCTCCGTTCCTGATTGGTTGTACTTTGTTGGTCAGCTGATTTGATCGACTGATCTCTGGCTAAGATGATTCTTCCTGAGAATCTGGGATTACAGGTGTGCTCCCCCATGCTGCCTTCCTAAGACCTGCCTGTAGATTTCTAAAGTCTCACCTGAACTGACCCAGCTCACCTGCACCCACACTACCAGATCCAACGCTATTGTGCTGCTCAGTTGAGGGGTGGGCTCGCTCTCCCAGGTGCTGCAGCTGGCAAGGAGCTCGGCCAGTTCTCCCGCTCTCACGCCCCGGGGCTGGCTCACTGGCGCCAGCTCTACTGGTGAGGGCCCGCTCTCCTGAGCGCTGAGGCTTGTGGGAGATGGAGCCAGCTTTCCAGTGTGCTGCCCTCTCTGCACAGCCCTTGGGCATCTACACGGTCTCAGGTGGCCGCCCAAACCAGGGGTGTCCACGTGGTCCATGATAGTGGTAATAGGAAACAGGGACATCAACCCAGACCCCTGATGTTGCGTGGCCACGGACCCAGACACATCCATGGGATTTCACCATGGCCACAGGTTATGGGGCAGACAATTCCCCTCCTTCCTTGAACCTACAGTTGCACCTCTCTCCATAATCCTAAAATATTTCTGCTTCTCTTTCTCTCACAGCTGTCCACCATATACTTACATGTTGTAGTGGCTCCTGTTGCAGAGGAACCACAAGGCAGGCTTTGGGGTGTCTTCTTCCACCCACCTGAATGGTGACAGGTGGGTCTCTGGGTATCTGGCCACCTCTTTAAGGTTCTTACTATATGACTATTTAGTTCTCTCCTTTGATTCTTCTAAAATGAGATGTATAATTCACATACTATTGTCAGTGTCCACGATTCATCAAAGAATGATACCCCGGATTCAAATAGTATGTAAAAGCAAAGAGGGTTTTATTTTGTAGACGTCCAGCATGCTGGGGTCTCCCATTCCAAGATGGAGACACCCAAGTGAGCTCGCAGGCCTGATTTAAAGCATAAGGGGAATTCTGGGAAGGGGCAGTTGGCTCTATCTCAAGGAACATTCCAGAACTATTGCCGGAGAAGTCTGGAAACTGTTCCTGGGGAAGTCTGGAAACTGCTGCTGACCCATTGTCCTTGCCTCAAGCCAGGTGGCAGGGCAGCTTCTGAGGCCTGGACCTTTCCTGGACTTGCCCAGTTCTTGGAAACAAAGATTTAGGCCTAGTCTCCTGAACTGTCAATTTGAAGCCTGTCATGGAGTCAGCCTGTCTGTCTCACTATGGGGTTTATAAAACATAATCCGACAGATTTTAGAACATTTAGGCTTGCACAACCATCACCACTGTAAATCATTTTCTTGGGCTGGTGGTGTACCTCCATGACAGAGAGCTTGCCCGGCACACAAGGAAAAGGGTTGAGTCCTCAACACTGTAATTGTTTTCACCACCCCCAAAAGAAATCATGATTCCATTAACCATCACCCTGCCCTCCTCCATGCCAATCATAACCATTGATCAGCTTTCTGTATCCGTACAGAACATCGTTCATAAGTGTGGTTGTAAGATATGTGGCCTTTGGTGGCTGACTTTTTTATTAGACATAGCATTGTCAATGCTGTCCCAGGTATGGGGACTTGTTTTCTTTTTAAGGTTGAATGAAAACATGAAATAAAAGGGGGAGCTCATAACTACTACTCAAGTATGGATAAGACTTTTATTGTAGATACAAGGGAGAAAGTAAGCTGAACATGACCCACAGATTCACGGGAGGAGAAAGGAAGGGGGAAAGCAAGAGAGGAGCCACCAACCAAGAGAGGCAGCCCGGTCCAAGAGACCAAGAGACCAAGAGACCAAGAGACCAAGAGACCAGCTTATCCAAAACTGCTGTGTCTGGGGGAAGGGAAGTGGAAGCCCAAGACCTGGGAATGAGAGGTTGAGGTCAGGGGACAGGGTAAGGAGTACTAGGAGGAGCCACAGGTACTGAGTAAGACTTGTCCTGGGTGAGGCTAAGATAAGGACCCAAGAGTGGTGAAGTCATATTTACAAGATGCAGAAGCCATTTTTTTATGTCCTCTGTTGGACATCTATTCTCACCTCTTGGCTTTTGTGAACTTGGTTCTGTGAACATCTGAACCTGTCCAAGTGAGCGCCCGTTTTCAGCTCTTTTGTGTGCACACCTACCAGTAGAACTGCCAGGTCTTTCAGTAATTCCACACTGAACTTCCTTGGAACGTCTAAGCCGCCACCTTCCTTGGCCAACAGTGTATGAAGGTTCCATGCTCTAGGCATCCTCGCCAACACTTGCTCTTGTCTGTCTTTTATTTCATGAACCCGAGTGTACATCGAGTAGCCTGTCGCAGCGGTGACGTTTTTACTTCCCTGATTAGCCATGCTGAACATCTTTTCAGGTGTGCACTGGACATCTTTGAGGATGTTTCTGTCCAGAGTCTTTGCCAGGTTCTTTTTTTAAATTTAATCTTTGACTTTCCCCCTTAAATTTGTCAAGACCCAGATCCATATAATAACATTTACAGATAAAGGATACCAACGGTCAGATTGTTGTTGTTCGTTTTGTCTTTTGTTTTTAGCAACAAGGGTTTCTCTGTGTAGCCCTGGCTGTCCTGGAACTCCGCCTGTAGACCAGGCTGCCCTAGAACTTAGAGATCTGCCTGCCTCTGCCTCCTGAGTGCTAGGATTACAAGTGTGTACCACCCCCATCTGGCTCCTGTCGGATTACTATAGGGAAGGAATTCAAGTTTTTTTTCCCCAGCTCAGAAAAGGGAAAATGCACTAGACTTCAATTTTTTTATACATATAGTAAGAGGATTCCATTTTTAATATTTTATGGGGACTTTAAACTGACCTGACTAACAGCACTATTTGTTGTTGTTCTATTAATTTTAAGATAGGGTCTCGAATAGCCCATACTAACCTGGAAACTCACCGTAGAACCAAAGACGACCTTGAACTTCTGATTTTCTGACGCCATCTCCCAAGAGCTGAGATGAAAGGTATGTTTTCCACATCTGGTTTTATGTGGTGTGGTGGATTGTATGTAGGGCTTCAACCATGCCAGGCAAGCAAGCACTCTACTGACAGAGCTTTATCCCTAGCCTCAAGTATTTTATATGTAATCTGTAGATTAATAATACCTATGTGATGGTGTCGTGGTAGAAAATGAGTATTTCCCTAACATCCCCCTAGAGTTAGTGGTTCTCAACCTTCCTAATTCTTCGACCCTTTACTGCAGTTCCTCGTGTTGCAGTGACCACCCCCCCAGCCATAAAATTACTTTCATTGTTACTTCTACGTAACTGTAATTTTGCTACTGTTGTGAATCATACTGTAAATATCTGATATTTCCAATGGTCTTAGGTGAACCCTGTGAAAGGGGTTGCAACCCCTTCTGCTGCCCTAGAGTTTAACTGACCAAGCAGGCTCAGTCAGTCAACAGGTTCTCCAGGGCAGGAGCGAGGATTAAAAAGAAAAAGACAATTAGACAACATCGTAGCGTGACCCCCAGACAGTTCTGAGGCAGGGGCAGGTTTGTTTTTTTCCCAGTCTGCTTTTATACCATTTTAATTACATGCAAGTAATAAGGTCAGTTCTAGGTTAAGGGAACAAGCAAGACAATAAATACAGATAGTCAAGGAACAAGCAAGGCCATAAACAAAGTTCCATGACCACTGTTTCTAAGGGCTTATGGATATCTGAACCTACTTCCCCGTCCTAGCCCAAAGTCATATTCTTGCCTGAAGCCTACTTCTTTGCTCTAGCCTGAAATCAGATTCCTGCCTGAGATGACATCTCTGTCCTGGACCGATGTCAAATTCCTGCCTAGTAGCCCCAAAAGGTCTCCACACCTAACACGGTACCTGGAATACCGTAGGCATTCATAAATACACACTAGCTGAATTAAGAAAACATTCAGCCAAGTCTCACATCAGTAAGCCCCAGTTTTCTTGGCATCCCCTTCAGGGAAATACGAAGAACAGAAGAAGGAGGGCACTAGCAGACCATGGAGATTGTGGTTCATTATGAGCGAGCGCCTTGCTCCCTGTAGGCGATGGTATGTATGGAGCCAGTCGCTTCAGGGAAATGTGGGTGCTGCAATTCCACCTGTCCCCATTACTAAAGGAGAATCCTGACAGATGGGATGTTCAGGTTTAGAAAGAGGTGGAGGTCCCTACGTTGTTAGCTATGTAACGCGGAGTCCTTTTCCAATCGGTATGTTTTCTGGATTGATACTCACAATATCAGTGACTGAGAATATCCCAAAGTCACCTAAAGGGAAACATGGATATGCAGATGTGCCTGGCAACTTGGGATATCTGGGTGTTTAAACACAGGGACGTCGGGGTTTGTTTTTGGGAAGGATTATATGCCAAGGGTCATCATAACTAATATTCCAATGGACATTTTGGTAATCAATATTTTAATCAATAAAGGAAATTTCAGACAGGAACATCACAGTACCACCCAATAAAATGTGTTAATCTTTAGGAAGCATTAAGAGAATACTATATAAATCAGGGAGATTTGCCACTCATGTCTAAAATTACCTATGCTGATGCATAATCCACCATGACAAACAGAGTGTGACATCCACCTCATTATGAGCAGGACTCGACTCTGGGCGTGAGGAAAGAAATGACTAAATGTAAATTTGAAATTCCATTTTAGGTGGCGTCAAAATAGTCTATGAGGACCATAACAGTTTGTAATACCTTTACACGAGAGGTGCTAACTGGGCAGTGTCTATACATTTTTCGGGAACAGCTGAAAGTGCAGGATTTAAAAATATTACCTTTTTTGTAGTTAAAGAAAAATAAATATTTTAATTAAAAAAAAACAACAACCTCAGGACAGGAGGCTGGAGAGATGGTTGGGTGCATAGGAGTGCTTACTGCACTAGCAGAGGGCCCACGCTCTGTTCTCAGCACCTACACAGGGTCTTACAACCATTTAAACTCTAGTGCAGTGGACCTGGCACCCTCTTCTGCCTCTGTTAACACCAGCCCAGCATGTGATACACATACATACATGTAGGCAAAACACAAATGCACATAAAATAGTAAAAAAAAAAAACAAAACAACCCACCCTTTGATCACTTACTTCACATTACACTTAAAAAAAAAAAAAAACTGACCTTTCAAAAGCACATGTTTAACCTTGTTGAACACTGATAATATGGATGCTTTGAAACCGAAGGGAAACTGGGCACAGAGAACATGGAAGCCCAACAACCAGAATGTGGTAACTAGATCCCTCTGTGGAGGGAAAGAACGGGGTCCTGAAAGGGGGTGTCCTCTGAACACTACTTGTGCACTGTGACACAGATACACACACACACACACACACACACACCAACGCTCAACCCCCACAATAAATAAGTGAATGCAATGACTTTTTTTTTTTTTTTTTTTTTGGTTCTTTTTTTTTGGAGCTGGGGGGACCAACCCAGGGCCTTGAGCTTCCTAGGCAAGCACTCTACCACTGAGCTAAATCCCCAACCCCGACATTTTTAAATAGATGTATGTATTTTATTTTATGTGTACGTGTCAGATCTCCTGGAGTTGCTGACAGTTGTGAACCACCCTATGTGGGTGCTGGGAACCAAACCCAGGCCGTCTACACTAGCAGCACGTACTCTCTACCTTCCTACCGTCTCTCCTGCCCTTAATACATTGCTCTAAAGAGAATATTTGAAAGAAGATCATTTCCCTTTGCATTTTCTTCATTGTACGTTGCCTTTTCGGTTTCCATTAGAAATTTAATTTCGATTATTCATATTCTTACAACCTTTTTATCTGCTTTATTAAAAAAAAGTCACGACCACAATCCTGGTAACATTTGTGTAATTCAAGGGAAGCTATCCGGTGTAATTTATTATTCATTTCTTTTCTCCTATTATGTCAAATTATATCAAATCATGTCTACCATATCATGGACAAATGAATAAGGGGTAATTATTTACTATAAAATATCAATGTTCCCCTAGCTGGAGCAAAGGAACTAATTAATGTTGACAGCGATTTAGAGAATTACTATTTAAAAACTCAGCTAACAAGTTAAATAGCCACCCCTGCTTTGGGTTACCTGAGGAGACAGACACTATTTTCTTTTAATTCCATTTTAATATCATTATATCGCCCCCTCTCCTTGAGAGTCTCTTATTCCTCCAACTTTTTAATTGCATAATAAATATCTTGAATGTGAATATATATATTTCCTATTTTCACCACATATCTTATCTTTCTAACTCATAAAAATCTAGAAACCATGCTACCAAATTATCCAATTCCAACACCTTTATGTGTGCTTTTATTGAGATATGAAACAGGTATTTGCCAAGAAAATGGTTAGAAATTGGAACTATATCGCAATCGTGATGGCTTTAAAATCACTATGCTTATATTCAAAAAAGCCCCAGCAAACGTTGTCAAGACAGCGCCCTAGCGATTCACATCCAATTGCCTCTCAATCATGAATTTGATAGAACATTTGGATAAATTGTCAGGGCAATTTCCACTTGTACCTTCTGTAACTATAACAAGCACCAACATCCCCACAGGATGTTATGACTATTAGAGAACTTGTTTGGGGGGAAGCTTCAAGGTTCCTAGGAAACTGAGACAAAAGAAACACTCGGAAAGGCAGAGTCTGTCAAGAGGTAAGCTTTTTGCCATTCACTTTAACCTATGTCCTCATATATGCAAAGTACGCATAGTCACGTACAACTTCTAAGTAGCAATAAAGTAAAATCCAGGGCAGACTATCAAATGTGACAAAAAGTCAGAGGAAAAACGCTGGGGAGTTCAAGGGAGTCTGAGAGTCAAGGGCTCTCATCACACCATGCGGCCGCTAATGCAGACCGGCGCCATAGGTTCATAGAAGAACCTGTAGATCTTTTTCTTTTCTATTTCCCCAGTGCAGAACATTCTAGCACTCCAGCTATCGCAAGGTGAGAGATGGAGACAGGAGAATTTCCTGCAGTAGGTTCTGCAGTAGCAGAAACAGTGAAAGACCCCGACTCGACATGGCCGCAGGCAACAAACAGTTCCCGGAAGTTGTCTTCTGACCTCTCCATGTACACCATGGCGCATGCGCACGCGCGCACCCAAGCACGCACCCACACACGCACGCGCAGACACACACACCCTAAGTTAATTAATGCCTTTGACTCCGATCATGTGTTATAATCTGATCGTAGTGTTTTGCTGCAAGACATATTGAACTAAGGCTATTTTAATCTCCCTCCTCCTCCCTCCCTTTCCTTTCCCTTTCTTTTCTCTGGGGGTTGAACCCAGGACGTTAGATGGGCTAGACAAGTGCTCTGTTATTGAGCCATGCCCCAGCCTTAATCCGTATTTTTCATTTAAAACATAACAGATTTAATGAGGGAGAGCACTTAAAGTCAATTGTGCTGGCTTCGTGGTAGAGGCCATCTCTACTTCTTCCTCTTCCTTCCCTTTTTGTGTTTTTGCTGTGCCTCTCTCCCTTCTTAAGGTGCTGCCTGTTCGGGCTTATCAATAACTGTTTTCTGCTAGTAAAGACATAGGCTGAAAACATTATCTTCTATACTGCTACTAAAATGAGCCATTTCTATTACCTTCCCCCTCTGTGTTCTGGATGAGCGCATGAAAACCACTTATCAAGATTATATTTTTCATTTTTGAGTTCTTTTGGTTTATTGTTATTCTTCCATTTCTCTCTTAACTATTTCTTGATACTGTTACTGAAGCAGGGGTCTCAGTTGCTTCAGAACGGTTGGCTTTGTAAGTTTATAAACCATCTATCCTTTATACAGAGGGTACAGAAGCATGGGGCTCCCATATTACAGCTCTCTTTCAGGGTGTGTGCATCCACTCACGCAGCATTTATATACATACGTTATATATACATTATATACAGCATTTGAGTTATCAATGCTTCGAGTTCTTTCTGTGAGCCCTACCCGGTTCTGAAATCCCACAGAAATTATTTGCGACAGGCGATCTTCCAGAGATGCTAGTTTCCTGCGTGGTCACTGGGAGCTCTTGTGTGTGTGCTTTGTGATGGCTGAAAAGGTCCACACTGAGAGGACACGTGATTGATCATGAACTAAACAAATAGTGGGGTTTTTTTTCTTTTCTTCTCAACCAGCTAAAAATTAAAAACGGACTCTAAACGAGTTGCTAGGACGTATGTGGATCACCACATCCTGCTTGCTGTCTTTCTTATGTTGTGGAAACTGGCTGTACGGATGGATTTTAAGGGACAGCAACAGTTACAGGAGCAGTTGCCACAATGTCACAGACTCTTTTGATGTCTTTATGTACTTGCAGTCCCAGGTGATATTTGAATCTTATCCAGTGCCATTTCCATCTTGCACAAGGAAGAAAACGATTCTTGGGGGAGTTCTTTTGTCCTGGTTCCACGGGGTATTAGCAGATTACAGGAAACACTGGGAGGTGCCCTGTGACATCCAAGTGAACAATGGCGCATTTGTTTGCCTTTCTGCCTTCAAGGACACTTGAAGGGTGACTTCTGAATAGTGTGTTTTTGTGAACATAAAATAGCTGTGTATTTGTGTGGACACAGACAGATGCAAGGCATAACTGGGATCTTCCAGCCCTGTCATTGAAATGAGAACTCTAACACAAGAGGACGGTTTTCTCCGAGTGTTTTGTTTTGTTTTGCGTTGTGTTGGATTGTTTTTAATTTTCCAGTATGCTCCCGGCACCCAGGATCACACTGGGGCTGTGGCCACAGCCAGCAGTCCTACCCTGCCGGTGACAGTGAGGAACAAATGTTGAGAGGAATGCCTTTCTTCCCACATCTCTGCCTCTCAGAAAAGACAGCTATGCAGACTTTCTCATGCCATTCCTGACTACCTGACGCCATATCCTGTTATTACCTTGGATCGGGACAACTAGAAGAAGCAATCAAGAGAGTAGTGAGATTTTATGTTATCTTAGAAAGAGATTGACAACAGAGTTCGAGTGGCTAAATCCCTCATGAAAACACGACTAACAGTGGATAAATCACTTTATTCCACATTTCTGAAACCTCACAAGCCCTGACTGCACAGCAGAATTTTACAGAAAACATGTGGCCAATCAGAATTTTACTTTTTAGTTTCCATAAATTAAAAAAGGTACTAGTTGGTTGAATCTCAAGTTTTAAAAAAGTCCTTTTCTGTTTGTTTGTTTGTTTGTTTGTTTGTTGTTTTGTTTATTTTTCCGAAACAGTCTCACTATACAGCTGTGGCTGACCTCGAACTCACAAATGCACCTATCTCCTCCTCCCTAAGTGCTGGGATCGAAGGTGCACACCACTACTCTAGCCAGGCATTAGCATGTTTTCTACATGTTGAGAAACATTTGCTTAAAATGAACCCAGGTTAGCTCTTAAGACTTGTTAATGTGTCATTATCCCTTATCATGATAACTAAAAAAAAGACAATCAAGAGAGTAACTGGCTGTGAGATTGTGTGTTATCGTAGAAAGAGAGTGAATAATTGAAGGGAATGGCTGGTCTGGGTTGTCCAAAGGTTGTCAGGTAACAACACTGACAGGCATGTGGCTAGTTCATAAACCTCTGGAAAATTCAAACTGCGGTGGGGCTGGCTTGCTGGAGGAGAGATATTTTGTATAGTTCCTGTGCCTCGATTTGTGTTCAATGTTAAAAGACTCGAGATTAAATCAGGCATAACTGAAGAATAAAAATCTCCCTGACAATAAGCATCAATCGTGCACAGAAACCGGCATTCGCTGAGCAGAGTTCTGTCTTCCTGCCCCGGAGAGTTTTCCAGAAGTTTAGAGGAGTCACTGAGGCCAAGCTTCAACTGGCTGCAGGTGCAGCTTTTCCAATGCAGCTTTTCCAACCGCAAGAGCATCCGCAGTGAACCGCCATCGTTTTGCGTCTCCCATGGTGACTGCCAGTCGCGTGCAGGCTTTTGTCTATCCTTTGTGTACTATTAGACTCAGCTAGAGCCAAAAGAATCAGCACCGAAACCAGAGCCTACCTTTCTGCAGAAAGGCTGGCGTTTGATGTTTCTCAACGTTTTCATGGCAAGCCGTCCCCAGCTCCTGCCGCCTTACGAGCACTTCTCACATGAAAGTACAAGACTCTAAAACCGTCCACTCCGCACTCTGTCCTCCCATCCGGGAGACAAGCAGGCATTGCTTCCTGACAGCGGACTGTCCCGCTGTTAAGATGTGTGGCGGAAAGGCGCTGCGGTATAATAAGGGAGATGGATGTTTTTCTGAGGTAAAAACTGTGTACCCTCCCTAGGGCTTCCCACCCCTTTGCCCAACAAACAGCCAGTCTGCCCAGGGTCGCACCATTACCTGTCCTCACTGGTAATACATCTAAGCTCTATGTGCTTACCAGGGTTTTCTCTTGAGCACAACAAACATTTCATTTCAAACACTCTGTTACAGTTTATTATTATGAATACATTACTAAAGGGTTTTTTTTTTTTTGGTCGTTGTTTGTTTTTTAAGAATGTCTACTCTTGTCGTCTACTTTTATTCTTGCCTGAAACTCTTTATTTTTACTTACTTGGGAATGTTTTCTAGCCTGTCTGTCAAAGAAAGCTGGGGGAAACGTTTACGCTAATCACAGACTTTGCAAAACATAAATTTGACGGAAGGTAATCTAAAAATAAACAAACCAACCCTTTGTTAATCTTCGTTTTGCTGTGTGTGAAATATATAAATAGTTCACATATCTGCATATGCATTCCTGCATTAGAGAGGCCCAGCTTAAGAATTGTTCAGAGAAATATCACCAGAGAGGACGGGGTAGGGTATGGCTGTACACAGAGGGCAGCGCAGGAACTCCAGGCAGGAACTCCAGGCAGAAACCTGGAGACGGAAGGCAGATACAGAGGCCATGGAGGAGTGTTGCTTACTAGCTTGCTGGCTGGCTTGCTGGCATTCATTGAGCTACGTTTTTATACAGCCCAGGGCCACCTGCCTAGAGACGGTACTGCACACAGTGAACTGGACCCTCCTCCATCAATTAGCAATCCAGAACATGCCCCCACGGATGTGCCCATAGGCCAACCTAATAACAGCAACGCAACAATTGAGGTATCTCTTCCCAGCTGTGTCACTCTGACAACCAAGGTTGGTTAGCAACGTGCCCAAAGGCTGACCCCTGAGAAGAGCTGTTTGTGGGCAGTGATTATCAGGACCTCCAAATGCAGCCGTCTGCTATCCACAGTTTGAGGACCTCAAAGTCCTCCCCCTTAGCAAATGTTGTCCCTGACTCTGATCTTCAGATTTTGCCCATTTGTCGCAAGAGCGAGGCTATCCTAGATAGCTTTGAGTCATGGACTAGCATCTTGTCCCGGGAACCTTTAGACTGACAGATAAGGGGAGATAATCCAGGGTTTGCCAGGTCTGCCAGGTTTACTTCTTGGATCCAACAACTAATAGTATTTTTCTGGTAGAAGAAAACCAGGTAGAAGGTTTTTGGGGTTTTTTGTTTTTTGTTTTTTGTTTTTCTTGGTTTGGCTTTTGTTGTTTTTTGCCTGCTGTGAGGTCAGACCAGAAGATATGGGGTGTCCTGAAAATGCATTCTTTGCTACATTCTTTGCTATCAACATAGAAAAAAAAATGTAAGTGATTTCAAATAAGTGAACTGCCAATAATTCTTTGGTGCTATGTAGAAAATCTTATTCCGAGAAATACAGTTTAAGAGGCTCAAAGAGGCGGCTCCTACGGATGGAGAAATGGCTCAGCTGTAAAAGGCTAGGCTCGCAACCAAAAATAGGAGAGGTGGCTAAGGTTTGCAGTTAGATAAAATGATCAGGTAAGTCAGAATAATAAAGTGGAGAACTAGCATCAGTATGCAGTGCTGGAATTTAATTCGCATTGAGGGTGGCCTTGAGTGTCTGATCCTCCTACCTTCGTTTCCGCAGCGCTAAGATTATGGCCGCGTGCCACCCATGCATGCCCTGTTTATGCAGTGTGGAATCAACCCAGGCCTTATCAGGTATTGTCATGTTTATTTAGTTACGAGGGCATTTTTCCGCACCAAAAATAAGACAGAGTAGGAAAGAAGGGAGGAAGGAACAGACAGACAGAGACACTGAGAGACTGGGAAAGAGACAAAGAGTGAGAGAGCGAGAGCGAGAGAGCGGGTGGGGGAGTGGGTGGGGGAGCGGAGGGGAGCATGAGCAAGACAGCAGGAGACAGAATTTAAACACCAAGTTTGATTATCCATGTCCTATGTCTAAAGCTTGGCTTCTTCTCATGATTTCACATCTTTGATCTTTCTAAAGTGTCTGGGGACATTGAACTAGCAAAGCGGAGGAACATCAGCCGGTCAAGGCCAGAAGCCACAGGACAGAAAACAACTATGCCTTGTGCTACCCAAGATTGAAGTAAAACCATGAATCTTCCCATGAGGGGCCGAGCGTGTAGAGCACTTGCCGGACATACTGAAGGAGACCTTTCCCAGCACCGGAAGTGCCAGCCAGGGCCCACCTCTTTGCCGTTCCTGTTGAGCCAGTAGCCGCTACTGCGGGTCTGCGCTTGCGTAGTATCCTCCCACCATTTCCATCCTGGTTTCACTACTTTCATTTTGTCTGGCGAAGATGTCTTTGGATTTCTTCTGTTTGCCATACATGGGGTTTCTTGACTGTATGTGCACATCTTACAATGTGGGAATTCCTCATACATTGTAAAATAAAATTTCTTCATCACCACCCCCTTCCCCCCCTCAGGACTCCAATAACTGGCACCGAGTTCAGCAGGCTCCTGGAGCTCCATATCAATGTTTCTTCAAGTTTATCAACTCTTTTCTCTGCCATCTCAACCTTGCTACTGATTCACTTCAATATTTTTCCCCCAGTTTGAGACAGGGTTTTGCTAGGTAATCTAAGCTAGCCTTGAACCCAACCCTCCCGTCTCAGTCTCCTTAGCGCTGGTATTACAGATATTACTGGTATTCTTTATTTTATTTTGAGTCTCATGTAGCCCAGGTTGGCTTCAAACTTGCCATGTAGCCTAGGATGACCTGGAATTCCTCTACTTCTAGAGTGCTAGGATTACAGAATGAACCACTGTACTTGGCTGATGTGTGTGTTTGTTTGTTTGTTTGTTTTTGGTTTTTTTAAACAACTCTGTTTCTCTGCTGAAAACATTGGTCCCTACATTCTTTTTAGGAATCTTTATATTTACCTCATGAACATTGGCTTTAAAATGTGCTTGACTCTGCATGGGCCAGCAGGAATCAAACCAGGGCCTCCCACATGTCAGGCAAGAATTCTACCACTGAACCAAAATACTCACGAGAGGAAATACAGGGACAAAGAGTGAAGCAGGGACTGAAGAAAAGGTCATCCAGAGACTGCCCCACCTAGGGATTCATCCCATATGCAGCCACTAAACCCAGTCACTATTGTTGACGCCAAGGAGTGCTTGCTGACATGAGCCAGATATGGGTGTTTCTGAGAGGCTTTGCCAGAGCCCTTCTGATACAGATGAGGATGCTTGCAGTTAACCATTGACTGAACAAGGAGACCCAATGGAGGAGTTAGAGAAAGGACTGAAGGAGCTGAAGGTGTTTTCAACCCCATAGGAAGAACAACAATATCAATCAACCAGATCCCATCAGAGCTCCCAGGGACTAAACCACCAACCAAAGAGCAAAGAGTACGCATGGAGGGACCCATGGCTCCAGCTGCATATGTAGCAGAGGATGGCATTGTCCAGCATCAATAGGAGGAGAAGTCCTTGGTCTTGAGAAGGGTCATTTCCCCAGTGTAGGGAATGCCAGGGTGTTAAGGTCATAGAAGCAGGGAGAAGGGGTATGGGAGAGAGGGAATAGGAGATAACATTTGAAGTGTAAATACATAATATATCTAAGAATAATAACATTTAAAAAATGTTCTTGAAGCCATTCTGCTATAGCTTGTTAACCTAGGGGTAGGAGGTGGGGTGGCATTTTGGCATTAGTTAATATATTTTCTTTCTTTTGTTTCTTCTTCTTCTTCTTCTTCTTCTTCTTCTTCTTCTTCTTCTTCTTCTTCTTCTTCTTCTTCCTCTTCCTCTTCCTCTTCTTCTTTAGAACTGCTTAAGTTTTCCAGGTCCTTCCTATATCAAGTTATTTTTATTTTTATATTGAAACTTTTAAATATTATTTATTTGGGTCTCCAAATCTTTGGGTTCATGTTGGTTTTCTCGTTTCAGACTTTATAGGCATAGGACACAGTTTGTCTGGTCTTCTTTGTCCACATTTACAATGTCACATCCATTCTCAAAGTCTTCAATCCACTTATTTTCTCTCCTTCGCCACCTTCCCCCTTTGCCTCCTCTTCTTCATATGTTACTTTGAGATAACCTGCTGGTTTATATTTATTCACTGACAAGATTAGATTTATCCTTGAAAATCCATGTCTAAGATTCCGTAAATACTCTCTACTGTTTTCCAAAGTCCTGATTTCTCTGGCTTTAAAAAAAGTTCAGCCTTGGATGCTAAAGAAGCATTTGAGAGGTTCCGGATTCCATTCCCAATGCTGAGAGCAGAGCTAAGAAGGGAGAAATCATCATAAAGAGACTCCATGCTCAATACATAGGTGAATGCCATCATTAAACCACTGAACTGAGAACAGGATCCCCGTTGAAGGATTCAGAGAAAGGACTGAAAGAGCTTGAAGGGGTTCAAGACCCCATATGAACAGCAATGCCAACCAACCAGAGTTTCCAGGGGCTAAGCCACTACCCAAAGACTATACATGGACTGACCCTGGACTCTGACCTCATAGGTAGCAGTGAATATCCTAGTAAGAGCACCAGTGGAAGGGGAAGCCCTTGGTCCTGCCAAGACTGAACCCCGAGTAAACGTAACTGTTGGAGGGAGGGCGGTAATAGGGGGAGGATGGGGAGGGGAACACCCACATAGAAGGGGAGGGGGATGTTGGCCCGGAAACCGGGACAGGGAATAACACTCGAAATGTAAATAAGAAATACTCAAGTTAATAAAAGAGAGAGAGAGAGAGAGAGAGAGAGAGAGAGAGAGAGAGAGAGAGAGAGAGAGAGACTCCATGCTCCTCCCACAGTGCTGACCCATGCACGACTGGCTTTCAGAACGAATGGGGAAAAAGAGGGGAGGAGACAGAAGCGCAGGGGAGGAGAGAACAGAAGCGGAGGGGAGGAGACAGAAGCGGAGGGGAGGAGACAGAAGCGGAGGGGAGGAGACAGAAGCGGAGGGGAGGAGAGAACAGAAGCGGAGGGGAGGAGACAGAAGCGGAGGGGAGGAGACAGAAGCGGAGGGGAGGAGAGAACAGAAGCCAGTCGTGATTACCTTCACCAGTAAATCCCAGCAAGCAGGAGGTTTGAGGCTAGAGGATGGCTATGAGTTTGAGGTCAGTCTGGGCTCTACAGTGAGTTCTAAAAGGTTCTCTCACATGCTCCTGCTTTACTGTTTTTTTCATTCTTGGCCCCTGGCCTAAAAGGTTCTGTCCTCTACATCCGCTGACAGGTCCTCTAGCTTGGTTCACCCTTCAGTAAAATCTGGAAGGCCAAGAAGCAAAAATACAAAAATCAAAACGACCACAAAAGGCCAGAAAAATGACCCCCACCACTGAGCTACCCAGCCCACAGGAAGGGGATGAGTTCAAAGAACCCAGAATGACAGTCCGCCGTCCCAGGAACTGTCTTTGCGCTTTCACTTCACAGTCTGTATTTCTTCTCCAAACTGCCTAATTTAGTTTTCCCATCTTGAATTCCCAGGTAGCTGGGTATTACATTGTGTACAGAGATTGCATTTGTACAAAGTAGCAGCCAACCGGAGATTTAACATACAGTGTGATTACCTGTATGCAAAAAATATATGTAGTTACATATAGTACGTTCTTAAAAAGACTGTAAAACCCAAATTATCACCACGATTACTGTGGACTAGCGGGATTATAGTTTCCCCCTGTTTTCTATTTACTAAATGTTTTGTAGTGCACCTTCCTTGGCTGCTTCCAAATCTCTGATTAGCTGAGCCCTTTCTGAAGGAGCTTGTAGTTTCCAACCTCTGGAAACCATTAAACCCAGTCAGAGCTGCATTCAGCTGCAAGAAACGGAAATCGCCACGGCTGTGCCTCAAACAATAATGAAGGATATTTTCTCACATAATAAAAATGTCCCCGGGAAAGTCACGGCAGGGCTGGTTGACTTTATATCATCGCCTGCTACCTCTGGGCTGTGCTTTGGGCTCGGGCTCTTTCTCTTCATGTTTGCACAATGGCTGCCATCCTTCCAGATATAACTTCCAGACACCACAACAGCTGGTGGCTGAAAACAGCTATCTCTTTCTTTGTACTCTTATTTAATGTTGCATGGCTGGAGTGTGCTTTCTTTTCTGCTGTGTGATACATGGTGTCCATTCTGAAAGTCATCCATGGGCCACCATGATTGCTCCACCCCTAGCTCCCACATCCACAGTCCAGGTAGCAAAAGGGGAAAAGGAAAAGCAGGCAGAGAATACGAGTCAGAGCTTTACACACTGTATCTGCTTGTATCACAGGGGCCGGAACATGTATGTGAGCCGAGAAATGCATTCTGTGTTCTCCCTACCCCTATGCCCCTGTGACTTCACCCTAGTGGGCAGCTACGAGGGGTTATAGCATATCAATATGCCTCTCATTTACCTGGAAGCCGCTAGCAGATTCTTCTTACACATCATTGCACAGACATGCCAACTATAATAAAGGAAGGGCACCATGGAAACAGCTTATGTTTATGTTACAGAGTCTGGCTAGCCTCTTCTAAAGAATATGACTTCCAGGAACAGGGCAGATACTGAATGAGGTCAGAATTCTTAGGAAGAAGGGAGCCACGGCAAAGGCAGGAACTCACAGGTGTTTCCCAACTGTACTCCCTTTGTACAGAAAACAGCTGTCCAGGTCCCCGACTCCATCAGGCGTGAATGTTTATCTGTGACATTCTCCATGCGGTGACATTTCTCTCCAGGTGCTAGAAGCAAAGTGGATTTCCTGGGTCTGGAGGAGAGAGGCAAGGGAGAAGGAGTTAGAATGCTCACCCCAAATCTATTTACTGCTGCCATTTATTCAGCCTCTCCTACTTCACTCAAACTAAAATCATTCGCATGCGCGATCATTAAAGTGATGCATTTTCCAGCACAAACATAGCTGTCCCTCCCTGGGGTTAACTAAGAAGAGTGTGACAGAGAAACAAGCCAGGCTTTAGGATTTAGAATGTTTTGTTTAGTTTCTTGTCCACCTTGTGTGGCCTACATCTTTTTCGAGAGTGGAAATGAAGCATGCAAGAAAGGAAAAAGAAAACTAAAGAAACTCACACAGCTGCAGGGAACTGTGTGAGTGGAAGAAGCAGGGAAGGTGTGTGTGTGTGTGTGTGTGTGTGTGTGTGTGTGTGTGTGTGTGTGTGTGTCTGTCACAGGAGAGCTGTATGCTTGTGTCACTGTTGTGCTGCTGTGGTAACCTGGGCTGCTAGAATTGTCTGAATTTACTATAAACGACGGGCCAAATATGTGCAAGTCAGATGACAAGAGGAATCTATAGCCGAAGGGACGGTCTGTTTAGACCATCAGTTGAATCCTCATTACCACCTCTGTACTTCCTGACGTGGGAGCGTCCGCTAAAGAAGGCTCCAAAGATGTATAGAGCAGTTTTGAAATTTCTTCCCACGAGCTGAGAGTGACTGAAAACTTCACGATTATGAAGTGCATGGTCCACAAACAAAACAAAACAGCAGCAGGAAGCAACACACACACACACACACACACACACACACACACACACACACACCACACACCACACACACACACACACCACACACACACACAGAGCAGCCAAAGAAAAAGCTGCCCGATCCTGTTTGTCAACTTTTTGAGGCAAATCTTCAGTCTTGCTTTTGCTGAGGTTGCTTATTAGATTCCAGATGTTGGCATGGAGTTCAGTTAATTCTGTTCCCAGTAAGATTACCTGGGAGAGAAAGCTTAGGCTATTTTGTTATACAGCATTAAGTATCTGGAGCCGTTCTTGACACATTGTATCTATCTAACACCAAGGTCCATCACCATCCTAGGTATTGTGAGTGACATTAATTATCATTTATTGACCTGTCCATTGTGGTTATTGTTCAACTACTACAGCTGTGGGATTCAGGTGAATGGCAGGAGGGCTTAGCCTTCTACCAGGGACTTAAAAGGAAACATACTGCTTTTTTATATCTTTCAAAGGAAACTATATATAACATGAAGTTTATGGAACATGATCTACCTGTTTAGTCAGAATTTGGAGGCACCAGCTCCCATACCCTAAACGCAGCAGAATGGGTGGATTACACCACAGCCATTCTCTGAGAACAGGAAAAGGCTCCCCACACGGAATCTCACAGGATTCTGAACATGAGGGTAGCAGTGGAGACAACTGGGAAATGGGGGAGGCTTTGATTATTCTTTTTTTTTTTTTTTTTTTTTTTTTTTAAAATGGGGACTTACATACTTTCAGGGTTTGGCTGGGAATAGAATGAGTTCTTATTCACAAGATGCTGGGTGGTAGGTAAAAGGTGGGTGGGGGAGATTTACTGTTTTGCATAGCATTCTTGCAACTTTGGGGAATAATCTTTCCAAATAAATGGCTGTAGAGAAGACTGCATCCACTGGACCAAAGGGGTGCATTCGCCATTGTATATGCACGGCCACCAGTTCCTCTACAAGAGCTTCCAGTGCTTAGCTGGGGAGGTGGGCTGAAGAGGGGAGTCTTCTCAGGCCTGAACTGTGAAGACATGGTCCCAAGGCCAGGGTTCCTGAGAACTTTTATGGAGAAATTCCAGCTTTCCTTTTGAAGGCTTCTTCAACAGAGCCTGCTGCAACAGAGAGACAGGGAGAGGAAAGGTATATAAGTTAATTTGGGTGTCTGTGAGCACAGAGTCAAACAAAACTGAAAACTCAAAGGCCGAGCAGTTGAGGCATGGACACCCTCTTGATGGTGGAGAGGAGAATGGGGGATGTAGGCAGTTTCAGAATGGAAGAAACGCCTTTCAGGGGGAAAAGTGTGGAACCAAACACCACAATGGCCTGGGGCAAAGTTCCCTGGACCGTGGGTGTAATGTGGGATATTTAGTCTCTTGCTCTGCCACATAGACTTAATCTTCCTTGCTTAGCAAAATTTTAGTAAAAGGACGAGAGGAAGGGTTGCACCTAAGTAGGTAAAGGAATTTGGGAGGCAGCCCTCCCCCAATTTACTGCTCTCCAAGATCACTCGGTTTAAAATCCTGTTCTAGTTAGGGTTACTATTGCTTCGGTTAAAACACCATAACCAACGTAACTTGAAGAGGAAGTGGGTTGTTTGGCTTATATTTCCATATCATTGTTCAGGCCAGGAACTCAACAGGACAGGAACCTGGAGGCAGGAGCTGATGCAGAAGCAATGGAAGGGTGCTGTTTACTGGCTTGCTCTTCATGGCTTGTTCAGACCGCTTTCTTTTCTTTTTTTTTTTTTTTTTTTTTTCCTCCATCTTTATTAACTTGGGTATTTCTTATTTACATTTCAATTGTTATTCCCCTTCCCGGTTTCCGGGCCAACATCCCCCTAGTCCCTCCCCTCCCCTTCCTTATAGGTGTTCCCCTCCCCATCCTCCCCATTACCGCCCTCCCCAACAATCACATTCACTGGGGTTCAGCTTTGGCAGGACCAAGGGCTTCCCCTCCACTGGTGCTCTTACTAGGATATTCATTGCTACCTATGCAGTTGGAGCCCAGGGTCAGTCCATGTATAGTCTTTAGGTAGTGGCTTAGTCCCTGGAAGCTCTGGTTGGTTGGCATATGGGGTCTCAAGCCCCTTCAAGCTCTTTCAGTCTTTTCTCTGAATCCTTCAATGGGGGTCCCGTTCTCAGTTCAGTGGTTTGCTGCTGGCATTCGCCTATGTATTTGCTGTATTCTGGCTGTGTCTCTCTCAGGAGAGATCTACATCTGGTTCCTGTCAGCCTGCACTTCTTTGCTTCATCCATCTTATCTGGTTTGGTGGCTGTATATGTATGGGCCACATGTGGGGCAGGCTCTGAATGGGTGTTCCTTCAGCCTCTGTTCTACACTTTGCCTCCCTATTCCCTCCCAAGGGTATTCTTGTTCCCCTTTCAAAGAAGGAGTGAAGCATTTGCATTTTGGTCATCCTTAAGTTTCATGTGTTCTGTGCATCTGGGGTAATTCGAGCATTTGGGCTAATAGCCACTTATCAATGAGTGCATACCATGTGTGTTTTTCTGTGATTGGGTTGCCTCACTCAGGATGATATTTTCCAGTTCCATCCATTTGCCTATGAATTTCATAAAGTCATTGTTTTTGATAGCTGAGTAATATTCCATTGTGTAGATGAACCACATTTTCTGTATCCATTCCTCTGTTGAAGGGCATCTAGGTTTTTTCCAGCTTCTGGCTATTATAAATAAGGCTGCTATGAATATAGTGGAGCACGTGTCTTTGTTTTATGTTGGAGCATCTTTTGGGTTTATGCCCAAGAGAGGTATAGCTGGGTCCTCAGGTAGTTCAATGTTCAATTTTCTGAGGAACCTCCAGACTGATTTCCAGAGTGGTTGTACCAGTCTGCAATCCCACCCCCAGCCTCGGGATGTCCCCACCCAAAAAGGGCTGAGTCTGCCTTCATTAATCACCAATTAAGAAAATACCCTACGGTTGGGAATTGGTTCTAATGCTTTGTCTTAATTCAACTCCCAAAATCTGTGCTTCCAGACGCTGAGGAACCCTGCCCCCAGCTGGCTTTGATTGGTAATAAAGAATTGCCGTACAGCCAATGGCTGGGCAGGGAGACGGAGGCGGGACTTTTAGATTTTGTGGGTAGGAGACACAGGAGGAAGAACAGGCAGAATCTCTAAGACAGGTAAGAAAAGAGAACAGATTTAAAGGCCCACCATGTAAGAATCCCGGGAAGTGACCCTAGGAGCCGCTCTCCCAATTGTGTCTGGGGTAGCAGAGATGAAATATAGATTTTAAAAGATGTTAACTCACAAATACCAGAGGGGAATGTGTGCTAGCCTTAGGGAGGTTTAGAAGTGCCCAACCAGTAAGCTAGTCAAAGCATATCAAAATTAACTGGCATGTGCATGCGTAGGTGTGCATGTGCTGTGTGTGTGCATGTGCGCGTGCGCGTGTGTGTGCATGTGCGTGCGCGTGCGCGTGCGTGTGTGTGTTTCATTCTCGAATCTTTCTCTTGGGCCTGTGAGCTCTTGGGCCAGGGCAGTGCACACCACACAACCCACCGGGAGCATCAAGAGGTTTAACTAATTCGCCGTTACACCCTGTACGGTGACCTACAGCGAGATCTTACAGAGGCATTTTCTCAGCTGAGGTTCTCTCCTTTCAGATGTGTGTTAAGTTGACATAAGACGAACCAGCACAAATCCAAAGCAGCGAAATTTGGAGTATGAGTTTTGAGGTCTCCTGTCTGCAAGTCAGAATGCCTATAAATACCTCTATACAAATTCCTCATCAATCCCTCACTAATCACTGCTGGAACCCCTCACCTCTCCCCAGCCAGCCTGGCTTGTCAGAAGCACTGGCCTCCTATGCCTGATATTCCAGAGGTTAGATCGCCATGTGTCCAACCTCCCAGCACAACCAGTCACTGACCTCTCATTTTTACTGTGCATTTCATAGTTCTCCTCTCGGCACTGCTGTGACCTTTGTGCAGATCTAGATCACCAGCTCTTCCTTGATCTCGTCAGTGTCCAGGCTTTTCTATCCATTCCCCACCTCTCCCCCAACCCTCTGGATAGGAGATTTTTTTTTCCTTCAACTGTTCAAACGCCCACAGTTTGCACCTGCTCTTTCTCTCTCTGCAGTCGCTTCAGGGCACACTCCTGACTCACTGGGAACACTCATGCCTCTAGCAGTCATGCTGAACAGTATATGATTTGCCAGGATCCTTTTCCTCCAAAGGTTCGTGGTGATGGCTGCCACCCTCCCACCCCTGCCTCAGATCTTCTGGACGGAATCATTGGAGTAACAGAACACCTGCAGCCCTGTCTTGTGAATAGCCACCGGTCTAATTTCACAATTGCAAATTCTTAGATGGGAGAGATTTGAACTGGATTCCAATTTGCATCCATTCCCCGCTTTGAGCCGGACATCCAGTAGACCCCAGTCAACACCTATTGAAGGAGAAATGAAAGGGTGAAGACGTTCAGAGAGGATAGCTCACTGGCTGGCCTCTCGCTGCTGTGAGCCTGCTCCCACCTTGTGGAATGATCATTATCTGAGCACTCTCTTAGATGCTGTCATGTGTAAACATTAAGTTCTCATAAAATGTGTTTACCAGGCGAGAGAGAGAGAGAGAGAGAGAGAGAGAGAGAGAGAGAGAGAGAGAGAGAGCGAGCAAGCTCAGAGGTTATGAGCACTCACTGCTCTGGCAGAGGACCTGAGTTCAATTACTAGCAACCACATGGTGGTTCACAACCATCAGTAATGGGATCTGATGTCCTCTTCTGGTGGGTTCGACGAGAGCAATGGTGTGTACTCATATACATTAAATAAATAAATCTTTAGGGGTTAGGGATTTAGCTCAGTGGTAGAGCGCTTGCCTAGCATGTGCAAGGCCCTGGGTTCGGTCCTCAGCTCCAAAATAAATAAATAAATAAATAAATAAATAAATAAATAAATCTTTTAAAAAATGTGTTTACCATCAAAGATTCCTGTCAAATGTCTTTCTCTTGAAAGATGAAGAAACTCAGACCCAGAGGTTAAATGGCTCACAGGCTAACACAGGTTAGATTTGATCTGGGGCAGCTGGGATGTGATCTGGGGCTCTTGCCTGGTAATGAGTTGGCCCATAACTGTATAAAGTTTTTGACCAGTATCCACGAGAAGCGACTAGTGCGTCTGAAGACGCCTCCAACTGAATGTTTCACTCCCTTATAAAATGGCTTTACTGTGCATTTCAAGCAGCGGAACAGATTTTGACTTGCCCTGGCCTCTCCTTTTCATGTGCTTTTGGGAGAGTGCACAGCCTCTGAGGAGGGATTCACTTGCTTGGGTCACGTTCCTACCTTGTGGGTTTTAACAAAACCCCTTCACGTGAACTACACAGTACGGCAGGGTTGGATACTGGAGGTGGTACGGTAGATACAGAGGTAGGGGTGGAGAACACAGTGCTAAGTGCTAAGTTCTCCTTTTGGCTTTTTCCGACTGAGCTTGTTTTCATGCTTCCCTTCCATTTCATCTTTCCATATCCCGTCGGCTTTTGTCCATCTGTAAAAATACCCGCAACTTTTCTTTCAGCGTATTTCCCTCATTAGTGTGCTTTCTACTCGGAGGTATTTACACACACTTAGCAAGTTACCTTGATCGGGCTTCTTTTAGTAGTGGATATCAACCAATTTATTAGATATTTGATTTTTTAAAAACTATTGTATCTAAGATACAATTTGTCTTTCATGTGGATTTTCAAGTGTGACTAAAGAGATACTCCACATATATCTGAATGAAGGCTACTGGGAATAGCTCAGTTAGTAGAGGATTGCCTAATGTGAATAACGAAGTGGTTCGATTCCCAGCCCCCACCCCAAGCAGGCATGGTAGCACACTCCTATAATCCTAGCACTTTGAGTGTGGATGCAGGAGGATCAGACGGTCAAGACCATCCTCAGATACCTAGCAAGTTTGCCCACAGTCCAGCCTCAAGAAGTAAATAAAATGTCAAAGCCGAATCAATGTCTTGCACACTTATGGTAAAGAATATTAGAATTAACAGGCGACGAGCCTGGCTTTTATAATGACACAGATCTGAATGCCCTAAACGGTGCTCAGGACTCCTGTCCAGGCAGCCTCGACATTCCAGTAGGGGGCGCTGTTGTCTAACACAAAGTCTATTGTCGAGGTTTTTTTTTTTATTGTTTTGTTTTTTAATTTTATTATTTTTATTGCGTTCTTTCTAAGCTTTGCCCTTTCCCAAGATTTAATCTGTTTAAATGGATAGTCGTTATTTGCTCTTAAGTTTACTGTGAATTTAATCTCACATTTAATACAGTGAAGTGCTATATGATTTTTTTTTCCCTGCACCGATTAACATAACATTCCCCAAAATGTGTTCTGACTAGGAAGCATGAATAATGATTTCGTTGTTTTTAAAACAAGTACATATTTGATAATTTTGAAAAAATATATGAAGTGAATTTTGATGAGGTTGGTTCTGGAATTAATCTGGGACTTTTGGAGAAATTGAATATACGAATTCTGCCTTGAAAATGTATTTATTTTCTTTTTTAGCTGGGAGAGATGCATTCTATTTGCATTTTTGAGCCTGAATAATTTTAATTCCATATTTAATGTACAAGGCCAAGAGGAACATTTACTTTGTTTTCCCTGATTACTTATACAATTAATTCTTTTCAGCTACCACATGAGCCATGAACCATAATATTATATTCCTTGCTAATACATTTTGGCAAAAGTATTAGTATTTAAAGTATTTACATGAAAACACAATGCATTAATGGAATAACTTTTCTCAACTGCGCACACTGTCTCCACAAAGCAATCACCTTTATGTTAATACAAGTAAAAATTCATCAAATGTTTCTCAGTTAGCTGAGCAACTTTTCCAAATGAACTAGCAAAGAAAAACACTGCCTGGTCTAGTCAAGGCAGCTGAGTTGCCCGCCGGAGAGGAAAGAAGCAAGGAGAAGGGTTTAATCTTAATAGATGTGATGCCGACGCCTAGGGGATCTGATACACTCGATTTCTCTTTAGTTCGTTTCTAAGTAATGTTAGATTGGAGAGCAAAAACTTTCCAAGCAAAAGTTTGTGATCAAGACTTTCTTGGGTTAAAAGTAGAATTTGGAAGCCCAACTGAGTAAATCGTGTGAACTACAAACTTAATTTAAACACGAGAATGTTTTATTTTTCCCCCCTCACTAAAATTTTACATCCCATCGTAAATCTAAGACCACATGAGTTGAGTCTAGTCCCATATTTATAGGTGTAGATTAAATGTAGTTTTTTTGGGGGGGAAGATAAAGTTAACTTTGAATTCATATTTATGTAGCATAAATATCATATGAGTTTAACTTCTTTTTGAGTTCTACTACTGGCTAATACTAAAGGTACAAACATATTTTTTAATATTAAAAGGGACAATGCCTATTCACACACTGAAAGACTTGGAGTTCTTATTAACAGACTAAAACTTTTAATTATTTTATATATGTTGGTGGGGCTCCTGATACTGCGGTGTTTAATATCACTGACTCTGTCTCTTGGAATACGTGTTTAGCATTTTAGGTAGCTTATGTATGGTTACTTACTACTTCTAAGAGGAGTGTGTGTGTGTGTGTGTGTGTATGTGTATGTGTAATATACATTAGGTATATGTTACATATATAGAAAGAACCCTAAATGTATTTTTCACATCATTCTTTCATTCTCCAATTATTCTAAAAATAGTTTACATTGCAGCAAGGATATTTAAGACCAGGTCTGTTTCACAGTTCTGATGGATTTCAGGAAGCCGAGGTCAGGGGTGCATGCATCGTTGTGAAAACAGTCGTGCCGCACGTGAGGCTCGTCGCCTTTATGAACTTTGGTCATGGTGCGTTAGCTGGGTTTGAAGAAGTTCACGTTTGTGCTGGAAGCTGATCTTCACATGGAGAACGTGCGTAAGCTGGCGGCCATACGCCGGTCCTCATTACTTTCCCGTTGCTCTGATAAAACACCATGGCCGAGGCCATTTACAGGAGACAGAACTTATTTGGGCTTATGGCACTACAGTGATAAGAGTCCACTGTGGAAGAGCAGAGGCATGGCGGCGGGAGCCGGAGGCTTACAGCTTACATGTGGAACCACAAGCAGGAAGTAGAGAGGTCACACTGATGATGACACCTGGCTTCGAAGCCTCAAAGCCCAAACCCAGTGACGTCCAGCAAGGCTACACTTCCAACACTTCCAAATCCTCGATATACAACACCACTAACTGGGATCAAGTATTCAAATGGGGGGCATTCTCACTCAAATCAAACCACCACAGGCTGGACTGTTGTTATATATATATATATATATATATATATATATATATATATATATATATATTCCTCGATAGTTCACATATGTGTATACATGTGTGTACGTGCACATGTGTACATGTGTGTACGTGTGTGTACATGTTTGTATGTGTGTGCGTATGTGTACCTGTGTGTATGTGTACGTGTGTGTACATGTGTGTACATGTGTGTATGTGTGTGTGTGTGTGTGTGTGTGTGTGTGTGTGTGTGTGTGTAAAACCCTGGTCATCAGGCTTGGCATCAAGGCTCCTGATCCATCTCACCAACCCCTAATCTGACGATTTCATACATGTGTACAACATATCTCGATCACGTTCACTTCCTACCCCCCAGGCACTCCCAACACATCTCCCACATTCATGGCCTCTTCTTTTTCCGCATAACCCACTGAGTCCAACAATGCGTGTGTGTATCGTGTGGGGCCATTACTTACCTACCAGCAGCGGCACCCTCAACGAAAAAGACCGATACCCTCCTCCAGCGACCGCCAACGGACAATGGCTCCTCAGCTAGGATGAGGACTCATGAGCCCCTCCCCTGACCACGATGGAATGTTGACTGCCTTGATCCCATGTGGGTCACCACAGTGGCTGTGAGTTCATGTGTGCAACAGCCCTGTCATGTCCCAACACAGGATTTCATCCCTCCCCTAGCCCCATCCTCTAATTCTTGCCTTCTTACACCCTTTCTGCATCCTCTTCCAAAGATGTCGGAACTGTGGTTTTGACATGACCTAGTGTGACGTCATCTTTACGCACTGTGCCGGGATTCCTCTTGCCTTCTGAATGTGTGCAATATTGTCCAGTGGATTCTGAGTTTTCATAACCAGCTTCCCTTTATGCTTTTCAGGGGTGAAGGACTCTCTGTACTGGTTTCATAAAATTTGACACGTACAAGCAAATTTGGGGGAACCTTGAGTCTCAACATATGTTACTCAAATGGTATTTCAACTGAAATTAGGGCTCTGAAATTCCTGTTACCTTCTCTCACCTTTTTCTGGCTTCCTGTGTCTCCCCTCACCCCAAGAAATGTGAGGTAGTTTTGAGACGTGGGTGTTTATATCTAGCCTATTTTACCTCCTTGAAAACTTATAGATCTTTCCATTGTTTTCTGAGTTCCGAGATGACATGTTCATGAGTCTGGTATATTTTACTTGTTGTGCGGGACACAGCCAGGGCCTTTGGAATGTGAGAACTCTCATTTAGTTTGGAAAATCTTAATGAGTTTTTTGAAGAGTGTTTTATGTATCTCAGGCTCGCTTGGAACTCATTATGTAGCCATGGTTGGCTAGAAAGTCATGACCATCCTGCCTTTACCTCCTCAGGTGATGCTGTACGGCCTCTCGAATGCTGGTGACCACCCCTCCATTCCTCTGTCATGCTGTAGTCCGACGTTGGATCGTCTGTCCTTCATCCATAATAGTTTGTGATTTCTGTCCCCCAGGCCTTCCTTCTTTCTTTCTGACATTATCTGGCTATGGGGTCTATGCCGGCCTTGAGTTTTCAGTCCTTTGGCCTTTCCTTTCTCAAGAGCTGGGGCTAGAAAGGCACCGACTATGGGGGCTCCCTAGTGCTCTGGTTTCAGATGGGCTTGTCAAGTTTTCTTCTACTGTACTTCTTAGACTTCTCTTTTATACTCTTAATACACACACACACACACACACACACACACACACACACATATATATATATGTATGTATGTATGTATGACTTGCTGTTCTTAATAATAGACTAAAACTATTATTTTGCATATGTTGGTGGGGCCCCTAATACTAAGGTGTTTACTATTACTGACTCTGTTTCTTGCAATACGTGTTCAGCATTTTAGGTAGCTTTTGTATGGTTCCTTACTATAATAAAATATATTTTACATTTATCTGAATGCCCATGTTAATTAGGCTCCCCCTTTTTCAGGAACTTTGGGTCTAACGCAGGTTTTATGAGAAATAATAGCATTTCTCTGTTCTCATCTCCTTCCATGTTCTTTATGTCTTCCAAGCTGAAACTTGTTGTTTGTTTGTTTTAAGGTTTTTGGTTTTTTTTTTTAAGCTTTTTGGGGACTGAGTTGGAAGTTTTTCTCAGACACTTAAGATTTCTTGGTGTCTTGCCTGTTTTAAAGTAGTTTGCTTAAAAGCTTGGAAGATTCTGTGCTTTGCATGAGTTGCTGGCTTGCTGTCTGCGGGTCTCTCTACAGAGTGCCCCTGACTTCATACAGGAACCGGATATTCCTAGGTGTTCCCTCTAGGCTGCTTTAGGTTGTCAAAGAAGCAACTTTGTAGCTTTGTAGACCTCACTGTCCGCTGCCAAGAGCCAAACACCAGAAAGAAGATGCTAAGTGCTGACAGGAAGGCGAGCATGTTTCACATGTCTTCTCTTCAAGAGTGTCCATTCCACTAACAGTTCCTAGAGCCACCTCAGGCTTAACCATCCAATCCAAACCCCTTCCTTCCCTCTTTTTATGGGAATTGGGCTTGGTTTCCACCAGCCTAGAGAGATCGGAGTTAATGGAGTTCCAATTTCACCATTAGCAGTTTTTCTAATGTTCCTCTTGGTTTCATCTCCATCTTCATATATAGTTTCATAAATACTGGAGCCATCCACCCCAGAGGCCTCGGGGACAGGATTCTGAGGACTATGCTATTTACTCATCACGCTGACGCCCTGCCCTGTCTACTGGTGAGAGGGACCAGCGGCCATTTCCTTATGTTAATTTCCTTCCCGCTGTCCTCGAGCTGAAGAAGAGTTATAGAAGAAGAGTTATTCTTTACTTATTCATTTATTGTGGTTCTAAGTATCAAAGCAAAGGAGCGGGGGATTCTGGGAAAGCACCCCATCCAAGCTGTACTCAAATCCTCCGCCTCCCCAAAAAACAAAACAAAACAACAACAACAACCATCGCCATGATTACAAAAACCTCAAAACAAAATGAAACATTTCCTGCTCCTTGTGTTCCGATAAGGTGCTTAGGAGAAATTTGCATGTCTAACTACTTATCTGCTCTTTCTGGGAAGGTAATCGGATAACAGGACTGAGACATTCTCTTGGGTCACATAACTGAACCACCAGCCAGCTGCCTACGTCCTACAAAATAAAGCCGAGTAATTATTGTAATAATTTTGCCAGTTAGAATACAAAAATCCTCTTATAAGTACTTCATGTACTAAGGTTTCTTTAAAAATGTGTTAAATGGACAATGATTGATGGGGATGCGTGAATGTGTGTGTGAGAGTGTGTGTGAGAGTGTGTGTGAGAGTGTGAGTGTGAGTGTGAGTGTGTGAGTGTGTGTGTGTGAGAGTGTGTGTGAGAGTGTGAGTGAGTGTGAGTGAGTGTGTGTGTGTGTGTGTGTGTGTGTGTGTGTGTGTGTGTGTGTGTGTGTGTGTGTGTGTGTGTGGGTGTGTGTGGGTGTGTGTGTGTGTGTGTGTTTCTGTGTGTTGGTGTGGGGGTGTGTGGGGGTGTGTGTGTGTGGGTGTGTGTGTGTGTGTGTGTGTGAGTGTGTGTGTGTGTGTGTGTGTGGGTGTTGTGTGTGTGTGTGTGTGTGTGAGTGTGTGTGTGTGTGTGTGTGTGAGTGTGTGTGTGTGTGTGTGTGTGTGTGTGTGTGAGTGTGTGTGAGAGTGTGTGTGAGTGTGTGAGAGTGTGTGTGTGAGTGTGAGTGTGAGTGTGTGTGTGAGAGTGTGTGTGAGTGTGAGTGTATGTGAGAGTGTGTGAGTGTGTGTGTGTGTATGTGACTGTGTGTGAGTGTGTGTGTGTGTGTGTGTGTGTGTGTGTGTGTGTGATGTGCAAACATTCACATCTACTATAGAACCACAGTTATCAACTTTGAATGAACCATCCACATCCCTGGCATCTAAGTAGCTCAAATTTTATTTTTATTTTTATTTTTTTTCCTGAGACGGGTTTCTCTGTGTAGCCCTGTCTTGGAATTCGATTTGTAGACCAAGTTGGCCTTGAACTCACAGATATCTGCCTGCCTCTGCCTCTCAAGTGCTGGGAACACTAATCTAGACCTGCAGAGAAAACAGTGAACTTCTAGATGCCAGAGACATGTGAGTGATCACCCACTAAGATTTCTGTCCATTTATTTGGGCCTGAAAATTGAAAGTAGAGTATGACATCTTATGTTTTTTACTCTAAAAGTTGTATTATATAGACCTAGAGACCCACTGACCCCCCTTCTCTGAACCCACTGTTTATTCCCTCTTGGAATAAATAGTGTGAGAGTATAGATTTCAATGAGGAGACAAAGGAAAATTGGTGTCAGTAGAAAGCATAAGGCAGAAAGCTCTGACTTCAGGCATGCCGAACTATCAACGACCTTGTGTTGTTTCTGCTTTGGTTTGTTTTTCTGATGCTTGGATGGAAGTCAGAGCCTCTTACAGGCCGGGCACATGTGACACCACCATACTACACATCTAGACCTAATTGAACACGTTTTCAGACAATGAAAAGTTTAACTAAGTTTATTAACAAGTTATCTGTCTAATGGTTAAAGAGATGGGTAGGTCTTCAGAAGGACGACCAACACTGCATTTTGGAGCCTTTTTGGAGCCTGCAGAGAATCCATATATTTCAAAAGACAACTCAGATACACTCAAAGAAAGTCAGCCTTTTGCACGGCAGAGATAGAAGGGTAAACCAAGGGTATATATTCACCTTTAAATATCCCCTTCCCCACCACCAAGATGGTGGCTTGGCTTTGCAAAATGGCTGGAAGTTACCTTAGCATTTGCCATAGACAGAAGGTTGATGCACCTCCCAAGACTCATATGTAGAAATTTCGAGAGGTGGGGACTTGAGGAAGTACAGAGGCCGTGAAGGCATACCCTCATGAATGGGATTAATTGTTCCTCAGACAAGGCCCATAGAGTTCTTTCTCCTTCTAGTTATGTGAGATAGGTAGTTTTGTTTTTGCTGTTGTGCCAAAATGAGAGAGAATCAACTATGAGAGGAGAGAGTTTATCTTGGTGGTTCATGGTCCCTTGGCACCATTGTTTTTGGACCATGGTAAGGGAGAACATCTCGGTGCACATAGACAGAAAGGTTTCTCTCTTCACGGCAACCTCGATCAAGGGCAGACTATGGACAAGACATAGCCTGAGGTATTTTATTTTAAAGATTTATTTATTATATTTATTATATAGAAGTACATTGTAGCTGTCTTCAGACACCAGAAGAGGGCATCAGATCCCATTACAGATGGTTATGAGCCACCATGTGGTTGCTGGGATTTGAACTCAGGACCTCTGGAAGAGCAGTCAGTGCTCTTAACCACTGAGCCATCTCTCCAGCCCCTTCTTACTTCTTCTAACTAGGCCCCATTTCCTACACTCTCTACTAACTCCCAGAAGTCGCTGCACTTCTGAGTCCATCTGAGGATGAACCCATTGATGAGATCAGAGCCCTCAGGCTCTAATGGCTTCCCCAAAGTTTCACCTATAAACACTGCCGCACTGAAGGCAATCCTGAATTCAACACATAAGCAGCCGTTGGAAGATATTTCAGATCCAAACTATACATGAGGTTACAGTAAAAAGCCAGTTCAGATCAACGCACTAGGAAATAGGTCCTCAGCAGACACTAGTGTTGACTCTCCATGTTAGGATCCCTAATTTAATAACACCTATAAGGCCCTTGCCGTCTAAGATAACATATTCACAGGTTATGAGTTTAAGAACAGGGACATTTGGGGGAGGCAATTACTCTGCCCATCACAGAAGTATGAAATGAAATATTCATGAAGATTCTTTGCATTGTGCTTTCTTAATTCTTAGTCACCTGAGAAGTATTAACGTATCATTTATTAGTTTTGAAAATTCAAATGTTCGACTATGTATACTGTCCCCACGAACTCAAGTTTAAAATGTTAAGTCCCTGTCTTGTTCTGCTTTACAATCCTGTATGAGGTGGGGTGAGGTCTGGCTGCCAACGTAGATTACCGGGGGCATTCCCTTGAAGTTTATACCCACCTCAGGAGCCAACTTGCTTCTTTGCTTCCCCGTTGGCAAGTGAACTATGCCACAAGCTCCTACCACCACAGACTAAGCCAGCATCCCATGCCTTTTCCACCTAATGGACTCACAGAAACTGTGAGATGAACCTACCTTCTTTTAAACCACTCCTGGTAGGCATTAGATCATAGCGTCACAAAAATAAAGTAGAATGAGGTAGAACAGTCCAATTATTAGATACCGGTTTATGGATTTATTTAGTGATTTACTTAAAGCACTGCCTGTTGTTTGCCGAGCATGAGGTCGCTTGCTACCTCAAACGGAGTGTCCTGGAGAAATGGCTGGCTGAAGCGATGGTCATTGCCCCTGACAACCTGCTGCTTACCGCCATATTCGTTTGTTTTCCTGCGTCCCCCAACCCACCTTGTGGTTTTAGAGTATAAAATGAGAATATGAACTGGACCCAGCACCGAAGCCTCTCCAGAGCTGTTCTGGCTTCGGCCCACCAGTGACACCACCTCGCTTCTGCTCTCCTCCCTGTGGGAATACTAATTATTCCAGGGAGACCCCACAACAAAACCAATACACATCTTCAGTATCCAGGTTGAGACAGAAACGCAATGGTTCAGTCCCACGGGGGCCAAGGAGAGCCTTTACACCTGTGAGCTTGTGTCTGTAAGCTCAGAAGAAACGATCCTGTCCAAAATTAAAAGGCGGTACACAGATGGGAATTATTTTCACCAGAAAAGTCTTCAAGGTATGAGCTGTCGTCACCTACCGTGGATCAGATGGAAGGCGTATGGATGGCGGAAAGTTTTTAGAAAACATTCAATGCCCCGAAAAACTGCTGCGGCTTGTCAATGGCGGTACATGGATTCTTTCATTAAGAAACGCTGAAATGCGCGTCTTTGCGCTTCGGCGCGTCACCCTGCACTGTGTGTGGGTCTGAGGGCCTCCTTTTTTGGGAGAAGGGCTTGGTGGCTCCAAACTGTACCAACACAGTGCAACAGCCCAGGCCAGGGAGTGAAGGCCGATGGATGCTTTGACCCTGTTTACAACACTCCGACGTGTTTAGAGGCTAAATACACTCCCATCTCTCAGAGGAAGGTGCATTGTAGCCATACAGAGCCTCTTAGAACGGTTGATGAAGCCAAGTTCTCGCCTCTAAACAAGGGGGCAGACTAAGGCTTTAGAAGTTCTAGTGAGAAAAAAAAAAATCCCATGATCCCATGATACCTAGAAGGGTCAATCTCTGTAGGAAGGAATTTTATATTCGGTATGGTGGGCCATCCCTGGTAGGTGTTCTTTTTGGCTAATAATAGTCTTTGTTGAGTAGTCGCTCTCCTGGGGAGGGAACGCTAATGCAGACCTCACTGAGTTTTCTGCTGCTGGCTGGGAATTATCAATAGGTCATAAATAAACTACAACCGCACAGAAAAGACAATAAGATTATAGGTACTCCCACCACCTCCAATTACAGTAAGAGCAACAATTATAAGGTCGTACTCCTACAGCCGCCCTGGGGAGAAAATGAGAGGGAAGTGTTCCATTAGCTTAATAAAGAGAGGAGCAGAGGTGCACGCAGGTTTCCTCACTATTAGCACCTATGGTGTGCCCAGCACACGGAAGCTGGAGTTTGCACAGTAACAATTAAACTTTCTGACAATTAACCTCTACAACCCACAGCCCCTGTCCCCGAGGGAGACATTTCAAAGACTCACATTTATAGTGGTCTCGCTAATGTAAATCGGCTTTGAAATTCGAGTGGATAATTTTTTTGTTTGTTTGTTTGCTTGTTTGTGGAAATGGAGGGACTCGAGGTGACTAAGAGGAAGCCATGGCCTCACTTCCTCACTAGGGAAAAGATGGCCGCGACCAACGGAAGCAACTTGGTTCAGTGTTGTGTGTATTAGGAGGATCGCCCAGGGAGAAAGTAGAGGTGAGGCTTCGCTTCGCAGATACCAGTGAGCTAGGTTTGTGTGTTAGGTGTTGTGTCAGGTGCGGAAGAAAGGTGGCCCCCAAAGAGGTACAGAGGCCAGCTGTAGCACTTAGCCTTCCCCAGCCCCAAGTTTTCTCTTTTGTACAACAGCACTCCTGAAAGAATAAACTTTCGAGTGTTATTTGAGGATTAAGAACTCAAGGCACGGGATTAGCCGTAGGAATTGCTGACCTGTCTATGGTACCCAGCTCTCTTAGCTCTCTAGGTACAGAATTACCCTAACACACAGCATACATTAAACACTCATTGGATTATTAGCAAGATGCTCTTCTGGAGACCAGGTAAACTTTGAGTGGCATCGAATACGTCATTTACTTGGTGTCCTCTTAATTTCAAAAGCAGTAAATGCTCTTGCTGAGAACCTGGGTTCAGTTCACAACCATGTGACTTTGACACCCTCTTCTGGCTTCCAACGGTACCAGGCACACCCATGGTGCACATACATGCATGCAGGTAAACACTTGTACAGATAAAATAATAAAAATAAATCTTTAAAGAGCAGTAAAGGATATTATGCTATTTGAACATGGTGTGTGTGTGTGAACTGCTGTACAAAGAATCAATAAATATTTTTTTTTTTTTTTTTTTTTTTGTTGTTTTTTTCGGAGCTGGGGACCGAACCCAGGGCCTTGCGCTCGCTAGGCAAGCGCTCTACCGCTGAGCTAAATCCCCAACCCCAAAATATTTTTATAAATATGGGTGAATAATGGATATGCACACAGCCGACATTCTGTTATCTAAACTCAAGAAACTTCTGACAGCTTCTCTACCCACACAACCAGAATCCTGGTACTTTTCTTCATTCATTACTGCTGTTGTCTCTCATGGCTGGGCTGAGGGGCTGTTGAAAGGTGCATATTCTATTTACCTGTGTGGATAAAGTGGTTCTTAGGAATAGCCTAGTGGGGCTAGTGAGATGGCTCAGTGGATGACGATGACACTTTCTGACAAGCTGAGTACCTGGGTTCAATTCCCAGGACCCACATGGTGAATGGAAAGAACCAACTCTTGCTGGTAATGTTTGTGACCTCTGTGTGAGCACTGTTGCATGTGCACACACATAAACACACACACACATACATACATGAACACAAACACTCACAAACATGCCTATGCAAATCATCTAAACATACAAGTCTATGCAAATCATGTAAACACATACAAACACACATATAAACATGTATACACACATGTAAACACACACAAACGCAACAAATACAAATGAAGTTTGCTTGTTTTTTAAGAAGCAGGCCAGTGCCACGACCTAATGTATACCTATTTTGTACCTCATACTCTGCAAGGTGACAACTAACTCAGGATCAGGACTGACTGGTCCATGTGTCAGTACCTCACGGGATCAAAAACACTCTCACTGTTTCCTGGAGACCTTCTCCCAGGCTGTTCATGAGCTCTAAACTTCCAGCTCTGCTTACTGACTCCTGAAGGAAACAGAAAGCTGCAGACATTGAGAAGAGGTCTTACCCAGGGTACACTGCTTCAAGTACCATTATCCTTTAGCCCAGTGGAGTTTCCTGATTTAGAAGGTGGTTCGCTAGTGAAATTTAGGATTTCTGGTGCTTTGCAACATTACAGCAGTTGTTTTAAAGTTGATTTTTTTCTAGCTGGCCACTCTTCAGAGGTCCTGAGTTCAATCCCAGCAACCACTTGGCAGTTCACAACCATCTATTTATGGGATCTGATGCCCTCCTCTGGCATATGCAGGCTGACGCAGAGGCCATGGAAGAGTGCTGTTTACTGGCTTACTCACCCTGGCTTGCTCAGCCTGCTTTCTTATAGAATCCAGGACCACCAGCCTAGGGATGGCACCACCCACCATGGAATGGACTGTTCCCCATAAATCACTAATTTAGAAAATGTCTTACAGCTGGATCTCATAGAGGTTTCCTCACCTGAGGGTCCTTCCTCTCTAATGACTCTAGCTTGTGTCAAGTTGATGCAAAACTGGACAGCCAGAGCAGTGGGAAAAGCTTAGCATAAAGTCCAGTGATAAAACTTATGGGAGTGTTCTATTTTGGGGTGGGAGCGTTCTAAACTGGGATCTAGGGTCTCCATGCTACTACCCCACACTACATCTCTGCCCCCCATCCATCCTTCTCATATGGCCCATCCTGATGAGGAAACAATGGAAGTTATTTGCTTATACACTAAATGGTGCGTATGGCGAGAACATAGTCATTTCTCCCATCCCCATTTGCGTCAGGTATGGAATTCATATACGTGATGCAGTTGTGGGAACTCACATACGTGATGAGGTTATGCAGCTTCCCTCACTGTATGAATCTGGAATTTTGTGTTTTAGTACTAGATAGAGAACCTATTGTTCATCAAAAAGATTTGATAGTCTATGCTCATCAAGACAGAAGCTCTCTTAAACTCATGAGGCCCTGTTTCCCCTCATAACCATAAGAAAATAACTTCTACTGTTTCCTTATGTGGCATAATGAATATGATATTCATAGTATAGTCATCTTTATCAGATAGTAAATTCATATTTAATCAGAGATTCATCTTATCCCACTGGCTTCCACTCATAAGAATTTATTATGAATGACACCTTAGTATAAACACTGTAAGGAAGTCCAGAAATCAGCTGAGCGCCACGGCTCCACGAGCACACATGGCTTATGTCTGATTTTCTTCAGTCTTCCTGTGGGCAAGTTTTACTTCTACTCAACCTTGCTTTTAATAAAATATTTTTCTTATATGTGAATTTTGAGTGAAAGTCGTTTATGATTCATGATGAAACTTTACAAAACTTTCACACCCACGGTTTTTCCAGCTGTTCTCTTGACTGTAAGGCCCTGACTAGAAGCAACTGACTAGGTATTCCTGCGATGTAACATACAGCTGCACATTAAAAAAGTGGGCATTTAAAAACAGAGACAGGCCCGTGGAAAGGCTGTTACACATCTTCAGAAAGGAATGGGCACTGAATACTTATGCAGTTCGCACTTGGTGTCATTCAGTGCTTCCCAGTAACCCCAAGAAACAAGAAACCAAAGACCACAAAGGTTAAATAACTTCTCCAGGACCACCCAGCTCGTAAAGAGCGGCATTAGGATTTGAAATCAAGCCTTTGTGACTTCAAGGACTAGTCTTTCTTTACCACCCCGGTCTTATGGTTAAAAGAAATGTTTAAAATATCACTGGGGGCTGGGAATAGTAGTAGAATAGTGGCTTAGCATGTGAGCAAGGCTCTGTATTCCATCTTTAGCAACACACACACACACACACACACACACACTCAGGGAGGGGCGGTGCAGGGGAGAGACTAATCATGCAAATCAGCATCTCAATTTCATCAATTTCATCACTGTACAGGGATGAATGAAAGCTGTGGCTTTAGGAAAGGAGTGACTCCCTGACCGTATTGTATCAACTCAAATCAGGTTTGCCTCTGGGAGGAAGCCCAAAAGCTGCTCCTTGTAGAGTTGAGTTCCAGAGGGGAATTCCTGAGGTTCACTGAAGCAAAGCCAGCAGTGTTGGGGGGCTGCAGCCTTCACTAAAGGTAAGACCTACAGACTTCATGCTTGGCAGTGAGTCTGACGAGTGGTACCACGGTGGTCACTAGCTTCTCTGAGCGGCAGAAAGGGCAGCAAAGGTGCGACCTACCTGTGCAGAATGCGATCTAGCCACAGACTTCACAGGAACTTTGCATATGCACAGGAGGCGATCAGACCACCTAACAATTATTGACTTCTTTTAGGTGGGAGGAACAATTGTCTTTATTATACACTTAAGATTTTGCTATTTATTACACCATTCCTAAGCTTATCTGTTCCTAGGGAAGTTGGTAATAAGAAGATGGGAAGATAAATGTCACTGCTAGAAATTTGGGTGGGAGATAGGAAAGAGTTGGCATAATGAAGTATTTAAGGATGCACGCGCGCGCGCGCACACACACACACACACACACACACACACACACACACACACACACACACACACCCCTCCAATGAATACAGGGCTAAAAATGTTACAAGGCAAAAATCTTTCTAGATGCGAAGCAGTGATTAGAGATTATACATTTGTATACATCACAGTATCAATAAGATTATGTAAAAGTTCCTCTGATGCCTTCTCTTTAATACTATCCATGCATTATTTTCTTCATTGACAATCCATAAATCAGGGACAATGGGAACACACATTTTTGGTGCGGAGGTATGTGCATATGTGTGTTTAGAATGGCACATTAAACATCCTGGATTAAATCTAGTTACTTCTCTTTCCTGCACATCCAAACCTACACCACGTGGAGGCAAAAGGCATTTTCCTGCACGAATGTGAGCAATCTTTGTCCTTCTGTCATGCAGTTTCCAGGCTTGTCAGGCAAACCTACGGAGATCCATGTTGCCCTTGGGACGCTTCTTATCCACCTGGCGATTCAGCCACCATCTTTTTTAGACAGTTTCTGTTTGGAAAATGGTGAGAAGTACTTTTTCACGTTAAAAAAATATCAACACGTTGTGGAAGTTATAGAGCACATCTCAAATCTGTATTACTTCCTTGTCTAGCTCTAGAGTGTCATGTGATAGGAAAGCCACATTAGAAGTTTAAAATTAGAGTTGGTATTAACTAGTTTAAGGACTCCAGTTTAGACCCTGGGCCGCTCAGCAGCTTTTCATTCTGACATAACCAGCTCATGTTTAGGTCTTCAGTGTTAAACACAATGTGTAGCATGTGCTAATTCAGGGAAGATGTATTACAGCTTGAGGCCAGTGACAGTCACATGAGTTAAATTCCTCGGGGCTGAGAATAAAGCTCAGTGGTGGAGCACAACATGCTTAGCCCTTGGGTTCAACTTTCAGGACACATCAAATGATACTGATGTACACACACACACACACACACACACACACACACACACACACACACACACACAATAGAGTAGAGGTGGGAAGCCCCTTTGGCAGTATATTAGTTAAAAAGGTTCCAAGCATTTCTAGTCACCTCTGGATATTGTCATAGCAAAAAACCATGTTAGAGAGACTGGAACCTGCTTTTAGATGAATAAAAATTACAGAAAAATGATATTTATAGATTCTGAACCCAGAAATAATACATGTAGGTTGCTCCGTGTGTTACAAAAATAGTGAGATTGGCAATTTGCCCTGATGAATCTAAGAAAATAGTTCATCAGAATTTAGTCAGTTTACAAGGGATTTTGTCATGAACTTGCAATCAACACCACCTGAGGGGTGCAGGAAAGTATAGTGCTTTAATTTTGTGTGTGCACATGTACGTATTCACGTGTGCTGTTCTTCAGGAGCCATCTACCTTGTTTCCTGACTCTTCCCCTGGACCTGGGACTTGCTACTCAGGCTGGCTAATGTGCTCCAGGACCCGCCTGCCTCTGCCTCTCTAGACCTGGGATTACAAGCACAAACCATCACTTCTTTGCTTGTCCTGTGGGTGCTGGAGATTCAGTTCAGGTCCTCAAACTTGTGCAGCAAGCAATTTTTACTGACTGAGCTATCTCAGACCGCTATCTCAGACCCCAATCCCGTTAACCCTAATGAAGCATGATACTATTTTTACAACCAAAAAGTAATTTATATTGCTTTTGTCAGAAAAATCAGTAATGCCATGCTGGGCAGCAGTGGCGGCACACGCCTTTCATCCCAGGACTTGGGAGGCAGAGGCAGGTACATCTCTGACTTTGAAGCCAGCCTGATCTCCAGAGCAAGTTCCAGAACAGCCGATGCTACACGGAGAAGCCCTGTCTCAAAATACAACAATACAACAATAAAGCTGAACTTTCTGTATTTTGGTCAACTTTTCCATTTTGTTTGCATAAATACTATTTATTAGACTTTCAAACGTCAGGTTGGGATGTTTGCTATACAGCGTCTCTTAACTTCATTTGTATGAGGAGAACAAGATGAATGTGGTTCCCAAGAGTCCCACACTAATCCGGAGGTAGCTGTCCAGTACACGCTTACTCAACTGGACAGCATGTCAGTAATCTCACAATTGCTTTGCTATTTTTGATGGACTAAGAAGAAATAAACTCATTACTTATGCATCTAGTTTGTGAGAGGAAAGTCACATAAAGGACTTGGAAGTATACAGAATGTATATGAGTAGATGAAGGTCCCTCACCCTGAATGGGATACATGTTTGAGGCCCCCCAAAACAAAAACAACCCCCCTCAAAAAAAAAAAAAACCCCAAGCAAGATCCTATTCTGTTTAAAAGCCATCTGTCTGTATAATGTAACTAGTTTTTACTTCCAGCCATGTAGTTTTAATCCTCTGAAGTGCAGCAGGCTGCTTGGAGAGGCGACACATATACTTTGAACACTTCAATAAACACAATGTAAACATTCACTTTAATGATGTTTCTTTTGTTAACCCCAAGCAGTGTGTGTTTCCCTTGCCTCTGACTGGGCCGGGACTGGCAGAGTAGCAACAGCAGCGCACTGGAAGAATTTTCAATACTCATCTGCCTGTTGTACTTTGCTTTTCAAGGTGGATGATCAGAATCCTTACACTCCTCGCCCCTCCCCCCCACTCCCAATCTGTTTCTATGAATTTTATTGAGACGCTTCTCTTGGTCTCATCTTCAGCTTCATCAGCAGCTTCGCTAAGTTAGTTGAACCGGAAGGGCCAGTAGCACCTCAACTCTACATTGTCACACACAGGTGGACTATATGGTAGAGACGAATCTGTTAGCCCCAAAGAAGGAAGCACACACTAAAGTGAGGGACTCACGTCCTCCACAAGGTGTATATTTCACCCCTCAGAGGGGAAGTGTTGTCGTCAATTAAAAATGCTTTTATTAGTTGGAAAACCTACAGAATAAACAATACCAAAGCCAGGTCTACTGGATTCTTTTAAAAATTGACCCTTATAATCACATCACCCCTAACTAGATCACTTATGTGACTTTGAATTTATTCATTGTTTAAATTTTATTATTTAACAGTTGAAAATCCTTAAAATTCATGTAATCTTGATACAAACGGAAAAGTCAAGGCTTCATATTTTAAATGTATGCTTTTAAAGAGATTAGTGGGAAAATAAAGCTATTCTTAAAGTATTTGAATAGTTTTAGATATATTTAAATACTCCCCATATTTTCTTTCAGTGAGGAAATGTGTGCTACCGTAGGTCCAACTTTTAAAGAGTGCTCGATAAAATTCTGCCAATTCCTCTGGTGTGACATTCATTGTATTAAACTCAACAATGAAACTAGTAGAGAAAGGAGATTCCCGCTTTAATCACTGAAAGGTAATAGCTAACAATATAAATGGGCTCACTTCTTTTCCGAGATTTGAAGTAAGCAGGTGATGCTTTTTGTATAGGGAAAAACCAAAGTTTGAAATAATAGTCATTGGTTATTTACTTATAACCTGCAGAGGGCACTCAAGTCCCTTGAAGAAAGGTAAACATGTTAAGGATTAACAATTTTTAATTTTTAAAATTATCATTACCAGTAGTTATTAAGTACAATTTTCTTTTAGAAAAATTATCATCTAAAAAAGGACATTTAAAGGATACACATACAGTTTTCAAAATTTTACTTGCTCATAGGACAGCCATCTTTCCGTTCCTGGGCATGCGGCATGTTAGAGCTGGCGTGTCACACACTACGACACACTGATGTCAGTTACACAGTCACACACTAAGACACACACTGACGTCAGGTACACAGTCTCAGGCTCTGAGAAGAGTCAACCCAGACCTCAGAGGAGCATGCTTCCGGGATGGGGAGCAGGGAGTGAGTTATGCCAGGGTCCTTCTCCAGGGTCCCTATGGACAATGTTACATCTGTAAGGCAGGAGGCGAAGAAAAAGAAAGGCTGGTGGAAACCCAGCAGCTCGGGAGGATTTTTAACCATTTTCTAAGACAAATCTCAAGGGGCTCTTAGTGATTTTCATTTTAATGAATCTCTTCATCACTATGAGCTAACAATGTTTGCAAACATATCTGAAGAGATGTCACAATATTTTCTTCCCCGGAAACAATGCTGGAATGGCTCACAGGTAAACTCAGCTGAACAGGCATGGAATACACTTCAGGAACACACAGATACCTATATCGCATATTCCATGATGACACATTTTAAATTTTTATTTACACGGAGCGGTTAGCTACTAAAACTATGTTTCTAAGCAACATAAGTTATGTACTAAGTTATGTTTCTTAGCAACATACCTGTGGAATCTTGCCCTTGAACAGTATCTTCTATATTTTTTCTGACCCCCAAAGTATCTGAAAACTGATGATTAAATAGGGACTACAGGAGGCTAGTATGTCACAAATTTGTATATGCATTTCTTTGAGTTATTTTGATTTATAAATTAATTACAAAATTGCAAAAGGTTTGAGTAAAAAAGCATAAGAAATTGTTTAAACATTAAGTTTTATTGTAGATTGCTACTAGAATAATGAACAAATTATATAACATTTTGTTTCATCTTATTTATAAAGTGAATCATTAATAAAAACTTGATAATTAAAAACAAATTTTGTTACAAATAATTGTGTGTATATATCTTTACATTTTATAGACATGAAGCATCCTTGAATCACTCTGACATCTTGCAAAATAAATACTAATATTGATAATAGTTTTAAAAAGTGAATTCTTTGAAATACAGTATAAGACATACCTATTTTTTTCCCTTAAACTGTACAAACTATTTCAAAGTCAAACATGGGAGAGAAGGTAAAGCAGAAGGCAGAGACACTTAGCAGGATGATGATCGAGTGTGGAAAATGAATGCGGTTGTTATTTAATAAGACTAGGAGACGCTACTTTTCTTCTTCAAGAAGAAAAAAGCTAACAAGATTGCATGCTGCATGTTTCCCTAACAGGAATTCCGTGCCACACAGTGTGTTGTCTGGTTCTTCTGGGGATGGCTGGGGACATGAGAAGACGCTGCAGTCTCATGAAACACAAGTGTTTTCTCAGCATACTGTAGCCACTGCTCGGAGCCTTGGGTGTCTGGGGGGCAGTAAACATGCCCGGGGAAACAGAGCACAGAGTTGTATTTGGAAGGTAGCCTTTGTTTTTCCTCTCTTCAAAGCCCATGATTCTTAATATCATTGTTAGGGAGAGCAAAGAAGAGATGTTTGTTCTTTTACGTAAGAAATAAACTTCATTTGGTATTCAATTGACTTTCTAACTTAGCAGACAAGACTTTACATCTTCAAAAACTGAGACTAAATTGCATTCTTGGCCCTTGCTTTAAAAGGTTATAGAGAATAGACGCGCAGGCTGGGAGTGTTCTAGTGATCTCCCTAATCTCAGTTGCACTTTGTCAGAACGAGGTAACTGGTGGTTAAGGAAAATACCCTAGATCAAAGGGGGATTAATCAGCGACCGAATCCTTGCTGAATCAACCTGTCATTCAAGAAAATTATTTCCACGGAACTTAGCAGAGGATTGAAGGTATTTGCATAACAGCAACCAACATACTTCAGCCTGGTTAAAAGGTTCAGAATTCATCCCGTGTTTAGCTTTTTGCCTCCTCTTCCTTTCAGCAGCCGGGTACAATGGATTCTAATCTGACAATACAGCTCACTACCTCAGCCATGTCACAACAGGAAAGTATTGCAAAGTTTGGATGAGGGATGGGTCAATTTCACTTTCAGCAACTCCTAAATCTGATTTGTTGGAATTTAAGATGTAATCCTAAAAAGTCCCTTAAACCTGAGGGCTGTTTATTAACACCCTTTTTTGACCTTTGTCTTAGACAACTTCTGGCAGGAGGGCAGTCCGTGCAGAGGTTTTGGGTGGGAGCCCCACCTATCTACCTCCCAGGGGGATGTGAGAATCTATGAATGACTGTCAAGGTTTTTAAATATGGTAACAACAACAACAACAACAACAACAAAATTAGCAATGGCTACTATGTGCAAAATGTCTGCTGTTAAACATAGGACAAGAAATCTAAGACCACGATATTTAAACAGTAGAAATACTGAAATGGCATGAAAGAAAATGATTCTGAGATGGGCTAATGTTTAAATAAAATTAAGTGCTCCAAGGACGCCCAAGGAGCCTGTTTGCCTCCAAGTTGATGGGATCCATTATGTAACCGTATAAAACATCCCACTGTCTCGCTGCTATAGTGTGTGCTTCAAAAACACTGCTTAGTACAAGAGTGCAGAACAGGCTTTACTCAAATCATGACCCATCTTTTCTAGAGTTCATTCTCAGATGAAACAATTTTTTAACCCTTTGGGTTGAGTCAGAATAATTACAACACAGATATCAGATTTCATAATCATATTTTGTCACTAAACGTGAATTTAGCACTACTGCGTCTCGAGCAGGTCTGACAATGTCCAAATCTCTCACTGGAAGTCGACACTCAGATTCACTGCACATGCAAAGCACCTTTCAAGTTAAAAAAAATGCAAAGAATAGCTATCAAAGAAAATGAATAAAATCCATAGTGAGATAATTTTTTAGAAAATGATTGAAGTTTTAACCAAAGAAAGGACTCTTAGAGTGTCTTATAGCTTAGAATAAGAACATGTCAATCACGATTAAGCTTCTGGAATCGGAATCCCTTTGAAATGCAGCTGTTTCTTCTTTAATTGTGGCAGTGGACTCTGAAGAAAAGAAAGGTCCAGCCTTAAAGATGAGTAAGGAATACAAAATAGCTTGGGATTAGTTGCGGAGTTCAAAGGTCGCTAATTACACTAAGGAGTTCCCAGACACAGGGAAAACATTAAACAGGTCACCTACCAAACCGGGAACAAGCTTTGTCTTCAGAAATTATCCTGAAGTGACAGGTTTCTAGACAAAATCAGAAGCATCAGTGTGTCCAGCTGATCTCAATGGGATGAAAACATGGGCTGGCTTTGAGTTCCCCAGTGTCGTGTTGGAACGGAATGGCAACAGATGGTACTGGTTCCCCATCACCCCCATCTTTTCTAGTAACCCCTAGATTTTCCTCAGGTTTCTAGAAATGTCAAATTAGAGGTCACTGGTTTTTCTAATTTGTCTATGAAGAGTTTGCCTGAAGGATGACACACTGAATCTTTCCCTGCTCACTAGATAAATGTGTCTTGTCTACCACAGTACAATTTGTTAAGCATTTGTCTAATCAAAATGTCCAAACAGATCCATTAATAAATTCAAGTGAAACATTAAGCTTTGAGTTGAAGAGTGATAAAAAAACATTATAGAGCAGTGTTTCTCACGAAAGAAGCTGCCATCGCTCCTCCCTCTGGGTGAGTTGGGATAAGGAGCTCGGGTCCTGATCAGGCGGCTCCTCCCCTCTCCCCCTTTCCTCAGGAGCGCTGTGAGAAGAGAACTTTATTCTGGGATAATGTTTTGAGGGCAATAAGGGTTTTTAATGAATAGGACTGACTCTAAAAATTGATTTCAAGTCCTAAATTTATATCTACTTTCCCTTCAATGACTGTAGTTTTACTCTAAGAATTAGCAGCTTCTTCTAAGCATTGAGAAGACGAAAAAAAAAAAAAAGACAAAAAAGAAACAGAACCCCGAATAAGTTTAATTAAATTAATTAAATATTATTCTGTAACTCATATTTTTGTCAGGCTTCTAAATTTGGCATCAGTTAAGTTCCTGGGATCTTCAGACTTTTTAAAATAGTCACTTAAAGCCAAATTTGAGGACAGCACGCTGCCTTGAACAAAGATATGTTGTGGAATTGCGGAAATGGGAGAGGATAAGGAGCATGGAAAGACAGTTTTTAAGGAATCAAGAAAATGATAAAAAGAAATGATGGGGACAGACCTAAAGAAAAAGTGCTATATTAAGTAAGTCTAAATGATACCCACAGGAAGGCTTCTGGGTGCTTACCTAAGTCCATTCATCAACAGCTTAATTAACAAACAAACAAACAAACAAACAAACAAACACTGTGATACCTACAATTATCTAAACGTGTCCAGGGACTACGTAATCACAGGTCACGAGGCTCACTGCGGCAGCCTTAGGTCCACTGGCATCCTGGACAGCTGTTCTGTCACCCTACTGCCTTGGTTACGGCAGCCCTAGAGCAGCAGAGTCATGGCTCAGCTCTGGGGTCCTGGTCTGGCAAGCATGAGGCCCTGAGTTCGATCCCTAGAAGGGCACTGGACATGGTAGTTTACCACTGTAACCCCAGCACTTGAGAGGGATCATCCTGAGCTACACAGTGAGGCCCAGGCCAGCCCAAGTTTCATGAGAGCCTGTTTCAGAAAGACAGTAGCTCTAGAACGTAAACAGAACCATGGAGGCCTATTGGCCGGTAGGGGATGCGATGAAGAGCAGGTTACTATTTGAACGTTTTCCCAAATGCTTTGAAAGAAGCCGTTTATGACTACTTAACCAGACCATGGGTATTCTGTAGTAGCACTGTCTGTACTGAGGTTTGGGTAAGCACACAGTTTCCTTGTAAATCGACTACAGCCCATAGGATGGCTGTCTGAACCTGCACCAGGAAAGGCCGAGCTCTTCCTCAAGGAAGGGGCTCTGACTGAAGCACTGTCTTGCCATGGAAAAGGAAGGAGTGCGTGGCAGACTCAGGACCAGTCTTCGGCCAGAGCCAACCACTGCTTTTATACATTCTGAGTTGTGGTGGCATGAAATTAGAGGGTAACAAAAACCGGGGAGACGTTAGCCTTGAAAATATTCTTTCACACTGCACCAGACTGAAAACATAAATTATGAATGTTTTCATAAAGAAATCACTCTAATTTTTCAGTCATAAGTGGTGTGAACGCATGTAAAAAATTAAAATACTATGATTCTACTACAGAATGTTACCATCATATAAATCCCTTTGAATATGAAAAAAGTCATGGTAACAATGATGCATATGTTACTGGAGCAGATGCTTTAGAATTCCAGATGTAATAATCAGAAGAAATTAGTTTCCGATCTACAAAAGGAGAAAGAAAAGAAATTAGTGATAAAAATGTTTAAGCTTAGCAAAAATTCAATAAGAGAACAAAGCCATTAGTTTTTTAATTTGTGGGGGGCAGCCATGACATGGTAATAACTTTGGAATATTAACACTTATTACTCTGTCAAGGCTTCATTACAATTTTACCCCTATGAGATGAGCACATAACTATCTGGGTAAACCACACTGAAACTTACATGAAATATCTCATTTATACCAAATGTTTATTCTCCCTACATCTCTAATTGTATTTCTAATGAACCATTACTTTTCTAACTTTTTTTCTTTTTTTTTCCAGAGCTGAGGACTGAACCCAGGGCCTTGTGCTTGCTAGGCAAGTGCTCTACCACTGAGCTAAATCCCCAACCCAGAACCATTTCTTTAATGGTAAAAATATTTCATTATTTCTTTTTGGTTTTCCCTTTATTTTACTTTATTTTTTTTAAACATTTATTTATTTATTTGTGTATGAGTACACTGTAGCTGTCTTCAGACACACCAGAAGAGGGCATCTGATCCCATTACAGATGGTTGTGAGTCACCATGTGGTTGCTGGGAATTGAACCCAGGTCCTCTGGAAGAGCAGTTGGTGCTCTTAACCACTGAGCCATCTCTCCAGCCCTGGTTTTCCCTTTATGACCTCTACCAAGTCCCAAATTCTAGTTGAGGTATTCATTATTCAAATCAAAGAGTGAGAGATGAATAACAACCATCTTCTTCACGAGACTCTGAAGAGGCTGCTTCCTGGTTTCTTATGGTTTGGCTCTAACTTCAGCATTGCTTTTTAACAGCTTTGCAACTCTGGACCAATGGTAACCTCCTTGAACCAACGTTTCAGAAGCTATAAAACTGATGAAATCATGCTTACTTGGAAACACACACACACACACACACACACACACACACACACACACACACACACACACATATATATATATATATATATCATTGACTATATAGCTCAGCCTTTTCAACCTTTCTTCGTGCTCTTTAGATGAACACAATATAGGCTACATCACGTTCCTTTACTACTTTGATAATACTGGGAGGCAGCATAGCAGAAGGACAGGCTCTGGTGGCCAACCGCCTGTGTTTGAATCTCAGGAATGCCATTTACTACCTCGATGGCCCTCATCTCATCTCTGCTCCATCAGTGTCTCCAGCCATAAAACAGAGATGCCAACAATAAGGCGCTATGAGGCTTGGTGAGTTAAACACATAAAACACAGAGAAACTGTGCCAGGCACGCCACAGGTGAAAAATGCTACTATTAAAATGGACATTTTCACTAAACTATTTGCAGAACCAAACCAGATATTCAGTGTGAGGCACGACGGAGGTCTGAGTGGATGAAAGGACCAGCAGCGGTTCATCTGAAATGAACTCTGCGTTCGGTATATTTATATAAAGGGCAAGCAGAAGCTGGGCATGCTAGCATAGCATGCACCTCTGACCCCCAGGACTTGGGCATCTGAGGCCATCCTGGGCTACACAGTTGAGACTTTGTCTCAATAAATAAATAAATAAGATAGATTACTAATGTTTAGAAAGGGTATATCAGAGAAACTTCCTATTCTTAACTATGCTTTCTAAAATTATGTTGTTTGGTAAATACTAATAAAGTGCTTAAATATATTTTAGTCATTATCTAAAGATTACATTTGTCACAGATAATCAAAAATATTCATCTGTTTCTATTTGGACACAATAATGATTGTTTAATATTACACTTTCATAAAAGGACATACACACTCTGAGCACATCTTCGTCGATTTCAGAACATATGCACTACGGACACACCTTCATCATTTCATCTAAAAACAGCAAAAATCCACTGGAGGAAAACCCAGGAATAACACAGTAAAGAAGACTGGCTTATTATGATTCCATACACACAATTGTTGCCATTCGCAGACAGTGCTCACAATTCTGTAGTTCAGAGCTTTCTATTTCTTCTGAGGCATCCATGTATAATTACGATCTTGTCCCATCCTTCCAGTCTTCAGGGACCTTAGCTCTTAGTTTTAGAGATCTAGGTCTGAGAGCATGGGCGCAGCTCAGCTAGAGCCCCTGCCTAGCAGCCTGAGGCCCTGAGTGGCAACTCAAGCCCTGCAAACCAAACAACAACAAGTGCACCTAAGTATGAGAGCCTGCATCAGTGGGATTGTTCCCATACGGGTGTGTGACATTCTTCTAGATGTCAGAGGGACATGTCCCCACCTTTCCCCAGCTACTTCATTTTATCTACTTTTCTGTGCCATTCAAGCTTTACTTTCCACCTCCTGATATATTTGCCTAAAATGTATATGTACATATTGTTACATAAAGCAGTTGGTGCATACGAGTGTGTCTTACAGTCAAGTCAGTGAGGGCAGGAAGTCCCCTCCTCTGCTCTGCCCACTGGTAAAATGGAGAGGACGCTAAATAACGCTCACTAGGATAGTTACTAAAAGTGACTTAAAATCTAAAATAATAAACATTCACTATTTTAACCTATATATTAAGCTAAATGTCCAATAGATATTAATTATTTATAAAGATCATTAGGTACATAACATTGCCATTTCTAACTTTTTATTACATAAAGAAGAGTCTGCGTGTGCACATGAGTGCCACAGGACTCAGAGGGACTCAGACTTAGAGGGAAGGCTCTCCTTCACTGTGTGGGTCCCAGGGATAGAACTCGGGCCACCAGGCTTGAAAACAAGTGACTTTATCCACTGAGCCATCTGGCTGGTCCCACTGGAACATGGTGTAAAAGTGGAGTCTTTTTTTTTTTTTTAAGATTTATTTATTATATTTATTATGTAGAAGTACACTGTAGCTGTCTTCAGACACACCAGAAGAGGGCATCAGATCCCATTACAGATGGTTGTGAGCCACCATGTGGTTGCTGGGATTTGAACTCAGGACCTCTGGGAGAGCAGTCAGTGCTCTTAACCACTGAACCATCTCTCCAGCCCAAAGGTGGAGTCTTAAGAGGGAATCCTGACAGCTTTGAAGAAAACCATAAGAGAACACCACCAAAGTCTTGTGACCTCAGTTTCTTCAAAAAGATGGAATTGTTAGAGCGTGTTTTCGTGTCCCTCCCAGGAGTAGCGAAATAGCAGTGAATTTACTTTCGATCGCTCATTACAACTGGATATTGTTATTGTTTAGATGACTCAATGGAAAAACATGTTTTTCCCATGTGTGACTTGTCTACTACATGCAACTTGTCCTTGTGATTGTACATTTCATTTGTCTGACTCCTCTTAACCCCCACAGTATAAACTGTCTGATGCTTTGAATTAAGTCAGCCATTGCATGAAACTTTAGTCAGCCTCATTTTAGACTCCATTCTCCCAGGCCTCACGTCTTTTAGAGCAGTAAACAGTTCCCTCTTACTTTTCCTTTATAAATGAAGAGACTAAAACTTTAAGAAGTTCATTAGCTTCTCCAAAGTTACACAGAAAAGACAATGAAGCCAGACAAGAGTTTAATATAACCAGCGCAAGTCAAATCCATATATACTATACACACCATTGGACGCTGCTCACCCAGACTGTAGTCAAGCAGAAACAGGTAGTTTAAACACAGGTAGTTAAACGCAAAGTTTACAAAGGGTTACGTGGGAGTGGACCAAGCCACAGAAACTTGTATAAAATGGGATTATTCTCCGATCTCCACGTTTCATTACATTTTTATCCTACCTTAGGCAGTGACAACATGTCGGCATTCTTTAGTTTGAATCGATTTGACTTACGTGCACTTATCTTTGGTTTTCCTGAAGCAAACACTTGAACCGAATGCTGATCTGCGTAACATCCGGTGAGTGTATAATCTGCAATCCTAAAATTAAGCTGGGGAAATGAGAGAGACATTCAGCTGAATGATAGCATGTCCACGGTTTCCCTTTCACCATTTTTAAAGCTTTACCTGATAGCTCATAACGTTTACACACAAATATTAAACCACAATTGTGAGAACACATAATAAATGTGTGTGTCCCCCCCCACCCCTGCACTAGCTCTGTTCTTTCTGAGTGCTTAACACACACCCAGCACTCCACTACTGTGAACTGGGTGCACACAGTGAAGCACTTAGCACTCAGTGTGCAGCAGCAGAGCTGTGTCTGTACGAAGAACTGCTCTTTCTGCTGTGCTGTCTGATGTATCAGTCTTTTCTCCCCAGCAGGCTATCAGTGATACATTCAGATTACACTTTTACAATTAATTAATCAATTTCTATGAGTATAGGTGTTTTGCCTGCATGCATGGCTGTGTGTGATGCCCTCAGAGGCCAGAAGAGGGAGCTGGATCCCCTGAAGCTGGAGTTAGAGAAGCCTGTGAGTCACCATGTGGGTGCTGGGTATGGAACCTGAGTCCTCTGGAAGAGCGGCCTCAGCAAGTGCTCTTAACCACTGAGCCAGGTCACAAGCCCCAGTCACACTCCTTACATGGAGGCTGTACATGCTCTTTACCAAAGCACAAAAATGCAGTCATGACAAGAAGCATCAGGCCTGCTTTACTTACTGTTTTGATAACCAAAGTCTAACTTTTACAGAACTGTTAACCACATTATCCCTGCCCTCATCTAGAAAACTTTTCTAAAGTGAAACCTACAGCTTTTGGGGTCCATGGGGGTGTGAGGTCACCACTGTATGCACCAGGTATTCCACGGAGGTGTAAGCGCTGACACAGTATACCTTTCCAGCCCCCTTCTGCTGCGGTTCAGTTCTGTGTGAGTAAACACCTCATCTTGCAAGACCCTGCTATCCTTACACTAAGCCCAGAGTCTGTACATTCCAGGCAAGCCTTCCACCTCTGAGTAACATCCCAAGCCTTGTACTGTTTCCTTCTCTCTTCTCTGCAAATTTCTCCAATTTTTGGTGTGTGTATAATAATTTTTAGACTGCCAGAATCTTTTATAGAGTTTAGGTAGACAAGGCTCATTTCCATATTTACTATATGACTTTAATCAGATTGGAACTGGTTAATAAAATGAGAGAAATTTCTAAAAAAAACTACCCATGGTGTGCATACAGTGTAGTAACATCTCACATGGTGTTTTTGGGAAGAAATTCAGGAATTTTAATAATCTTTAAAACAAAATAGTAGACGAAGTCACAGCTCAGTCAGGAAAAACGAGTTCTCAGCAGTGTACTGGAGAACTGGAGAACCCACCACCACTGCCTTTGTGGATCTCTCATCGCTGGTATCCTGAGAGCACACTGTTCTGTTTTCCTGTAACTTTCCTGGTTACTCCGGCAATTTTTCTTTTTTTCTTTTTTTTTTTTTTCTTTTTTTAGGAGCTGGGGGCCGAACCCAGGGCCTTGTGCTTGCTAGGCAAGTGCTCTACCACTGAGCTAAATCCCCAACTCCCTCCGGCAATTTTTCTTATTGACTCCTCTGAATTTTCCCTTATTTTCCTTTATTTATTCTGATTGTATTCATTTCCTCGCCTAAACCCTTCCTTTTCCATAGCTACTCCTAAGTCCTTATATGGAGCTGCTCTCTCAGGTGAATCTATGGTTTTAGCTGCCTGTTAGACACATTAAGATATGCTGGTATTACCAGACATACATAATACATACATTGATACATACATTTAGCAAATATTTATGCAATGGACTAGATGTTGAGAATAAAACAAAGAATAGTAAGACTCACACAGCCTCTGCCATCATGCACTTTCCTCTCATCCCCTGCAGACTAACACTCATAAGGAACCATTCTGAAGAACTAGAACATCTACCAACGGAATAAAGGATGCACGCCCTCTCTGGTCCAGCCTGAATTACCTGCCCTTCCTGTGTAGAACCTACAGTTCCAGCGCAGGCTTCTGAAACCCTGTTGACTTCTCTTCACTCTCTTAAGACACTTTGGAAATATGTATTGTGTTTATGTAAGCATGTGACCTGTGTGTGCTGTGAGTGTGTAAATACAGGCACGTGTACCCCACGTGTGGACCTAGAAGTCAGAGGACAATGTTTTTGAGAGCTGGTGCTTTCCACCCTATACAGGGACTGAACTTAGATTAATGCTCTGACTTGCTGGGCCATCTTGCTATCCCTTAACCCGATTTTCAGATGAAGACATTTGTCAACATTCATGTGTCTCTCTCCTGTCCTCGGTCTGCTTTGGCAGAAGGACCTGTTCTCTCTGAGACACCAGAAGCAGTTAGTACTGAGAGTCACTAATCCACACTTGGACGTGCCCTAGAGACCAAGGGCTCTATCTTGTTTTTGAATACAAATCTAATTTGACAACTAAGAGTTGGGTAGTTTAAACTGTAATGTTAGGTCATTCTTAACTACTTCTCTTAAAATTTAAGTATTTAGTGAAACTTAGTGAGTCAGTTAAGAGTGCTGACTCACAACTAAATGACTGTTCCTGGTCAACTGTGCTGACTCACAACTAAATGGCTGTTCCTGGTCAACTGTGCTGACTCGCGACTGTAATCCCAGTGTTCAGGAGAGGCTGAGCAGGAGCTCGCAGGAGGGACCCACGCTTGAGGCCATGACAGACATCTTGTCTTAACAGAGCAAAAATAGAAGAACAAAACAAAAACAAACATCGCAGAACAAACACGACTCCAACACACGTTTCTTAAGAAAGACTTAGCTACAGGAAAAGCACAGAAAAGATTTAAATTGCTGGAAAACAGTAAAACTCAACTACATGTGCAGTTTAGGAATGAAGGAGGCGGTTCTGACAGTGCTTCACGTGCTTACCTTTACATATGCTGTGCTTCCAATACAAATGTGGTCAAACGGCTGCCTGTTATGGCCCCGAACTCTGAAAGTTAGAGTTCCTGAAAGGCTAATCTCCATTGATTTGGGGAACTTCTGGCCTAAAACCACAAATGTACCAATCGGTTATTCTAAAACAAAAAGTTCTACAGGAAAAGAGAAAAAAAGATCAGTAAGTAAAACCTTGCTTACCAATAATCCAGACCAATAAGCTTTTTTCTCGAAACACCTCAAGTTGACCAAAACTAACTTTGTATTCCAAATGGGTAATTGGACCTCTTTAAGACAAAACAAAACAAAATAGACTAGAAGAAAATCCCAGACAAACATTTTAAAGAGATGAGTCAAATCTTGTTACTATATTTACATCATAAAGGCAGATCTGTATTCCAACTGCAGAAGAGAATGACTAATAATACAGATCTTAGAGAACAGCAGAAACCACATAAGCATTTACGGTACCTATACCCTACATTAGTATTCCTAGAGACAGTTATAAAGTCATATGGATAGCAGCCATATCACATGCATGGGTGTAAATTAAAGTTGTGATTTTACTATTAAGTATACTTTTAAACAGCCATTCTGCAGACTGCACTTTAACAGAATGGATCTGTTACAACTGCTAATTCGCCAGGTTGTTGTTGGTTAAGACTGATTTATATGTAGACCAGAAAAAGCGAGAGGACAGCAATTAGAGTGCCATATTATTTATCACTACCTGTTGTAAAAAGGTATGTGAGCTTCACAGATTTCAAAATTATTCCGCACACTTTCGTGTAGTTTTAAATTAACTGTTATTTTCAGTTGTGCTCCGTCTTCTTTCATGTGGTAAGAACCCAGTATTGGTGGGACAGGAACCTGAAAACAGACAGTCATATACACGGGTATGGCTGAGATAGGGAGAGGGCGGCTCTACACTGCTTTCCCAACAGTGGGGATCTACACTCATCCTGAAGGCGGAGTCTTCTGCCTCGAGAACAGACACGAGAAAGGAACCTGGGCATACACACTTGTTCCTATAATTGTCCCTTCATGTTCTCAGAACTGCAGCACAGGCCGTACTCCACACACACTGCCCGCACTTCTGGCTGCTCCTTTCCTATCCTGTGACTGTGCTGCTTCTCCTCTCCAACCCCCTCCTCAGGAATGGCTTAACTGGTCAGTAATGACTGAAGAGGAAACTGTCTGCATGCTGGTGTGAGTTAATTGTTTGGTTGTTGCTATTTGGCTTTGGTTTTTGGAGACAGAGTTTCTCTGTGTAGTTTTAGCTGTCCTGGAACTTGATTTGTAGATCAGGCTGGCCTTGAACTCAGAGATTCATCTGCCTCTGCCTCCTGAGGGCCGGGATTAAAAGCTTATGCCACTTATTGGTACTTTTGAACAACACACAGGGAGGTTCTCCCTTATATGTAGGCTCTAGCTGTAAGAGCATGTACAAGCAGAGAAACTGAAAAGACAGAGAAGACAGAAGCAGAGATGAGACAGTGAGGACTCAGAAGATAAGGGTTTAACTTAGATTCTAATTCTCAGGTAGCCTAGATATATTTCTTCTCTTGAATTTTAATGAGAATTCCTGTTGGCCTCTCAAATGACTTCTAGTCAATGTACCTTGAACAAGACTTTCTAACATGCTGGTTGAGATAATCAGGACAAGAGGCAAATGACAGAATATAGTAGGAAACACATTAGGCTTTGGGGACCTGGAGGATCTGGCTTCAAACCCAAGCTTTTCCACTTATCAGTCAGAGGATTCTGTGCAGATCATTCGACTTCTCTAAGATTTTCCTCATGTAAAACAGAGATAACATCTACTTTAAGATTTGTTTAAATTACTAGAAAAAGGCACACAAAGAGCCTAGGACAGTGTCTGACATACCACACTCATAAGCAGTATTAATAGCTACTACTAACATATACTTATTTAGCTAAGGATTCCTGCCATTAGAATTATTTCATGTTTATATTTAAAACCTGTAACCTAACATTCCTAGCTAAAGATTAAAAAGAAAAACTTCACTGACATTGAAAATTAATGCTGTTACAGGCATCAGATATGAGCCCATTCAAAGAACTGAACTTTGATCTTCTTTACCACTCTGTCTTGTAAATTACTCAGGAAAACTTCTGCGAGCATTTAAAAACCTAGCAACAATGTCTCAAGTTTTCAAAAAACGCTTACCTGAGAAGTGTAGTGGCATAAGTTGAAGGACTCTAAGGGTGGAGTGAATGGAAATTTATATGGCCCACTGAATGCAGAGTCATCTACTGTGTCAATGCTACTGGAGGTCAGGATGGCAGAATCCAGAGAAGTCACACAAGGATGAACAATAATGTCTTGAAGTGGAGACCCATTGGTGGGCAGATTCAAGCTGATGGTGACATTTGGCATGACTCCCTCCAAATCACACTGCAACACAAGAAACAAGTATCACCAAGATCTTAGAATGACGCAGCTTCTCTGTGGCTTTTCTGAATTCAAGTCGCTTCTCCTAATTTAATGTCTCTCTAGGAAGTATTGTCTTAGCACTGTCTTCTGATTGACAATTTAATGCCATTAACCAAGGCAGTGGTTCAGAGAGCCTTCACAGGCCCCTTGGCTTACCTTTTAGGTCCTGTAAAAGCTACTAGCCCTCACTGGTTTCTCTCGGCTCTTTTGCAACCATGTTCACGCAGGTCCTCGCAACTTCGCAGCTCAGTAGCTGTGTCTAGATCTGCTTTCTTCTAGTCCATCGGATCTTCATCAATGCCAGGCACACTGCTGACTTGTAATTCAACTTTTGTTATGTTCAATCTGGATTCAGACAATTGAGGGGTTCCTTTCAAGCCTTTCATTGTTTGGGTCCCATCTAAATCTGGTCTTCTGCCCCTTGATTTAATGTTACAAATACATAGAAATCCTACACCTCCATATACACTTAACGCCTGCCAGCCCCTTACAGGTATGTTTTTTCCCCCTATATAGTATTTTGCTTAGTGTGGTGTGATAGTTTTGTGGGTAAAAGTGCTTGTAGCCAAGCTGGGCAGACAGAGCTTGATTCCCAGACCCACCTGATAGGAGAGAAAGAACCGACTTCTCCAAGTCGTCCTGATCTGTGCATGTGCACTGTGGCACCACGCACCCAGACTCACCGAACAAAGGAAGGTGTAAAAGAAAGCCTTGCACTCTTCACACTTAGCTCACGTTGTGATGTGTAAGCCTTACACTGTGCCGTCCTACTGACAGCATACTTTTGTAGACCCTTCTCTGTGGGACTTGTTTGCATGAGGGACTTCACTATCCTTGGGAGGTCAGAGAAGGCAGGTGAGACAGCTCCCAAGGTCTTCCCGTGAGCTCCTATGCTATGGCTACCAGGACCAGATGGAGTACTGTCACAGACCTCTCCTTAAATTCCTATGTTGACGTTCAACAGGCTGAAATGGCAGTTCTCAGACTTCTCCATGAACTGACTTCTCTACCTATTCCAGGCTCCAGAATGAAGGATTGGGTGACTCGTTTCTGAAACCAGAGGAAAAGTCTTATCCCCCAGCCCCTGGTCCTTGAGGTTGACTATCCTTACCTCATAAACCACACCAGCAAATCTTACTTGCGTGTGTATAAACGGGGGTGCAGGGGGAGAGGTATGGTCGGGGCCTCCTTTGTACCTTAATTCTAACTTGACACTTACTTCCTATTTTACTTTGAATCATGCACATGTGTTTTGTATGTAGCTATGTGCAGTGAGTAGAGTCTCTGGAAGCCAGGACTAGAAGACAACAGATCTCCTGGAGCTGGAGTCACAAGCAGTTAGTTGTGAGCTTCCTGGCATGAGTATAAGAATCCAACTTGGGTTTTCTGCAAGCACAGCAAGCACTCTAATTCACTGAGCCCTCTCCAGGCCTGACTGACTTCGTAAGGTACTGGATCCAATTAGCCAACCGATGCATAAAAGTGGCAATTGTTTTGATTAGACACAAGGCATTGACAGAACTCAGCAGGCAAATGCTTAGGTCTGGATGCTACCCAGTCCTCCACATGTACCATGTGCCACCAGCGTTTACATGGACCTGCTTATGCTTCTGTTATTTCCCTCTTGCAGCTTCCGTGCCTCTTCATCAATCCACTGCTATTCATAGGGTATCCTAAAAGGGCTTGCAGTACACCCTTTTCTAATTTATTTTTCCCAATAGCAATATAAAATCTTTTACTTTGTGATGTTTTAAGTGTCCGTTTAATTTCATGGTATGTATGTTTGCCTGTGAGTACCCACAGAGGTCAGAAGAGGTGTTAGATTCTTCGGAACTAAAATTACAGACGGTTGTGAGCTATGATGTGGGTGCTGGGAATCAAATTCTGGTCCTCTGCAACACTAAGTGCTCTTACCATCAAACCATCTGACTTTGTAAAGTCTGATGTGCAATTTAACAAGTATGAATTCATTAGTGTTTCTGCCTCACATTTAAGCACTTCAACAGTACCGAACTGTGCTGGGGTACAAGTAGCTTAGCAAGGCCTTTTTCCTTCCTGTGACAATTACAAAAATATCAAACTTCAAATTTGAAAGTTAAAATGACAACTATTCTTACTAGAATTTAAAAATATGTGCTATGTTTTTAGATTACTAAGAATTTAAGTTTGCATTTGTTATTTATGGAGATAATACAGAAATATTTAATAGTAAGGGGTATTAAAATTTAAAACATCATTACGTTCATTTAAATTTTCTCTAGCAGTGTACCATTCACAATGAGATTAAAAAATGGTACCATTATACAAACTTGTTATACATTTCCCACTATCTAGTCACTTAAAAACCATATGTACAGGATGAGGATTGCCAATCTAGACAGAATCTGTACTCTTTTTAAAAATAGTCTGGCATATGCATATCTGGACCTCAGAACTAGGAACTATAAAAGCAGCAGGCACAGAAAAGGTTATCTTATTTTAAAATGATAAAAGACCCATGGGTCCAGCTGTATATGTAGCAGAGTTTGACCCTGTTGGGCACCAATGGGAGGAGAAGCCCTTGGTCCTACCAATGCTGGACCTCCCAGTGTAAGGGAATGTCAGGGCGGGAAAGGGGGGTGGTTACGGAGGGGGAACCCTCATAGAAGAAGGGGAATGGGAGATGGGATGGGGGCTTATGGATAGGAAATTGGGAAAGGGAATAACATTTGAAATGTAAATTAAAAATATCCAATAAAAAATTTTTTAAAAATGATAAAAGATTTGTAAAATTATGTGACTTTGGAAGGCCACGAAACATTTAGAGGCAAAGCACATCAGAGAAACATTTAATGTTATGTTGAGGTATACTGAATTCTCCCTCCCCATTTTAAAACAGTTTTTAGAAAAGTACATAGATTTATTTTAGTGTGTGTGAGTATGTACGTGTATAAGCATGTGTGCTACAGCACATATGGACAGTATGTACGTGTATAAGCATGTGTGCTACAGCACATATGGACAGTATGTACGTGTATAAGCATGTGTGCTACAGCACACGTGGACAGTATGTATGTGTATAAGCATGTGTGCTACAGCACGCGTGGACAGGCCTGGTGGTGGTGCCTTTACTTGCTGAGCCATCAGCCCCTCCTCCTTTATTTAAGGAAGATTTCCATTATGGTAATTTAAACCATGAAAGGAAAGAATAACCCATACTTCCCACAAACAAAACAAAACAAAACCCTAGGGTCAACTTTTCAGTAAATAGAGATGTAAACACCATGTCAATCACAACACATCCCGGAAGAAAAATTGTGACCTTGTCTACTTTCTATTCCACTGTGCTCAGGAGAGGAGTGGGATCGTTTATGACTGTCAGACTTCTTAAAGTGGTTCTTCCTAACAGGATGGATAACTTGAAAGCAGTTTTGAGCATGACAGAAATTTTTAGCATAGAAAAAACTTTTAGGTTACTTTAATTCAAAAGAGACAATTTCCCTGTCTAATTCTGTTCTTAAAACTTACTTTATTCATAGGACTTAAAGTGACTAAACATTAAAGTTACCAAAATACATAAAGAACTAGAAAAGATATTTGCGACTACTACTAACACATACACGCAGTGTTTAACTGGAGGACTTTGAGTTTTGATCACCATTCAACCTGACTTTAACCATTGTTTGTAGAGACGATTCCAACTGTTTTCTTACGCTTTCTAACTTTAAGACAGATGACTCTACTACTGAGTTATTTAAATAAAAACAAGAGCTCTTCTTGGTATCTGATGTAAAGTCACAGGACTTGTCAACTTCATTTCCTAGAAAAATGGAAGCTATATTCACAAGTTCTCTGAAGCAATTCGTTTAATAGTGGACCTGATTCCTATCTCTCTCTCTCTCTCTCTCACACACACACACACACTCTCTCTCTCTCTCTCTCCCTCACACACACACACACACACACACACACACACACACACAAACACACACACTCTGATCTGAAAGAAGTCAGTCACCGAGTCATCAAGACACTTAAGCAGCCAGTAGAGACATCACTAGGAGTGGAAGCGAGACCTCCTCCCATTGGCCAGCACTGACTTGCCACCCGTGTGAGTGAGTCATGCTGCAGATACTGCAACCCCAGTCAGATCTTCAGATAACAATAGCTCGAATCAACGTCTTGACTATGGGCTCATGAAACTGTGCTCTGACGGTTCCAGCTAAGCGGCTCCTAAGATTCTGATGCACAGAACCATGAAGATAATGTCTATTTCAGAGCAATGGGATGATTCATTACATAATAGTCATTAAGTAAGCAGTTTGTAGGAAATACAGAAAGATAACATAAAGTGTCACGGCTGCTGCTAAGGATAACAAGCACATCATTTAAACATGTAAAGTCCAAGGTACAAACCTCACTGCCTTCAGTGTTAACGGCATGACAAAGCAAATGCTGGAGGAAACTCACCTTGCAAGCGACTGTCCCAACGACCTGCCATGTGTCTGCTATATCCTGTTTACCATATTGCATGGATTTTACGTTCTCAGTGATAGAAATAGAAATCTGTGCTTTTCCTTTGTATGTTCCAACTTTCCAGGCTGGCTGTTTTTGTGGCTGAGTCACAGATACGAGGTTAAGGCTATTCAGTGAGTTCTGCAAGTTAGCATCCAATAGAGTCCCCAAAGGACAGGCCTGCAGAAGCAAGTCAGGCAACTGACTCAGTCTGCTGTGGAGGTCAGTGTCGTTTTTCTGACTGGAGTAAAGAAAATCATGTACTCCCAAAAGCAGTTCCAAGCCTTGTGACACCCCACTAATACTAATTAAAGGTGGGCGAGGGGACAGAGCTTGTTCAACTAATGGAACACTTGCGTAGATCATGTCATTCCTCAGGAAAGCGATGACTGGCCAGAGATCTTCACCTCCTACTGAGAGCCCATAGATGGATGTTTTATTGATGTGTGAACAGCTATCACGGCTCTCCACGAAGTCCTTATCATCATCCAATAATCTAAGTTGAAAGAGCAATGCTTTAAGAAAGGGACCGTCTTCAGGTACAGGAACATAATTCACTCCATTGAGGACCTTGGCTCGCTTTTCAACAGTAGGATAGCGTCTGCGTTAGGGGAACAAAGACATTAAAATGATTCTTTCAAGTAAAATTGAAATGGTAGAATTAAGAGATTTTTAAAAAGATTTTATTTATTTATTATATGTATGTATGTGAGTACATTGTAGCTGTCTTCAGACACCAGAAGAGGGCATCAGATCTCATTACAGATGGTTGTGAGCCACCAAGTGGTCGCTGGGAATTGAACTCAGGACCTCTGGAAGAGCAGTCAGTTCTCTTAACCACTGAGCCATCTCTCCAGCCCAAGAATTAAAACACAAGGCAAACAACATAAGCAACAAATAAATAATACACGCTACCACGGAAAATACCCCTGAACCATTAAACCTGCTCCCTTCTGACTGGAGCCAATACTTCATGTTTAGTACGTTATCTCAAATGATAAAATGTACTATGTACGCTAAAAGTTACTGGCTCAATTTATTTAGTGTTTTTAATAGGTGGAGCACATGATTCTAATTCAAAATCTTTGTTTTTGAGACACTCAGATTCCTTGTTGGTTGATGTCATGGTTACTCCTGATTGTCAACCTGATGGGACTGAGTCCGTAGGGAAACAGATCTCCGGGCATATCTGTGGGGCTTTCTGGATTAGGTTGAGGTTGGAAGCCCCACCCTGAACATGGATGGAATAAAATGGAAAGAGAGTAGGGCAGCAACACTCACTGCTCTCTGATTCCTGACTGCAGAAGCAATGCAATCGGCTGCCTCAGGCTCCTGGACCATGACTTCTTCATCCTAAGAGACTACACCCTCGAACTTTGAGCCAATATTAAATCCTTTTTCCTTTTAGGAATCTGTAATAAGCTTTAAATAACTTAAATAACATCTTAGTAGATAAGTCACAAAGAGGTGGTTATATTTAACCCTCCAAACTTTTAGATTCATTTATGGAGATGATACTAAGTTTATACAGTGAAATAACAGATGTCCTGAATGTTCTTACCAACTCTTGAAAAAATAAGAAAGATCATTTTAGTGATCATGCACTATCTCTCTAGTCCTGGAAGATATTTTGAGATAAATAAAAAAGAGGAAAATTAAATTAATCCTTTATGGTTTACATTCTCTGGGGGGAATGTAAATTTATTAATTTACATTTATCTTCCCCACAACAAAATAGACCATGCTCAGGCACTTCCAGTCATTTACAAGAATCCATTAATGCCTTCTTCACTTCCCTCCAGGGCTGAGAACTGACCCCGAGGTCTTAGCAAGCTCTCTACCACTGACCTAAATCACCAGCTCCTAAACACAGGTTTTTACTCTCAACAAATACATTTTTCTTTATTCCTGCCCTTTCTACTTTAAGGTCCAGAACAAAGTTACCCACTAACTCCTCATGTTTGAATGTATAAGCTAACTCTCTGATGGCTCTTCTCGGTTGTCAACTTGACTATGTCTGGTGTTAACTAGGACCCAAGTGGCTGGGCACACCGTGAGGGATTTTTCCCTTTATTAAATCACTTCAAGTGGGAAGACCCACTTCTAATCCCGATTTCTGAGGTGGGAAGATCCACTTTTAATCTGGGCCACTCCTTCTGCTGCAGTCTATACAAAAGACATAGAAGAAGGACGCTTGCTTTCTCTCTTAGCCTGCTTCCCTTCACTTCCATTGGCAAGTCCATGCCTACACTGTCATTAGGAACCTACTTCTTGGGGACTCCAGTGCATATGAAGACCAGCTGAGACATCCAGCTTCATGGTCTGAACAACTATTGGACTTCTGGACTTTCCACTGCTGGATAGCCATTGCTGGACCAGCGGGACCACAGCCTGTGAGCCACTTTAATAAATATGTGTGCGTATAATTATATAATGAACAATATATTCACTATAATATATATTCATTCTATTAGTTCTGTTCCTATGGAGAACCCTGTCATACACACACACACTCACCTAAGCCCATTTTCCTATTTGTAAAACAAATGGCAGGTCAAGGGTTGTATCTTAGTGGAAGAGTATGTATTTAGCATGCAGGGCTCAATTCCCAGCATCAAAACAAACAAAAGCCTACCAAATAAATAGTAACTACTAAGCAATTTTAAAAAATAATTTCCATTACAAGGTCATTTAAGATATAAGAAGGCAAATGATGGTAATACAACAATCTTGATTATACTATCAGTTTAAGTACAGTTTAGGTTGGTATTATACCCCATAGCTATAGGGATCCTTAAGGCCTGACTCCTGTCTTGAAACAAAACCTAGATTAGTTTTTCTCTAATCTAGTCCCCAAGATGTTAATGTTTGATAATAATTAAAAACAATGTACTACAATGATTAGATGCTTATATATTTTTCTGATAGAATAGGGGAGAAATTAGCTAGTGCACCATTAGTGACCTCTTATTTTTCTAGTTACCTGGAAGATAAAATTCTTAAGCATAAAACCCTCATGGTTGAATATAAGGAAAATAAATTAATCTGGAGCCTTAAATAATGTCTCAGTGTGTTTACTAACTTTTTTTTAATGACTTAATCCGTCATTTCACACGAATCTAGGTTTTGTTTCAAGTCTTAAGTGTCCCTATAGCTGTGGGGTAGAATACCAGCCTGAGCTGTACTTAGGCTGATAGTATAGTCAAGACTGCTGCAGTGAGACCGCTTGCCTTCTGTATCTTAAACGATAGCCACTACTCTTTGGCATGCAGGCAGGGAATATGCAGTAGTGTGGCTATTGTTACAGGATATTTGATCACTGTACATACCAATTGCTTGCAAAATATAAAAGCTTAAATAGATACTGTGTTTGTCAGATGCAGTTAGCTGTGTCCCGAAGAGATGTAGTTGGGGTATGCCTCTAAACCCTCCATAGGTAGGAATGCTAGAGAATGGAAAGTTCCTGCCTAGTTTAAGGCAAGTTGTTTGAGTGAGGTCTTGGGTACCTTGCTCTATGACTCCAGGCAGGTCAGTAGGGTAGCCTTGAGCTACTTCTGCTCTAAAGGTGAAATGGTTTGGCCCCTAGAGACTTGGCTTGGACGCCCCCACCCAACCCATTACGGTGACATAGCTCAGCCTGCCAAGGGGATGGGGGATGGGGGAGAGCTAGAGACTTCCTTTATAAGCGACCGAATTTGAGAGTGTGTGTGTGTGTGTGTGTGTGTGTGTGTGTGTGTGTGCGCGCGCGCGCATGTGTGTGCTCTCATGTGCTCGCTCACTCTCTCTCTCTCCTCTCCCTCTCTCTCTCTCTCTCTCTCTCTCCCCCCTCTCTCCCTCTCTCCCTCAGCTTTGAAGATCCTTTATGGAAGGAGCTCTGGTAAAAGACAGGGATTTTCTCTTTCGGTTTGCAGGAACTACAGAGAAACAGCTGGCAGGACTAAGGTAAAACAGGATTCTAGGAAGGAGAGCTAAGGAGACCTCTTGGGTTTAGAGGAGCTCAGCAGTAAGGTCAACTAGCTTGGTAGTATGACACAGATACAAAGAGATCTCTGAAGAGCTAGAGTTTAGTTGTAAGAACCAGGCTTGTAAATAGATATTTTATATATAGTTAATAAAGTTACCTCCCTGGGCTAGCAGGTTTTTACTTCAGTTTAGGCCTCCTGCCTCTTGTGTCTTTATTGGTTTAAATATTAGATCATTTCAATAGTTACACTGCTCTGTGTTGAGGAGAGTGGCTGTGGTGGTTTGAATATTGGCCCAGGGAGTAGCACTATTAGAAGGGGCTGCCTTGTTGAGGAAGTGTGTCACTGTGGAGGTGGGCTTTAAGACCCTCCTCCTAGCTGCCTGGAAGACAGTCTGTTCTGCCTGCAGTGTGACCAAGATGCAGAACTCTCAGCTCCTTCTCTAGCACTGTGTCTGCTTCGATGATACATGCTTCCTGCCATTTTAATGGACTGAATTTCTAAAACTGTAAGCCAGCCCCAGTTAAATGTTGTCCCTTATAAGAGTTGCCTTGGTCGTGGTGTCTGTTCATAGCAATGAAACTGTGACTAAGACAGAAGTTATTAGCCAGCTGAGACCCTGACAAGAACATCTCAAGGCCTTCCCTCCTCAAAACATCAACCACTACCATAACAACAGGTGAACCAGGTGAACATTGACTCTGGTGACTTTGGTGTGTGTCTTCTTGTGAGTCATCCACGCTCCCTTAAATAACCCCATAAACACATTGGTTTTCCAAGCTCAACTTGAATAGATTCCTTTGGTCTATTGCTGTTATTTAAATTTAGCGTTATCATACATTTTTTTTTTCTAAAATGTTATAGAGCATGTGCTAATTCATATCTATTAGCCTTAACATCAGCTCCAAGTGGTCAGAAAATGTAGAACTTCGTAAAACTAGAAATTCATTTACTATAGAATTAAGGTGACACACAGATGAACTGTGTGACCCCCCAACTTGCTACCTCCACAGACATGTAGTGAAACTCATCTAAACGTATCTGAATGTGTCTTCCAAAGTATGTAATATGTATAACTGGGAAGGCATTCTAAAAACTAATATGACTTTTAAAGTATTTTTGTCATTTTTCAATTATGTGTCTATATGTGCAGGGGTGAGGGTAGGTATGTGCCTTTGAGTACAGATGGCTTTGAAGTCCAGAAAAGGATATTGGGTCTAATAAGGCTACTGTTAGTGGTGGCTGGTGAGCTGTCCCATATGGATGCTGGGAATAGACATGTTCTTAATTACTGAGCATCTCTTTAGCCCTACATGACTTTTTCAGAGAACTTACGTTTTCAATTAACAAAGTCTCACTTCTATTACACTATTAAGATACGAATACATGCATATAAAGTCAGAACCCTGGCACAAAAAGGACAAAGTAATAGAACAGAGACAGACCAATGTTTATATGAAGAAATATAGAAACATCAATAGTAAGTCAATGAAGGAGAGATAGTTTACATAATGATGTTAGGAAAACTCACATAGTATAAAGAAAAAGTGAAATTCCTACTTAACACCATATTCAAAGATGTACTTCAAATTGACTTAAATATAACAGAATTATACAGAGTGGATAAAATGGTATCTTTGGAAAGTAAGGGTAATTCAAAAAAGGTAATCCAGAAATCTAATGAATATTGTTACAGAAAGGTATAGAAATAGAAATTAGATCTCCTTCATTGGTAAAATTAGAATAAGAGTCAGGGAAGTACATTCAGGGAAGCGATCTGTCAGTATTTTGTCGAATCAGTATATCATGTCCTAAGGCCCTTTTTGAGGATGTCTACCATAGATAGCACTCTTCTGAATGGGAGAGGCAGCAAGGAATGTAAACAAAGAAAACCATACATTCATATCTAGACCTACACTGTCCAATATGGTAGACACTAGGTACATGTGCTATTTAAACTTAAGCAAAACTAACATGGGCCACAGTGGTTGTACACCTTTAATCCCAGCACTTAGAGGCAGAGGCAGGAAGATATTTATGAGTTTGTTGCTAGCCTGGTCTATGTAATGAATTCCAAGTCAACCACTGCTATACAGTAAGGCTCTGTCTCAAAACAACAACAACAAAAACCTAATAACAGAGTTTCTCAGTTTCACCACCCACATGCCTACTGGTTTCCATTCGTAGAGATTTAAAATCGGTCCCTCTTTCTCTCATGCAGGAAGGAGTATTGTATATTGGTGATTTCCAAGATCCCACAGCTACTTACTAACACAGAGGCTCATTAGAATACTGCCGAGAACAGGAAACAACCCCAAGAACTGACAAATGGGATCACATGAAATTAAAACATTTCTGCAAAGCAAATAAAACTACAAGCAAAGTGACAAGGCAGCCTATAGGGGTTAGTATCTAGTATAATGAACTGCAGAGTCCTCTCCATAGAACTATTTTGGTAAGATATGGCAAATTCTAAAAGTGGGACCAAATCACTTATGTGACCTAGAAAAAAAAGTGATTGTGATTTAATTTTTCATACTTCCATTTTGCTCACTCACTAGGAGCTGCAAACTCTAAAGATTTTTAGTAGTCAGATGCAGTGATTTGACGAAAATAAGTCTTTTGTTCAACAAGGAGTTTTTGTAGAAATGAATTAAAATATTCTGAAATAATTCTGCCATTCAAAGTTGAAAAGCCCGACATGCTTAGTGCTCAGTAAGTTTTTTTCTTTCATCATTTCTCTACCAATCTTTAAACAGATGGAATTCATTTTACAGATACAATAATATAGCCGGGTGTAGTCCACACCTTTAATCCCACTCTGGAGGCAGAGTCAGACAGGTACTTGTAAATTCAAGGCCAGCCTGGTCTACATATCAAGTTTTAAGATAGCCCGTTGTATATGAATCTTGTCTCAAGAAGAAAAGATACAATAACAGTAATATTAGAAAACATGTAGCAACATGTGTCAAGCAACTCATTCCTTTCAACAATATGAGATAAGCGTAGAAAGCTTAACTTGCCCAAGGGCACTCAGCTTTCTGCTCCTGGGAGAGCGGAGATTCAGTGCACCACAAAAATTCCTGCACGCTTCATCCTTGGACCCACCATGCCTGAGGATCCAGACTTCAATTACCTGGAGAATTTGACGGTGCCACCAAGTGGAGTTCCTGGTTCGTGACGTATGAGCCACACTGCCCGCAGGGCCATGGTTAAGCCACTCAAGTATCAGAGCAGTACAGAAACTAAGGTCGCCATCCAGCCAGAGTAGACCCCGCCTTCTGGAAGGACTCTACCACGCAACGTCGGGGTTCTCCCGGCGCCGCAAGAGTTCACTGGAGATGCTCGCTCTTCCGGGTGAGGTGACTCAAGTCTCCTGGTTCCTCCAGGAAGGTAAAACACTCCTCAGAAGGTCTTAAGAACCTGCACCCGGAATCTCAAGGGACTGGAAGACTCTTATCGCCCACTTCCGGGATGGCGGCCCGCGAGGCTCAAGGCGCGTCATTCGCTTTCACATGAGCGCCTCCGCGGCCAGCCGGCCGCTCGCTCCTTTCGCCCGCCCCGCGAAGTCCGCCGGGCGCGCGCAGCTCCACTTCCGGCGTGCGAGGCGGTGACAATGGGAGCGGCGCGGGCGGCGCTGGGAGGCAGCTGACAGGCGTCTGCGGCTCCGCTTCATGGCCGCTCTCTTGCGCTGCCTTCGCTGTGTGAGGACCCGGGCAACCCGCAGCGGTGCGCAGCCGGGGCCGGAGGCGGTAGGCCGAGCTGGGACTGGTGAGCCGCGCCTCTGAGGCGCAGCATGTGAAGCGGAGACGGCCTCGAGCGCGGGGCGAGCCTCTCAGCCGGCCGGCATGGCCACGACGGCCGAGCTCTTCGAGGTGGGTCCCGGGGCTCCGCGAGCGGCGGCGGGGGAAGGGCGGGAGCGGTGCGGGTGTCGGCGGGACGCTGGGCCCGCTCGGGTGGCAGGGCGGCCAGACCATCTGGCGACGGGACGGGCAGTGGGCAGGGCTGACTCGGGAGCCCGGGTCCGGCGCGCCGGGTCTTGCAGTACAGATCCTCACGACGGTGCTGCGGGGGACCGCTGAATTGAGAATCCGGGGGGCTTCGACAAGCTTAGGAGCCGCACTGGGGTGCCTGCCCGCTTCCCTTACAGTCGAAAAGACTGGGAGGATTCAGGACAATAAAGGCCTACTTAGCCTTACCACCGAAGGGAAGCGACACATCTTACTGACTGCATTTAATTGCTGTGGAACCATCCAACTGCTTGTTAGAGGATCCTTGGGGTGTGAGAGGCTGTGGGGGGCGTTCAGGTGCATTTCTTGAGTATTTCGATGTTTAAACATGACAGTTGGATTTTGTGGCGTGTCAGTTTAAGAAGCTGTGAGGGTTGAGATAATGGAATGGGATTATAAGACAATGAAACAGTATCTCCTTATGTGGAAAAAAAATAGAAGTAGAGATATGAAGAAAAATGAAGGATACACCATCTCCCCCTTTGGGGGCGTGATTACTTCATAGCTACAGAAGTGTTAGTTGTAGAGAACACTGCAGTTCCCAGTTAAGGATTTCGCCGTAGGTGAAAATTGTACATCCATTTGGTTTGAGCGTTAGCATGTTTTGGGACTTGAATTTTAAATGCTGTAGTTTCCATAATAAATCTAACTTTTCAGTTACTTTTTTTTGTTACTGAACCTTCACTTGCATTTGTTCAGAGAAATTGTACAATTGTTAAATTGTAAGTTGTAATGAAAGTGATTTGAGTAAAGGCTTATAATTACACCTAAAAAATTTATTGCTAATCCTTAGATGTAAACGTCTGGAGATATAGAACATTAGCTTCACTGATCATAAAATTCTGCGATCCCTTCATGTATACTAGGCCAAGGAAACAGTCCTAGTACTCTGAAAATTCACTGTGTATCCTTGGTCAAGATACTAGATACTTCCGTGATTCCTTGTTTCAGTTTGTACATCTTACAGGCTTTGTGATCTTTAAATAATACATTTCATGACAAGCTACTTATTAACAGAAAAACATACTATCTTTCTGTTTTGATGAGTTCTCTTTTAACATTCACGGCTTTCTCTTGGGTCATATTATATTTTCTTCTTTAAATGTATGACCAAAGATGTGTTCAGTAACTTATTTGAAAATGTGTTTTCTTTCCCAGGGATGAAGAAAGGGGAAGGTGATGAGGAAATTTGTTTTTTGTTCTCTAGGTCTTGCCATTTAGTGGAGTCGTTTAGCTCAGTGGCAGCAGTTCTGTAGGAGAGAAAGCCAATGATGGCACAGTAATAAGAAGATTCATAGAACACTCAGGTCTCAACCGGGGTGATCCCACCCGTCATTTGTAGTTGTTATTTCATTAAAATTAAAAGCATAGTAATCATTACAACGAAATGGTACCAGTTATGTATAATTAAGTTTCTTGGTCTTTTCCTGGATGGCTTTGAGTCTAACCCTGCAATAGGCTCTTCTTGTGAATAAACCTTCATTCTCCAAGTGAAAAGTTGACTTTTTTTTACTATAGAGAGGGGAGAAGGAAAAAGGCCCCCAGTGTCTGCTGCCGTTTCCTGCAGCTACTGCCACAAATAGGGCCGCAGATTGTCAGGCGGTGTCTTTCTCTCCTACTTCCCATTCTAAGTCACAGCTGGAGAACTGGGGAAGACAGGGCAGGATGTAGTCAAGGGTATTTTGTTTTTCTGTATCCTGGTTTTCATGTACTTCTAAATAGAATTGTACTTTCATTTTCCGAATTAGAGGAATTAGGTGGAAACAAAGTCAAGCTTTGAATCTATGAAATTTCATTGCTAACTCTGCCTTTTGTAAAATCTTATTACTGGTTTGGTGACTCATCCTTTTTGTAACAGACAACTTCTGACAGTAAAATCAAACCGTAAATCTTCCCTCAGTTGACAGAATGATTTGTTAATAGGTAACTCAGTTACTGCATTAATGTATACCCTGCAAGTTGCCCAGAATATCATCTTAGTTTCATTCCTTGCTGACAGGTCTTTCTGAAGGAATCCATCTGTGGTGTTTTAAGTAATAAACTCAGGATGGCCTATCTGAACTGAGATTCCTCCGTGGTTTGGATTAATGACATATTCCGCATATTAAAACATGACTTGGGTGGTAAATTCTTGTGTTGCTGCCTACATTGCTTTTTTCTATGTTCTACTGAAGATACTTCCTTCTCCTTTGGTGACTGCCTCTCCTGTCATTCTTACTGATTATTCACATTTCTTTTGGCACGTTACATGCTGTAGGAGAGTTCTTTGTTAAAAACTAGGGCCAGTTACCTATTCAATAAATACTTTTGAGTACCTAACATCTTTAAGATAAAGTGCTAAAATTAACAGCACTGAATATCACTTGCCACAGAAAAGTTTTCATCGGTTAAAAGATCCTGAACTAAAAAAATTATAGATGGGGTAGACAGCTGAGTTAACTGGTAAGCATGGTGCAGAAGAAAGTCAGACTCCTTCTGTCCTGGAGTAATTAATTTCCACGTACTAATAGTATCATAAGTTAAGTGTTAATAGACGAGAGTAGAAACTTCAAGCAGGAGATTAACTCCAGCTTGTAAGGGGAAGGGAATGTGTGTGTGTGTGTGTGTGTGTGTGTGTGTGAAGTAGTGGCTCAGGGCAAGTCTTTGAGATGAGAGGAGAATTTGAGGAGGTTTTAAGAAAGCTTTTGTAGAACATGTGTAAAGGAACTGATGACTTTCCTAGTAGGCTTACGTGAGTCATATGACTAATGTTAGTGTGAAGTCATACGACTTTCAATGAAGATTATCGACAGTCTGTCATTGTTACTAATACCTGTTCTCGTCACTTCATAATCCGTCCACATTGTCTGTTGTTGGTTCTTTAACCTAAAAGGTAAAATTCTTAAACTAATTTAATGGAGACAGAAAAATGAGGATTTGGGAAGGTATTTTGGAAAGGATTGAAAAGAATTTGGTTACTGAGAAGTTAATGTGTGTGTGAAGTTGGGAAAGGAGGTGGTTAATGATATATTAACCACAGCAAAGAAGGAGAAGAAATGATATAATTTTAAGTATATGTTAAGGAAAGAAGGAGTATGTTTTTTTTTTTTTTTTTTTCAAGTATATGTTAGGCTGGATCTAGTGGGCCATCTGTAATCCCAGTTACTCTAGAGATCACTGCAGGATTGCTGCAAGTTCAAGGCCATATGGGACAACTTAGACTCTTGTCTCAAAATGAAAAGCAAAAATGACTGAGGTTATAGCTGAGTGCTTGACTAGCTCATAGAAAGCACTGAGTTAAATCCCCAGTGTTGGAAGAAGGAGGGGAAAATGTATAGATTAAAGCCAGGTGTTAGAACACACAGTTGTAGTCAATCCCAGCTTTGGGAGGTGGGCAGGAGAATTAGAGGTTCAGGATACACTTGGCTAGAGTGAGACCCTTTTCCAAAAACCCAAAAATAAACAAAACTATGCAACTAGTATTAGCAGTTTTGAAATTATTGCTTTATATGGATAATAACCTAGGCTTGGGAATGGACAGTATCTCTCAACTCAATGTCTCAGTAGCTGCATGGTCTGAGAAATCACCTATTTTCTGTCACTGCATTTTTCTCTGTAGAATGGATGAGAGAATACTCGTTTTCCCTTCAGAAGGTTATTTTGAAGATTACTTTGTTTCTACCTAGGGGTAGGGAGAATGACGATTTACCTTAAATTGACGAACTATTTAGAAGAATACAGTTAAAAGAATGGTAGCCACTTTGAATTTAAGTGGATTAATAGGAAGGAGGGACCTGGCAGGGTAGCAAATGCTTGTGATTCTGGAATTGGGGTTGCAGAACAGGAAGAGTGTGAGTTTGAAGTCAGCTTGTTCTACAAGGTGAACTGTTAAAAATAAATAAATAAATAAATAAATAAGGTTGAGGGTCTCTCAGCTTTTCAGAGGAGACTCAGAAGTCACCCTAGAGAGTGGTAGCTCACCACAGTGAGAGAGAGAGAGAATTGCAGAAAGTGACTGGGAGGTTAGAGTCATGGTGTCTGCCAGAATATCTGTCACCCTACAGTACTCTTCCTCGTGGGTCTGTACTTTTTCATGAATTTGAAAGTTGAAGACAGGCATTTATTGGGTGAGAGGAAGCACAGGCATGACAACAGACACAGAGAAAAAGACTTCTCAAAGCATACGCAGGACTCAGAAAGCCAAAACTCCAAGATGTTTTAAAACTCAGTAGTAAAACAAACTTGCAGCTAACTTCTCTGATGTTCTCACTTTTTGGAATTGAAATAAAACAAGATGAGATGAAAAAGCTGAGTTAGGATGATATTTAAAGACCATTCTTGCTTTAAAATTTTAAACGAATTCTGTGATTCTCTTCAGCCGTGTAAAAGATACCATTATATTCTTTACTTTTTCTTTGGAACCTGAAATATCAGATATTTTTCAGAAATAAAGCATATTCTCTCATGGGAAAAAGATTTTACTTAATATAACCTAAAAAAAGATACATTTCTATCTACCAGTCATTTAAAACATTGACACCTCTTTCAAGATTGAATCTTGTATAGGTAGTTTCCAAAAAACATTTTGAAGTTTGTCTTGATTTTATATAATAATGTGCTTTATTTCTCTGCCTTTCCATATTAGTTTGAGATCCATTTTTGTAGTCTTAGAAGAAGGATTTTATAATGCTTTTCAAATAGTCAATAATTAAAGTTTATTAATTTATTGAACATATATAAAGAATATCATTAAAAATCAAATGGGAATAAAGAGGAGGGCAAAATCATTCACTAACAGTGTTATTGTTGATTAGGCTCTTATTTCTAGTATATCTTATATATATTATATTGTACATTTTTATATTATTTGTATTATTATATTATATTTTATAATATTTGTATTATTATATTATATTGTACATATATTGTAATATATATATATATTGTACATTATACCATATATATAGACGTCAGGGTTGTTTGTCAGGAGCCTTTCAAGGGAATTTGTATACCCCAGCTAGTCAGTATTTTGATTTGTTCAGCATTGTTCATTGGACCAGAGCTGGAAAGCAAGAACAGTATGTGACAGAGCTTGCCTTTGCTTTCAGTTACAATATGGAGAAAAGAGTAAAAAAAAATAGGTAGAAGGATGTTATAAAACAATAAGACTGGGCCTGGTGTCGCAGGACTGCGATCCCAGCTACTTAGGACACAGGGTGGGGTGGGGTGGGAGGATTCCAAGTTCACTACAGAGTGAGTCCAGGGCCAGCCTGGGTGACTTAATGAGGATGGTTTCAGAGTAGGAGGGAACTGGTAGTTTAATTCTGTGGAGAACACTTACCTAATGTGTTTGGATCCCTGCATTCAGTCTCATTAAAGGGACACAAAACAAAAAGGAGTAAATGACAGTAAATCGCTTTGCATTGGCATTTGAACTTTTAAGGTTTGTAGGGTATAAAGTGAAGAAGTGGTGGTGATCCCGTGGAGAAGAAATGGAGCCCTTCAGGGGTCTGCCAGGCTTTGAGTCATTATATATTTTCTTTCTCCCTTTTGTTTGCTTAGTTTTTATTAGTTTTTCTGGTTTGTTATCGTTGCAACTGCTTTAACAACAGACTGCCTAATTTTAAAAGAAATTCATTTTTCTCAGTGCTTGGAATTGTAATACCAAGTAGTTGGCATCTAGAGAAGGCCTTTTACTTTATCTGCAGTAGAAGGCAAAAAAGAGGGGAAGACAGAAGAGGCTGGAGCAAAGCATGTGATACTTGGTTAATGGACTCCCAGTCCTTCCCGAGCTCCTTATAACTGAACAAACCTATTCATGAAGGTAGAGTTTCCATGATGTAAACATACTCTATTTTACCTCATCCCACAACACTGCTTCCTAGGGGATTCCCAACACTTGGGGAAGCTGTCAGAGCTAGAAGTTGTGTTGATAGGAAGAAGTCCTGTAGATAAACTACTGACCCAATGCCGGATAGAGCTGGAGGGGCTTGAATTGGTGTAGGCTGAAAGGCTGATGGGAGTTCACAGAGAATGTGAACTCAATTGGGATTTCTTAGGGAAGTTCCCGAGTAAAAGGAAGCCGTGTTTTAATGATTTCTTGGCAGAAATTAGCATTGTAAATGTAAGGGAAATAGACAACAGGTAGTAGTTGAATTTACAGTTTTGTTGGCTTGAAGGAATACAGAAATACTTGACTGAAACTTTCTATTCTTTCACCTAAATTGTGGGGGGATTATTCTAGTTTCTCTGAGTTTGTGGGTTGTTCACACACAATATATTGATCTATTTTGGGGGTAGTGGTATAGGAAAATTAAAGATGGCTGGCTTTGTGTCAGTGGATTTGTCTTCTTGGTTTAAAAGGGATAATTTTCAAGAGATTTTTCAATAGGGATGAGTACAAATGCCATGCTCTGTCTTTCAGTTACTAGTATTTAGAGAACATGAAACCATTTTGCGGTGACCAATTATGGAGAATTAGATATAACGCGATAGCACATAGTACTTTGACTTTTGGTGCAGCTTTGCTGAATCAAAAACAAAAATTTACTATAGCCAAGCCAAGGGTATAATATAAATCTTTATTGTGCGCATGAAATTCTAAAAGATGGTTTGCTTGCTTGTTTGTTTTGTGAGAAGCCTTTTGGGAGGACATGGCTTTCTCTACATGCCAACCTGATTTTTTAACTACATGCTCTCTATTTTCACCCTGATACCTAATGGGCATCTGTAGTGTGATACATGCAGAAAAAACCCTTGTTCCTTACTCCCTTACCCATCTGCTTCCCTGGCCTCTTCCAACTCAGTAAAAAGTACTACTGCATAGTGGTTCAGGCCATAAACCTTTATGAAATTCTGTTTCCCTTTCCCTCCTTTCTCTTCACTTCCATCCTTTCAGCAATGTATAAATGCCTCCCTTAAAGTTATAGGAAGCCATTTCTTAGCACCCCGCTTTCTGCCACTTTCATCTCTCGACAGTGTTGTCAACTGCGTCCTCTTAAAAGCAAACACTGCGGCAGTTTACCATGCAACACATTTATTTGTAGGTACCCTTGAGGTGAAGAGGTGGGGTGAGGACGTAAGGTGGACCATAGAGAGAAGTGAACATCTGTGTCAGTGTGCAGTGCTGGTAACGCTGGTGTGAGAAATTACAAAATTAAAATGACCTGTCACATTGGTTTAGACCAGACAGACCATGCCTTTATACACCTGTCCCAGTCATTAGAAATATGTTATATTAAGAAGGGCATGATATTCGGTAAAATACCTCTCAGTCGCTGAGGGGATCTCTGAGAACACCACCAGGTAAAAGCACTCCTTCCAGCTCAAGCAAGTAAGTTCCTTTCTCAGGGAGAGCTGGGGGCACATCACTGTCCACAATAGGCTACTCTTGTGTTACCAGATTCTATACCTGTTCATTTGATTAACAGATCCTCCAGCATTCTAATTCAGTCTCATGGAGGAAAAATACAAGAATATTAATAGAGTAAATTTCGGGTCTCCTTGTGGTAGGTAGATGGTTTCAAATTGTATCTGAGCCTATATCTTTTCTCTGTGATCATTCTAATCCCATCTTACCTTTAGATAATGCTACTAGTTTTATTGTGTAGACTAGTCGACATAGTCTTCTTAGGCTATTGCTGAGGCATTATTGATTGAGGGAATTGATCTTCCCAGCAGAGTTGTTTGTGTGACACATAAGATACTAGTCTCTGCCTCAGTGTAGTAGAACCTTTGCTTCCTTTTGAGGGCCACAGGTGATTGCCCCTGCCAAAGGTGGAGACCAGAATTGGGCATCAGATCGCTTGGAACTGGAGTTAAAGGCAGTTAGTTGTGAGGTCCCTGTCACAGAGCTGTAACTGACTGAGCTCAAGTCCTCTGGAAGAGCAGTGAGCACTCTTAACTGCTGAGCCATCTTTCCGGCTTGTTTATTACAGTTCCTACTTCCTTTTGGCCTAGACAAAAGCATTCCTCCTTTGGTACCACGATCTCTTTCACTGCAGACATGAACAAATTAGCAGATAGAGTAGGCAGTTTGCACTTTACTTTTTATTCCTAATCCTAATAGTTTTTCCTCTTGAGAGATCAGCATTGCAAGTTTTAATTTGGAATATATCCTGCAACTTAGGAGACAGAGAGAGTACCACCTCTGAACTGGTGCTTTTGTTACACCTTCACTGTAGGTCTGTTATAATAAATCTGAGTCCTTGTTCACGTTATCTTATCTCTTATCTGACCATTATTGAGAGATTACAACACATTAAAGATAACCTCAGAAGTTGTGTTGATATTTTATTAAGGAATAAAAACAGCACCTTCTTCTTGGGTTAATTTGATCAAGAGTGAGCCCAAATTTCAATTCTCTGCTTTTCTGTTTGTGTCTGTAGTCTGGTTACTGGCCTACCTATCTATAATCTTTCTGTCTCTGTTACTTGTAAGTTGTGCCTTGTGTCTGTTTTGTCCCCAGATCTGTGCCTGTCCCTAAGAAGGGGCTTTGTTCTGTATTTATTGCAAAGCACAAAAAACACGGCATATGAACAAACTAGAGCTACTTTCACAGAAATCTTGAACAGTTTTACAAAAGTTACTTTACTGCCCCAGCTGACTGGTGACTAGTAAACACTACTGCAAACAGACAATATCAAGCTATCTCCAGATTACTTCTCACATTTACAGTGGACATTGGATGCTTCCAACCTCTTGGCTGCTTTCAGCAGATGATTACCACAACACACATGCACAAATATATTACTTTGGGTCAGGGTAGAAGACTTCATAATTTAAGATTAAAACTATGTTTAGCTTAGATTGTAAAATCTGATTGCATGGGTAATCCAAGGCAAATTGATTCTTAAATGATCTCAAGGCTCTTTATTAACTCTGGTTTGAGTGCTGCCAAATGTTAAGCCTTTTTCAGTTGAGATATTTTCATAAAATTGTATCACTACACTGTCAGTGTTGCTCAAATACTAATATGTGTTTTCTCATTAGGTACTAAATGCTTATAATTTTTGTATTTCCTTGGTAATCAGAACCTTTATAATTGTCTCTTGTAACCTGTTTTAAATTCCAAGTCCTCTTTTTTGGTTAGTATTGTGTTTATGTGGAATATCAGTTCTCGTCCCTTCACTTTGGGTCTTTTGCAAACAGTGTATAGTTAGGTCATATTTTGGTCCTCTGCCAATCTCTGGAAAATTACACTTACACTTAAAGTTGCTGCTAATGAAAAAGGATTTCTGTAATCTGCTGTTTGCTTTCTGTATAACCAGATAGCTTTGCCTTTCATTTCTGGCCTGTCTTAGTTCAAGTTCAGTTAATAATTTGTTGTGAAACATTTAAATTCTCTGTTCATTTATTTTTGTGTGTATTCTATAGAATGTTGTTTTTACTATGAGGCTTATGTTTGAGTTCTTATCACACTCTAGTTTGAATTTATATTAGCTTAAACTCAATAAATTACTAACAGTGTTCTACACTCATCTCGTTTATTGTTGATATTACAAAATTACCTTTACATATATAACCTTTGAAATATATTAATCTCTTAAATTTTATACAAAATATCAAGTTGTATCCAGGGTTATTATTGTTTAGATTACCTACCTGTTAATTTACCTTTATTAGAACTTTTATTTCATGCGCTTTTAGGTTATTAGTGCCCATTTATTTCACCTTACATTCTAGGCAGGTCTAGTGGTAACATATTCTTATCTGTGTGTCTGTCTCTGTCTGTCTGTCCACCTGCCTGCCTATGTTTTAAACTTAGGAACATTGTACACTGTAGCCGTCTTCAGACATACAGAAGGCACCAGATCCCATTACAGATGGCTGTGAGCCACCATGTGGTTGTCCAGAATTGAACTCAGGACCTCTGGAAGAACAACCAGTGTTCCTAACCACTGAGCCATCTCTCCAGCCCTTCTTAGATCTAGAAACATTTTAATTTCTCCCTTGCTTTTGAATGCTGATGTTGCTGGCTATAGGATTCTTTGCCTTTTTTTAATTTTAATTTTTTTTTCTTTTTCTTTTTTTTCGGAGCTGGGGACTGAACCCAGGGCCTTGCACTTGCTAGGCAAGCGCTCTACCACTGAGCTAAATCCCCAACCCCTTATTTATTTATTTATTTTTATTTAGTACTTTGAACTGATTGGCATTGGCTTCTAGTGTGATAAGAAACCTGCTAATAATCTTAGGGGACTCCGTGGCCTCATCTTTCACTGCCTTCACAAGTCTTTGTCCTTCAGAAGTTTGAAGGTGCTGGGATTGCAGGCGAGCACATTGCCTAACATGCATAGTCACTAGTTTTGATTGGACCGTCTACTTCAGTAACCTATACAGTTGTAATAGAATGATGCTTCTTCTGAGAAAATGTAATATGCTTGTTACAGTGTATACAGGTTTTCTCTTTTCATTGAATGTTGCTTTATGTGATTTTTTTTAATAGAACATAGCTTCTCATCTAAGTTTACCTACTATGTTAAGTACAATTTCATTAAATATTTAAGTAAATAGTTTTGAGTATTACACATAATGCATAGTTACTCCAGAATTATTTATATATGCATTTCCTTGCAAATTTATTTTATTTTTAATTTCTGTTTAAAATTTTGAGACAGGGCTTGCTATGCAACCAAGACTGGCCTTGAATTTGTTATGTTGCCTCAATCTTCAAGTGATCAGAGAATAAAATTATGGGGTTAAAGCTCTGAGTGTTTGTAACACTGTTGATTTTACCAAAAGAGCTGCCAGCTGTCTTCTTAAATGGTTAATCTGTTAACATTTTCCACCGTAATGAAAGTGCAAATTTCAGTTTACTTTCTTTTTGCTACATTGAGCTCTGTAATTAAAATATATTTCTCTGCTTCTTAGATTAAAAAATAATAACTTGCTGCATGTCATATCTTTAATTCCACCAGCACTGGCAAGGCAAAGGCAGGAGGATCTCTGTGAGTTTAAGGTCAACCTGGTTGTCATAACAAGTTTCAGACCAGTCAAGGCTGCATAGCGATATGCTATTCCCCTCATCCTCACCTCTTCTCCCCATCCCGAAGAAAGAGAACTTGTCTTTGTTAATAAAACTGTACATGTGCTTTGGTTTTGGCTTGGGATGTTGGTTGGTTGGTTGGTTGGTTTTGTTTTTTAACAAATTACCTTTTTATGTCCTTTCCTCATTTTCTATTTGGCTCATCCTACTAGTCAGTAATGCTGTTCTAATATTTTAGCATCCTACTTTTCTTTAAACAGTTGGCTTTATTGAAGATTTTTAAACAACGACAACAAAAGCCCTTTTAAAATATGTTTATTCTGTAAACCAGGAGCCTTTTGTGGCCGATGAATACATTGAACGTCTCGTGTGGAGAACCCCGGGAGGTGGTTCTAGGGGTGGACCTGAAGCTTTTGATCCTAAAAGGTAAACTTACCAAAACAAAACAAAACAAAACAGTCTCCATATAATACTACGAATTGTGTTTAGAGTAGAGATGACTGTATTGGAATTCTTTTGAGTATTCATATAAAATAATTTTAATTAATAGTTTGTTTCCCACCTCAAAAATTTCTTGAGCTGGAGAAATGGCTCAGTGGTTAAGAGCACTGACTGCTCTTCCAGAGGTCCTGAGTTCAAATCCCAGCAACCACGTGGTGGCTCACAACCATCTGTAATGAATCTGATGCCCTCTTCTGGTGTGTCTGAAGACAGTGACAGTGTACTCATATATAATAAATAAATAAATCTTTTAAATAAAGTTTCTTAACAGCATTAGAAGTCTGAAATAGTGTTTTTCCTTAGCTGATTGGGTAAAAGGATTTTATCCTTTATTAAGAATTTAATTTTTCCACTTAGCATTAAATTAGAAAAGGCTGGTTATACTTGTGGGTATGGTATTGACCACCTGCGATCTAAGTACTCTAGAGGCTGAGGCTGGGTTGTGAGTTGGAGGTTAGCCTAGAATACATAGCAAAACCCTGGTCCTGAATAAGCAAATTAGTAATAAGAAAAAGTTGACTATGTTCTTTTAAATTTAATAGCTGTAAATCAGGGAAATAGTCAATAAAGTCTATAATGTATACAGTTTTTGTTGTACGTTTGTCTTCTTGAATTTTAAATAAAGTAGAGCTTGTTTGGATGTTTAATGGGGATTTGTTCAGGTTTTTATTTACCTTAGAGATAATCCATTGCAAAATCAATAACAACTGGCTGTTTTTCCAAATGCTATGTATTGTTAAAGTCACGTGACTTGTTCTAAGTGGAAAGAAAGCTATGACATTAAATAAATTGCAACAAGATGCTGTAAAGAAAATGAATATGCTTGTCCCTGTCTCAGAGGACCCTTACTAAAACCTTCATAAAACTGGTCTGTTCCTTATGGCTAATAATAGGCAAATTGATGGTACTATTATTTTCCTCTGTTAGGTTATTAGAAGAATTTGTGAATCATATTCAAGAACTACAGATAATGGATGAAAGGATTCAAAGGAAAGTAGAGAAGTTAGAACAGCAGTGTCAGAAGGAGGCAAAGGAGTTTGCTAAGAAGGTACAAGAGCTGCAGAAAAGCAACCAGGTACACTTAGCTCAGAAATGAGCGGCTATGAACTGTAACATCTTCATTCTCTTACACACAGTTTCTTCAACCCTTTTACCTTAGGTCTTTGAAGAGCCAAGTCAAATTGTATTAACTTCTAACTTTGTTCCTGTGGAATAAGATATTAATGTTTGTTTGTGACTGCCTAGCATTGTCGTTGGTGTGCTACTAGATGGGTTCAAACCCAGTGCTGCCCTTTTCAGGTTAGAGTGGTAGATGCTTAGGAGTGACCCTTGCTTCCCAACTCTTAATTGAGTAAGCTTTCACAAGACTGACTAGTCCATAGCCCTGCATTTTGAGAACTACCTTACTAGTATGGATATTTAAGGAGTCATTTTAATTCAATTTAATCATAAATAAGACCAACCTGGAACAAGTTTCTTCCGAGAGTAGTAGTTCTTAACCTTCTTAATGCTGGGACCTTTTAAGACTGTTTCTCATGGTATGCTCACCTCTAACCATTAAATTGTTTCGTTGCTACTTCATTGCTGTAATGTTGCTATTGTTAAGACTCATAGTGTAAATATTTGATATTTAGGATATCTGATACATGATCCCCCCAAGAGGTTGTGAACTGCAAGTTGAAAACCACTGTCCTGGAGAAATTTGATTTGAGTAGTTTCACAAAAGTCATTTAGGATATGCCTCAGTGAGGGTTCCACTCTAACTGTGAGAAAAACAGGTGTACAGCTCTCCTCAGTCCACTTTCCAGTAGCACCAAACCAGTCTGCCCTCCGGTCTCTGCTTGCCAGACTCCTCGCTCCTCTGAAGTCACCTGAGTGTCTGAATCTCTTTCACTGGCTTGGTTTAATTTGGAGTTTATCTTGTTAAGTGTAGTTTGAAGAACATTGTTTTGTACTTTGCTCATTTTTAGGGGCCGTTCTTCAAATTCTTTGGAATTAGAGAGCTCATTTCTGCTAAAATGCTATCTTATATATTTGGTTAAAGAAGTCAATAATTTATGTATGATAAGTGTGTTTTTTAATAACCATGGTGACAGTTTCCATATACTTCTAATAAAGCTTTGCTTTGAGCAATAAAAAATAACATTAATAGTTGAAGTGACAAACTGGGTCCAGTCTGCGCAAGTTAGAATTGTAACCTTACCATTAAGCTAATTGTATAATTTCAAGAAATTTAACATCTCCAAGCTTTGTGTTTTTTTGTATAAAATGGGTTGTGATAATTAAATAAGTAAGTATATTAATAGTAATATATAATTGCTAAGTGATATATTTAGCCTTAGTGATATAATTTTGCTTTAGTAAGATAATTGCTATGTCAATCTTGTTTTTAAAACCTGGAACAATTTTATCACAAATACTAGTGTCGCTGGCATTTTGGAAGGAAGTATTAAGACAGAGGCTTGATATGTAGCTCGCATGAGCCACTCACTTGCAATTATTTCCCTGTCTCAGTGCCCCCTGTGCTGAAACACAGGCATGTACCAACTCACCCAGCTTAGCATTGCTTTTTAATGTTAATTTTTAAATCAATACCCTTTAAGCTTCTGATATATTTTTTTAAAAAAGCTTTCCAGTTTGGTAGCAAGAGTATTCTTCAGAAGTCCAGTGAGCTGGGGAGTGGCTCTTGGGTAAAGTGCTTGCTGTTCAAGCATGAGAATCTGAGTTTCTAAAAAGCTGGGTCCCATGTCTGCATGTGTCTGTAATCCCAGCAGTGAGGGTGAGGTGACGAGGTGGAGAAAACAGACAGGATCCTTTTGAGCTTGCTTGTTGAAATGGCAGCAAGCTCTCCCAAGTTCAGAGAGTCCCTGTCTCACAACGTAGTAAGGTGGAGCGCAGTAGATAGAGAAAGGCTCCTGATGTTGACCTCTGACCTCTGCACTGCATTGCATAGGCACATGCACGCCCCCCACAGGCATACTTGCCCTCCTCCAGAACTCGTCCTTTGATGCTCAATTGCTTTCACAACCATTTAGGGCTTTTGGGCGCCTTTGGTATAAAAGTTAGAAACTTGGTTAAGAGTTTTAGATTGTGTCATGCTAGTGGGTATGAATTGTTTTGTGGTTCTCTTATATGTATAAGTTTTGTTATTGTTAGTAATGGTGAGGTTGGTGTGGACTCTCCCACTAATCCCCTGATGGTAGTTTACTTTAAATTGGTATTATATTACAGTCTTAATTCTCCGGTTGTATTTTCTCTGTGCACAAATTCCTAGGTTGCTTTCCAACATTTCCAAGAACTAGATGAACACATTAGCTATGTAGCTACCAAAGTGTGTCACCTTGGAGACCAGTTGGAAGGGGTAAACACACCTAGACAGCGTGCAGTGGAGGCGCAGAAATTGATGAAATACTTTAATGAGTTTCTAGATGGAGAATTGAAATCTGATGTTTTTACAAATCCTGAAAAGGTAAGCATTGTCAAAAGAAATAGTCAAATTTTAATTATTTTGCCTTGTATTTTTAAAAAGATCTGTTTCTATGTAGGAGATGCACACACCTGTGCACAGTTGCCTTGCGTTTTTAAGAAGTTCCAATTAGTTTATAAATGCTGAGGTAACTGTATTTTTAAGTGTTTCTTTATCCTTTAACTGTTAATGAAATGTATATAGTCTGTAATAGTCATGTATCAAGTGGTCAGTCTGACCTAACGTGGTGATGAGCTGAAATGTCTTACTGTAAAGGAATCCGCAAGTCCTAGTTTTTATTTACTTGAATAAAGATCCCTTATAAAGAAATGAGAGCAGCTTAGATCTTGCTCATTGAAACCTCTGAGCTGGTTATGTTATTCCTGTCGTACCATAGTCACTCGACCGTCATCTGAAGGTGTGTGGCCTTGGTTGTTCTGCAGTCTTGAGAGCGAGCAACTTGGCTGGCTTTCCTCTCTTTAGGAGGAAAAAATCAAAACGTATGAGAAAGGAAGATCCTTGTGAATCCTGTCTCCTCCTTGTACTGCTGTTTCCTACTCACTGTTGAATACAGTCTTACAGATTTATTCCAAATTTACTATGTACAACACCAGATTCTAAGATGTTAAAAGCTAAGTATTTAGGATCTTTGCTTTGAATTAAGCAACATATTTTTATGAGTAGGACTCTCTAAAGCCAAAGGTTTTATTACTTTTAGATGTAAAAAATGATTACATGTCTGTAGATAATCCCTCTAAAGGAGAGATGGTGTTTAAAAAGTTGAATTTCAAGACCTGTAGAATAGTCCTGATAAATATCAAGAACAGGGATGCCTACGGATTTGTTAATACTGTGGTATTCCTTTGTGTTTATTCAAGGGTATATATAGGACTTAAACTGTAAATTGCGGGTCAGGATAGGTCTGCAATTTTAATGCTTTTTCCCCTAAATATTAATAAGTATAGCATGAAAGTGCCTATTACTGTTGGCTGCAGTAAGGCCAGTTCCTCAGATTACCTCTCATTGTGTCTGTTGGGTCATGTGCTCTAAGCAAAACACAAGTATCCTAACAAATGTGTTAGCCTGCTGTTTCGTTTCGAAAATACTGGTTTAATACAGTACATTCTATTATGGTTTCTCTTCCTCCAACTTCTTCCAGATCCTCCCATTCCCCGAGCTACCCAAGTCCACTCCTTTTCTTTCTCGCTCATTATGATACAAGCAGGCATCTAAAATAATTATCATAAATAAAGTAATTATTTTATGATTATTTTATTATTGCTTTTATTTTTATTTACTAATTTAATGATTATTTATTTTTATTTTATCTAATAGTATAAAAACAAGCAAACCACAATAAGACAAAACAAACAGAGGGAAATGAACCAAAGAAAAAGCTGAAGAAACACAGATTCAGAAAACACAGATTCACACACAGAGAAATCCCATAAAAACAGAAATCTGGAACCATAACATATATACAAAGGACCTGTAAGATTAAAAAACAAAAGGCCCTTACAAAGTTATGGACAGAACCTTCAAAATGCTACTGAGTTCATTTTGTGTTGGCCATTGCTGCTGGGTGGGGCCTGGCCTTAGAATGGTGTGAATACCCAGTGAATATCTGTTAAGAGAAAGGGGATGGTTTCATTGGTCAGCAGTTATCAAGTGGGTATCTTCTGGTTAGGATATGGGCTTGTGTCCACTCTCCTCTCAACAGGGGTCCCGTAGGCGCAGACCTGTGTAGGCCTTGAGTGTCCATCACCATTTCTGTGAGTTCACATGGGGGTCACTCCTGCTGTGTTTAGAAGGCCGTGTTTCCTCGGTAGCCTCCATCCCTCTGACCCCTGTGATCTTTCTGCCTCTCCTGAAGGCTTCCCTGAGCCTTAAGGGGAGAGAAATGATGGAGACATCTTCAGGACTGTTCTCCAAGGTGCCTCATTTTCCTCAGTGTCCAGTTGTGGGAATTAGTTGTCATTTAGTGGAGAAGGCATCTGAGTGAGCCGCTGACTGAGGATTTAGCAGAACATCATGAGGTGCCATTTCATTGCTGTGTCCCTTTTTAAGCTCAGGATGGTAATTGAGAATCTTAGAAGGAAATATCTATTTTTAGATTGACTGATTTTTAAAAACTGGATTTATACTTATTTGAATGTTTACTTTTAAACTTTAAAAATTTTAAATTACCCTCAACTAATCACATAGCTGTTGTTGCTGTTGTCTAATAATCTCTTTAGGTCTTAGTTGGAAGGAACAGCCTGGACATCTTAACATCTTTCTTGGTTCCTAAGCGGTCTGTAATGTGAGACTCAGTATTTAAGTTAGTTTCTCTTCTTTGCTTCACTCTCATTTGTGCCTCCGTGTCTGTTGTTTTTATCTAGCGTGCTTATTCTGCTTTCCCACTTGCCTTGGTTTGTCTTATCTCTTGGTTACTATTTAATAATTAAGAATCCTCACTTTTTGGCTTGGAACTGTAACAGCTATCCATACATTAGGAATGCATATGTGGGTAGTAAGAGCACATGGTTTGTCTTTCCAGTTCCAGGGAGTCCAACACCCTTCTCTGACCTCGATGGCACCAAGCATACATGTACTACACAGGCATACATGCGGGCAAAGGTCATACACATTAAATTAAGTAAATAAAATTTTAGTTCATATGTTAAGTAAATATGTGATGTTAGATTGAAAATTATCAAGTAAACTTCTGGCTATCCCAGTTTCAGGATTTCTTTCCCAATGTAAAGAAAAGGGAAATCACCTACATAGTTCTAGGGAGATTTGATTGTAGGAGGAATTAGAATTAGATGAAATGCCAAGCATATCATATTATTATTTTCTTCTCGTCTCCATGTGTGTGTCTCCCTTATTCTTTTTTTTTTTTTTCTTTTTTCTTTTTTTCGGAGCTGGGGACCGAACCCAGGGCCTTGTGCTTGCTAGGCAAGCGCTCTACCACTGAGCTAAATCCCCAACCCTGTCTCCCTTATTCTTACTTCATACATTAAGCAAAGTTTGTAGTCTTGTGGGGATATCATCATTATTGCATTAAAAAAAGCTGTTTTATGTTTATTTCTATTTTTACATGTATGTATGTATGTATGTATGTATGTATGTATGTATGTATGTTTGTTTCCTTCTTTTCCTTTCTTTTCTTAAGACAGATTTTCATTGTAGTGCAGGCTGTCCTCAAACTCTGTACGTAGCCAGAGACGACTTTGAATTTCTGATCTTCTTTTATCTCGTAGGTGTGCATCACCACGCTGGTTTTTAGAGGATGCTGGGGCTAGAACTCAGGGCTCGTGCATGCTGGGCCAACACTCTGCAGGCTGAGCCACACCTTCTCTTACACTAGTATCTTAGGGCCTTTGTTGTGTGTAAGACCGGATAAGTCTTGTAAACTGTTTAAACTGCTCAGTGCAAACCGTTGATGAGGTGTCGCTTTGGAACCTTTTTGTATTATTGATGCATATTTTAAGTGATATTGAAATCTAGAGGGCTATGTATACTTTAAACAGTTCTTAACTATTAGCTCGGAAGAGTCAATAAAAACGCCTTTTAAAAAACAGAAGTGTGGTCCTTCTACTACTCTATCAAGCAAAGTTTCCAAACAGCATGTTTCCTGAAAGGAGTAGGAGCAGACAGACCCCGATGAAGGCAGAGCTGGATATTAGCAGTGTTCTCAAGAGGATGCTGATGAGGAAAATGAAGGGCTTTGCTAGTCAGACGCATGGCGTGGAGGATCGTGAGACTGGAGGACAACTGTACTCAGGTGTCAGGGTAGCATTAAGTGACCTGCTGAATCAGACAGGGAGAGCTCTGAAGCAGGAATACTACTGTGTGCTGTCATGTGGCGTAATCAAGAACAAGCCCTACCACTCTCCCTTGGCAGGGACAGCATGCGCACTTAGAGACGTCTATACTAATTAATGTTCCCAGTCCTGCTTTCACGGTTAGGCAGCTCTTCTTTCAATGTATAAGAGCATGAATCATCACAGTGTCAGTTACTAAACTGTGCCAAAATACAAGTACTAAACTACAATTTAAAGGAAGAAGTAGCCCCTGTATGACTTCCCTGGACTATCTCATAAATAAACATAAATGCCTACATTTAATGAATTGTAGAAACCTTGCCTGTGTTCCTCTGTTCAGGTTGGAATGAGACTGACGAGCTACCCACTGTGCTAACGAGGCTCCTTTCAAGTTGGAAATGAATACATTTTTGTGCTATATTTCACTCGATGCTAAATTAAACTGCCATCTTTGCTTTTCTGTGCATGTGTTATATAAATGTATGTGGTTGGTAACCATTTTGTTATCATTTTATTCATCAGCTTAATCTATGCAGTAGCACAATCTAAATCTTCTTAAGTTGGTCTATTCTGTTTGGCCTCACAAACTTAGTAGAAATTTATACGTTGCTTTGGACAAACAGGATTTTTGATTTGTTCAGAGTAAAATTGAACTGCAGATTTTGTTGGGATGAAATAAATCACAATATTTTAAGTACCAAAAGGTTACATGCCTAGGTTTGGAGTTGTTATGACATTACCCACAAAGTCTTAAAGAAAATTATTTGGGCCTTGTGTTATGACTGTTTATAGGGAGGTATTAATCTTTTCAGGTGTGCTATTTTTGAAATGTAAGTTATTTTTTATTGTTCCTTTTACTTATTTTTAATAGATCAAGGAAGCAGCAGATGTCATTCAGAAACTGCATCTGATCGCCCAGGAGTTACCTTTCGATAGGCAAGTTTATATCTCAAGAGCTTACTTGTAAATAGAATTTATGGGATAAAATTGTATTTTTCCTGCTCATTGAGGCAACAAGAATTTGTTGAGCACCTCATTTGTATAATAAGATACAATGTAATGATAAACCTTGATGCAACTGTGTTTCTTTGGTGTTTGAAAACAAAATTGATCTTTTAAAGTAACAGTGAGATTTTGATTTCCTGTTTGGAATTTTAAGAACCTGGCTGTACTTGGCTGTTCAACTCCATTTTTGTTTTTCCTATTACTAGACCAGGGCTAAATTAAGGGGTTCTGATCATCTTTTAAAAGCTTGTCAAAGCTATATGGTTTTGTCAAAAAATTAAGATGTGTACTGATTGTTGTATATAACTGTATGGAGTTTAGACTACCCATAGTATCTGTCCAAGAGAATTTAAGAACACCCTTTTCTCAAACGCAAGGTCCTGGGGCCATCACTAACTAGATTTTACCCTAAAATAAAACTGTCCATTCAGAAAGAAATGCTCATGATATCATCTAGTTGTGGAATGCTGAACTCCTTTAATGAGTCTTAGGAGAAGCAGTGCCTTCGGGTGGTAGTCTGAAAGAAGCTCAGCTTTCTGCATAACAGAGAGCATGGTTTTCTGTTGATACTTAAAGGTTTTCAGATACAGCACAATGCAGATATTTGTGGGTAAATACCTGAAACTCGACTGTATTTTCCTAGCATACAGTTAACCACCTCCCATATATTTATTTTACTCTCAACCCTGTACCATAACAGATAAGCAGTAATAATATTCTTAATCACCCAAGAGTTGGACCATTACTTAAATAGATAAGTGTCTAGTCAAGATTAGTAATTGGCTGTATTCTCTATCCTGCCATACATTCTGGTTTCTCTATCAGACTGTTACTGTACATGACTCTGTTTATCGTCTTTATTCCGTGTCTGTGTGTGTGTGTGTGTGTGTGTGTGTGTGTGTGTGTGTGTGTTCATGTGTATATATGTATCCTAATCAGATCTAATGTATTCACATAGATCAGTGTAGACTTTCTGATGTCTATCTTGACTCTTGTTATAATGTTTTTATATAGCACTATAAAAGTGGTTTTTTTTGTTCCTCACCTGCTTTTAGCAGATTCTGTCCTCAAATGATGAATTATATGGGATCTTTCAAAATCACGTTCCTTTGATGCTTAGTGTTAGAAATGTCTTTAGTGTATATTGTGGTTTTCAGTTTATAAAAACTGATGGTTATTCTCCTAGGCTCATCACTGGATTCTTTTATGGTCTTTTTCATTTTCCTAGTTTTAGAATAATTTGTTTCTGATTTTAATCATTTGTGACTACTGGATTATCAAAAATGATCATTTTTAAAATGACTTAAAACTTTATATTACTATTATTCTTCACAATAGCCAAGTGAATTTAAAACAAGTAAGGACAAAATCGAGCTTTGAGATTGGCTGGGTTGTCAGTGCCTCAAGTGGAATTCAATTCCTTTAACAAAGGAATTGGTTATTCTACGTACATTTCCTAAATAAGAAATAGTAATTTCATTGAACTGCCTAAATTCAGTACCTAGCAAACTTCCCTTCCAGTATTCTCCTCCACAGCTTTATCTTTTCTTTTATAATGACATTTTACTCTTGTGATAGTTCTATATTTGAAAAAAGTTAGAAAGATAATACGGAGTCCCCATTCATCGCTGCACCCAGTTCTCCCCCACACCCTTTGTATGGGCTCACATTACATTATCTTTGTCACAACCTCATCATTGACTTTCTGTTTTTCAGGTTTTCAGAAGTAAAATCCAAAATTGCAAGTAAGTGCAGTCTGTTTATTTAGCACTTTTTTTAAAGGAAAAAACTTGTTTGTTTTTTTTTTTTTTTAAGCAGCCAGTGAGGAAGCGGGGATGCTACCATTAATTCTTCCCTTCCTAGAGGTTATGGCCTTTCCCCTCAGGATACCCAGCTTCTGCTGTTTCCTTCTAGGGCCTTCTGTGTGTTTGAGGAGTTTTTCTATATTTTAAAATAATCAGGGACAGATAGCTTTATACCTTCTGTATTTAGCTTAACTATGTATTTTTAGAGATTTTGGTCAGTTACTTATCTCTGAAAAGGGTTTTTTATTGTATTGTTGAGACAGGAGCATTGAATTCTTATTTCGATATTTAACTCCTTACATGTTTGTAATTTGTATTTTGGGTTAGTTTATAATTTGTATTTTCGGGTTAGTTTTCTCGAGACAGGGTTTCATGGTATATCTCTTGCTCTCCTAGAATGCATATATAAACCAGGCTAGCCTGGACCTCACAGAGATCTGTCTGCCTCTGCCTCCTGAGTGCTGGTGGGATTATGTCAGTCTTTGGGTTGTGCTTTAAGCTGTATCCATGCTTCTGGGGGTGGGGGAGAATCACTGGTTTTACTAGGCTTCACCTGTCTTAAGTGTTTGGCAAGCCATTTCACAGAAAGCCAATCTCATGTGTTTTCAAGTCTAAGAACAAGGACACGTGTAGATAATTGGATTCCCTAAAGAATATTTTAATCACTCTAAATTATGCAAGGTTCAAATATTAATAAATAAGAACTATAATAGCTTTGAGAGTATGGTATTAACTCAAGAGCCACTACTATCGTAGGATAAAATTTGATAGTGAATCCACTGTTACAGTAGAATACCTGCGTTCTAGTAAAAGCTTTTCTAGTTCTCATCACTTTCCAAAGCTTTAGATTCAAGATTAGAGATGTTTTCCCTATATTTTGCCATCAGAATTGACATCTCCCTTTTCTTTCATTTAAATATGTAATCACCTTTTGGTTTAAGTAACAATTATATATGGCTGTTATACTATGAAGAGTTTGTCACCTCTTGTCAGTTTATAAGTTTGTGTGTCTTGAAATACAGATTTGTGAACCTTACTTAGTATATTGTATGGGCTTGACTTACTGTTTATAATCTCGTTTTTATAATTCTTCCAAAAGAAAATAAACCCATAATCACTATAGATTTGTGTAATCTTTGTAGATTTATGTAAGTTGTATATTTAGATTGTCTTTTTTTTTTTTTAAGGTAAATACCACGACTTAGAATGCCAGCTGATTCAGGAGTTTACCAGTGCACAACGAAGAGGTGAGGTCTCCCGGATGAGAGAGGTGGCAGCAGTCCTGCTTCATTTTAAGGTAAATGGTAAGATTTTTTAATTCATGATCGGCTTCAAGTTTCTAAAGATTTCATATTCTCTGTTCCTCAATTTCCCTTAATTGTCGTATAACTATATGATAGCGACTTTATTGATGTTGTTAAATGTTATTTAATATTTAAAGATTTTATGGTGATCTTAATGTTATATTAAGGAATTGAAAATAGTTAGAGAAAGAAAAACATGTCATTTTTTTAACCCAGGCTTCTTGGTTTTTAATGTATCGTTCTCAGTCAAAAATACTTGTAAGTGAAAAGAAAAATCTTATTGAAAATTCCTATTAACTTAATCATAGGAAATAGGACAAGATACCTATGTTAAGTTATTGGATTGTTCTTTACCGTTAATTTAACTTATGTCTGATGGTTTTTGATCATCCAGTGGATATAAGACATAGTTTAATGACACATAGCACTTTTGTTGAGATTGTTGTAATAGAACCAGACGATGATAACGTTGTTTCTTCTTCGTAGGGTTATTCCCACTGTATTGATGTTTATATAAAGCAGTGCCAGGAGGTAAGTTTTCAGTATACTCTATTAAATTTTATTTTATACTAATTTGGATTTTGAAGCTATTTAAAAATAACATTAACAATGTAAAATAACCCTGTGTGTAGGGTGCTTACTTGAGAAATGATATATTCGAAGACGCAGCAATTCTCTGTCAGCGAGTGAACAAGCAAGTTGGAGATATCTTTAGTAATCCAGAAGCAGTACTGGCTAAGCTTATTCAGAATGTGTTTGAAGTCAAACTACAGGTAACTTTAACACTAATGAATTTAATAGTTCTCTCTCTCTCTCTCTCTCTCTCTCTCTCCTCTCTCTCTCTCTCTCTCTCTCTCTCTCTCTCTCTCTCTCTCTCTCTCTGTGTGTGTATGTGTTTCTACAAGATTTTTAAAATTTATTTTTATTTTTATTTTTTTATCGTGTCAAACCAGGTGAGGAAGAGAGAGAGAGAGAGAGAGAGAGAGAGAGAGAGCAGAAGAGATATTTTTATTATTTTTAATCGTTTTTTTTGTGTGTGTTCATGCATGATGAGTGCAGACACTCACAGAAACCAGAGGCATTAGATCCCCGTGGAGCTGACTGAGCCACCTGATGTGGAGACTGGGACTTGACCTTGGGACCCACCACTGAACCAGCTCTGCAGCCCTCCCTCTGCAGGATTTTTTTCATTCATTTTTTAGGTTACCATATCAAGAAATGGGTTGCATTATGGCAACGCCATATTGTATGTGCCTTATACTTCTTTGTTCTTCTGCCAGGCACTGGCCTGTACCCTTCCTCCCCACAAAAGCCCTGCTGCTTTCACACCACATGAGTCCACCTTCTCAGCCTCCCACCTTCCCTGAGATCTCGTCCCCCTCTCTCTTCTTTCCAGACACACAGTCTCGTGTAATCTTAACTCTAGGCTTCACAGACGAGAGATTGTGCTACTTATGCTTTGACCTTTGGTTTATTCATTCATCATAATGATGCTGAGAAATTAAACAATTTAATATTTGTTTAACCAAATGTCACTTTTCTCCTTTAGAGTTTTGTGAAAGATCAGTTAGAAGAATGTAGGAAATCGGATGCTGAGCAGTATCTTAAAAGTCTGTATGACCTGTACACAAGGTATAGTGTTATCATCTCGTTACTCTTTGGAGCCCAGAGTAGTCTCACTGTACCCAGCCAGCTTGAAGCACACTGTAGGTCAGGCTACTTGAGGTTCCCCTGCCTTTTTCTCATGGTTGCTGGGTTTGCACAGCACGATGACCGTACCTTCTGAAGGTACATTTTTAATTATTGAACACTAACAACACATGTCAGATTTTTCTGTTTCCTTCCCTGGTTAAAATAGAATTTGGGAAGTATTCAAGTTGTCAGATAGCAGTGCCTCTTTGAGCGTTAAATGCTTCCTTTAATGCCGCTGGAGTTGCACACAAGCAGAGCTCTTACTGAACTGACAAAAAAGACCTTGCTTAAACTCCCTTCAGTCAGTTTTGTTTCTAATTTGTGAGCTAGTTTCTGTAAAGTTTTGCTGGTGGTGTTTACTTTAAGGATTAGGGCAGTTACATGGATCTGCAGCCACTTTGTTTTGGGAGGAAGGTCATCTTAGTAACACCATCAGCACTGTTTTCAACAGTGTGAAGTAAAAACTGACAAAGACAGAAGTGGTGAACACAGTAGAATCCGTCCTACCACTTGGTACCTTGTAGATGAAGGCTTAGAGCGTACATTAGGCTGCCCTCCATTCTTGTGTTTCTGCACTGATGATTGCTTCACAGTCTCTTTTCCTACATCATCTCTACCACTTAATGACAATTTTGTAGACTATAATATTATTCGTAATATTCTATTTGTAATATGTTTCATATATAGCTTTTTAAGCTGTTCTCTATATCCTAAGTAGTCTCCCAACATTTATTTAAGAAATGATTTTGATATAAACCATTAAAGTTCCTTTATAAATATATACGATCTTTAATGTTATTGCTGTATCTAAAATATATATTCATCTTTTTCTCTCTCTTTTCCATGAAAAGAACCACCAGTCTTTCCAGCAAATTGATGGAGTTTAACTTAGGTACTGATAAACAGACTTTCTTGTCTAAGCTTATCAAATCCATTTTCGTTTCCTATCTGGAGAACTATATTGAAGTGGAGATTGGATATTTGAAAAGCAGAAGTGCTATGATCCTACAGCGCTATTATGATTCAAAAAACCACCAAAAGAGATCCATTGGCACAGGAGGGTAGGTCTCTAAAAATTAAATATAATTGAAGTTAAAAATGTTAACAATGTTAAGTTTGGGCAAACTTAGTACATTTTAGCTGTCGTTAAGATTTCCTATGAACTGCTCCTCATATTACATGCGCTGTTGACCAAATCCTCTCACAAATCACATGCTGAAATGACCTAAAAACCATGATTAAAATGTAAACCAAATATAAAGGATTCTGTAGTTTCAGTTCCTCCCCAGAGTAAATTGTTCTGAATTATTAACTAAGATTTGTATCATTTGTATGGAAACTGTGAGGAAAAGAGCAACTAGTTTACATTTAGGCAGCCCTGAATTGAGCTTGTTTTGTCATTTGTACAGAAAACTATTAAATTTTTTACTTTAAAGTCTCGGATAATTTGCTTATGAGAAGAAAAGAGTTTGCTGTAAACTTGGTGACATTTCGTTGTCCAGATTGTCCCCTGATGGGACCAGATAGGTCCTAGGAGGAAGACTAGCTTCTGTGGTGCCTCACAGACAGTAGAGTCCATACTTGCACACCCAGGCCTTCTTCGTTATGATTAGAGGGTAGAATAATAAATAAAGGAAAGATTTAATGCCATTGAAAATCTTAAACTGGTGACATGGCTCCGCTGGTAAAACTACTTCCTGTGTGAGGCTTGATAATCCACATTCTATTCCCAGAATCCATGGTAGGAGAATTGTCTCCTGAGAGTTGCCCTCTGACCCTTGTGCACCTGCATGCATGCATACACACGAATCTAACACATTTTTAAAAGTTCTTGAGTTTTTCTTATGCCAAATCAAAATATTTCAAAAAGCTAAACCCTAAAGAATAATCATAAGACTTAAAAAAGGAGTTCATAGTAGCCTGAGTTATATGTTCTAGTAGCAAAAATAGTTTAGCCAAGAGATAGCTACATAATAAATATTCCAGGTGATCCTTAGTCACTAAGAAAGGCTCAGGTATACTTAATAAATTTAGTTTAATAGAGTGAGGGCATGAGCAATGTTTAAATGGTTGTGTTTTTAAAAGTACTAAAATTCTTAAGTTTTTATACAAGACTTTTAGTAGTCTTGTAGTTATTTGTTATGTAGAATAGCTTTTTGAGCTGAAATTCTTAAGTTGCAAAAGACTTTGAAGAAGATAACTTTAGAGGCTGGACACATAGTTCAGTGGGAAGAGTGCTATTCAATCATAAGAGCCTGAGTCCAAATCCTTAGCACCTGTATAAAAAGCCAGGTGTGGCTATAGACACGCATGCGCGCACGCACGCACGCACGCACGCACGCACGCTCGCGCGCACGCACGCCTGCCCGCCCACACGCCTGCAATGTGAGCACTAGGAGCAGGGAGCAGGGAAAAGCATCCATAAGGTTTACTGGCTGCTAGCCTAGCTCCAGATGCATTGAGAGACCCTGACCTAGGGCACTAGAGTGATGAGTGACCAAGCAAGATTCCTGACATCATCATCTGGCTTCTTGGGAGCAAACAGGCACATACACCCAGACACACTTGTGCGCATATACCAAAAGTAAGAACTCCAAATTTACCCTTTTTTGATGAAAGTCATTTAAAAACTAAACTTGTGATTAGAATTTTGAGTCTCTTGGTTATTGGTTCATTTTGACTTTTTTTTCTTTTTTGTTGATGTATTCTAAGGTTGAGAGTATTTGCAGTTATAAATCTAAGTATAGTAACTTTTTTTTATTTGTCTTTATGGTGTACTAGTATTCAGGATTTGAAAGAAAGGATTAGACAACGTACCAACTTACCACTGGGGCCAAGTATTGACACACATGGGGAGACTTTCCTATCTCAAGAAGTGGTAGTTAATCTTCTACAAGAAACCAAACAAGCCTTTGAAAGATGTCATAGGGTAAGAATAAGAAGTTAATTTTTAAGATATAGTTGTATAATTCAAGTTTTATCTCATTTATGGAAAAAATGTACTTCCTGGTTAGGACCTACTAATTTTTTAATATTCTTAATCAATATGGTTTATACAAATTGTGTATGTTTATAGGTACCATATGAAGTTTTGATAAAATTATACATCGAGTAATATTCTCATCAGGATGAGCATATGTATTCTCAAACATTCATTATTCTTTGTGGTAAAAACATTTAAGATCTATTCTGACATTTAAAAGCACTCGTAGTATTTAAAAGTATATAGAACGTTGTTAATCTGTTGTTATCCTACTGGTGCAGTAAAACACCAAAATCATTTCTCTTCCCTAACCAACAGTTCTGTTCAGCGGTCTTTCCTCATTCTCCCCACCTCTTCCCACTCCCTCCTCAGCCGCTGCTGTCCACATTCCACTGTCTATGAAAGTCACTTCTTTAGATTAGGCATACGCGCAGGGTCACGCAGTAGTAAGTTGTTCTGAGACTGCTTGTTCTTCATGTGTGTATCTACCGTTTATCCACTATTTAACGGATACTTACATTGATTCTGGATGTAGTGAATATTGTTGCAATAAAATTGGAATGCAGAGCCCTCTCTAAACAAGCAGATTTCTTTTCCTTTTTTGTATACTAAGTAGCAGGACTCTTGCGTCCCCCTTTTTAACTTTTTGAGGAGCCTCTACATCACTTTTCATAACAGCCGTTTACATTCCCACCAACAGTGTAGAATGTTCTCTCTCCTCCATATCCTCACCAGCATGTTACCTGTTGTCTTGCCTTCCTAACTGAAGTAAAATGATCATGCTTTCACCGTGTTAGTGCCTTATGTGTTCTCCATATGAACCTATGATTAATAGATTGTATAATTGCACGTTTTCTCCTTATTCTGTAAGCTTTCTTTCATTCTTTGCTGTTTCCTGTACTGTGTAGCAGCTTTATAGTTGAAGGTAATCTTGTGTGTTTTTACTTTTGTTTTCTTTGCTTTGGGGGTCTCATTCAAGAAGCTTCTATCCATTACAATGTTATGAAGTATTTTCACTACCCTTATTTTGTAGTTTTATAATTTTAGTGCTTACATTTAAGGCTTTACTCTAATCTGAGTTAATTTGTGTCTATGATTAGAGACAGTACGTACCTGCATACAGTCCCACACCAACTCGACAGTCTTTCTCTAAATTGTATTAATATTTTTATCAGATCAAAAAGAAACTTCCTGTGGCTAGGCCTGGGCCAACACTAATCTTTGTATATAAATGTAACTCTTTAGGGCGTAGTTTAATAACCTGTCCATTTAGCCACATAGAAGCAGTAGGGTCACCACTAGGGTCTTGGGCATTTGACCAAGTCCACAGCACTAGGTCTGAACTTACTCACGTGGAGCAAACGTCAGATCCCACCAGAACTTTGTTGGTTGCTTCCCTAACAGTCACACCACTGCTACACCAGCTTATTACTCATTCCTCATCAGCCTATGTTTCTGCTCCTTTATGCTAAGGTGTGTGTCCTGGAATTTGCCCATTTCTCCTAAACTGTCAAAGTTGTTGATATACTTTTTTTTATTCATGATAATCTATAATCCTTTGTATTTTTATAGCTTTCATTATAATGTATACTTTTTCATCTTTCATTTACTGATATAGAAAATTTTGTTTTTCCTTTTCTTCAAAGAGTCTTACTCAGTAGCCCTGGTTGGTCTGGAATTCATTATGTCACTATGTTGACCAAGCTGACCTGGAGTTCCCACAGACCCTCTGCCTCCTGAGTATTGGGATTAGCACTGTTCATGACCATACCTAGCTCTTAGTCTTTGTTTTAATCGTTTTTCTATTTAGTTTGAGATTGCATTATTTCCCATCCCCTTTACTTACCCTTCTTTACTCTCTTTTAAATTTATGGCCTCTTTTTAAATTAATTATTGTTAAATTCTTAAATTCATGAATACAACCTTCTCGGTCTGTATAATGTTGCTTGTATGTATGTTTTCCGGGTTGACCATTCTATTGGTGATTGACATGCCATTCCCTGGAGAAAGCTTTTTCTCATCCTCAGCGTCCCTTAGTTGCCTGTAGTCTCTTGTATAGGGCTGAAGCCTCAAGTTCTCCCCTGTTAACATAGCTGTTGTTGTCCTTGCTCAGCTCTTGTGTTGTTGGTGGACCTGATGAATGTAGCTTCTGACATTTCTCAGAGACATGCTCATAGCAAACATGAGATCTAGAAATCAAAAGTAGCAACAATTCAATGTGAAGTGGTACATTTTTAAAAGTCCATGCTCTTCCGGCTCTTAGATTCTTTCGCCCTCTTCCATGACCGTCCCTGAGCCTAGGTGCAGTAATTGTGTGGTGGCAGTATCGCTCAGACTCGAGTCTGCTCTCTAAAACACAGTCGTTTGTCTTCTTGCCAGGATTGCTTCATCCACAAGATACTGGTGGTTTATTTCCATTATCATGCATGTCAAGATAAAAATTTCATTTCCTTTATTGACTTGTTGATGATTTAGTTGTTTAATGTCCTTGAATTTGTGTAAGTTCCAAAGATTTTTCTTGTTACTAATTTATTTAGGAAGATACTTAACTTTTAAGAATTTATTCAAATTTATATCTCCTATCATGTATAATGAAACATGTTCCATGTGCTTTTGAGAATATATATGCAATGGCTTTGATTGGAATGTTTAATAACTGCCTGGTTAAGTTCCTTTGGTCTACGGTACAGTTTGATTATGATTCTTTATTATCTAATCTGTCTTTTGGTGGTTAATCCATCCATTGTTGAAAGTGAAATATTAAAGCCCCTGTAAGGGACTTTATTGTATTGGAACATATCTTTCCCTTTAAACTTGTTAATATTTGCATATTTGGTTGTTCTAATATTGGATATCTTCAGTTGTTAGTTCCTTTTGTTGAATTAGTTCAATCACTATATAATGACTTATCCTTGTCACTTTTTAGCTTTCATCTGATTTAAATGATACCTGCTTTTCATATGGAGTCCATCTCTGTAATATCCTTTCTTCATCTTTCTATAATATACAGTTGTCTTTAGAGGTGAAATGTGTTGGGTTTTGTTTATATACGTAGTATATAGTTGAGTCCTTTTTAAATTCCACTCAGCCACTCAGAGAATTTAGTTTATTTACATTTTGTGTAATCATGGTAAGAGTTTACTATTGCCAGTTTTTTTTTTGCTTGTTTGTTGTTTTTGTTTTATTTGCTTTTTTAGAGTTTTTCTTTGTGATTAAATGATTTTTACCTACTAGTGTATGTTGATGCTTTATTATTTTTGACATTTTTTAATAGGTTTATGCTTTATAGTTAGGATAGTACTTAAAAACCTTTCACGCTTGCCTAGCAAGTGCAAGGCCCTGGGTTCGGTCCTCAGCTCGGGGGGGTGGGGGGGGACGGACACGGATGACTTTCAACTATAACAAGATAGCAATTTAACTGTTGATTGTAAAGATAGGAGCAAGAAAGAGAATAAAAACCTTCCTACTGCACTCCATTTCTCTCCATATTTTCAACTTTTTAATGTCACACTTCACTTTTAGTATAGTTATTAGTCTGGTATTGTAGATTTTATGAAAAAAACATTTATATATATTTTTTGTTCTATGTTTACAGTATTAAAGCTTTTTGGAATTTATGTGTAGAATCAGTTCTTCTCATCTTGTTAGCATCTCATTGTTGGAGTTTGGAGAACTCCCTTTAAGCATCTGTTTGGGGTTGTTTTTTGTTTGTTTATAAGAAAGATGCGGTCGTGACAAATATTCTCAGCGTTTGTCTGGAAATGTTGTACCTCTCTTCATTTCTAAAAGCTGTTGAGTACAGTACTCCTGGTTGTCAGGTTTTGGTTGTTGGGTTGTTTTTGTTTTGTTTTGTTTTGTTTTATTCATTCAATGTGTGAGTATCAAGTTACTGCCACTCTGCAGTTGAATGACTGAAAAGAGTTAAAAAAAAAAAAAAAGACTCAAATACTTACTAATGAAGGGAACAGAAAAGGCCACATTTCACCTCTGAAGACAGGCATACACTCTCACATTCTTTACCTGATATTTGTTCCTTTTTTTTTCTTGTTGCTTTCAGAACCTTTTCTTTAACCTTTGAAATTTGGTTATGTATGTCTCTTTGTAGTATAAACTCTCTACTCTTCTTCCTTTCCTATCCTTCTTGAATCCCTGTAGCCCAAATATTCACCCTTTACTGCTTCCCTATAGGTCAGTGCACTGTCGGCATTCTGGCTCCGTTTTCTTTTTCCTGTACATCTGTTCTGAGGTGGCGGTGCTGATTCTTCCCCTGATTCTCTCTGCTATTTGTATCTATTACTTTTTCATTCTACTTACTATTCTTTTAACTTCAGAATCTTTTTGTTTTTTAAAATTATTGAATATCCTTTGGCAAATTGCAGAATTATTTGCATATATTTTCTTCAGGTTTCTAGAATTTCTTTAAAACATCTACTTTGAGTTTTCTGTCTTGAAAGAGCACACACTTTGGGTGGTTCTGGTGCCTTGCTTTTGTTCACTATCAGGTCCCTGAAAACCCTGCATGCTTGTTGACCTATAACAGTGTCTCCATGTTGAAAGATTGGGTGTTTATTAGCATCATAGTAATCTGCCCTTGTCTATGTATACTCATTCGTCCAGAATAATCTGTTGTTAATTGTCACAAAGACCATGGTCAACAGTCCCTGTTTTAGCACTAGATGGCACCCTAAATAGAGATTTTTTTTTTTTTAACCAAATCTCTGGTTTCCTAGCTGTCATTATTTCAACAGCAGAGAGCGCCTCAAGCCCAAGTCTGTTACAAATCCATAATCATTCTTTAAGGCTGACACTGGCCTGATAGCAGGAAAGACCTAGACATTAGGAACTCCTTAGAAAGGTAGGCCATAGTTTCTGCATCTTTCTCCTGAGACAGGATGGGACCATTTCTGATTCCAAAGCTGTTTCTACAGTTAACTAACGGTCTGTGTTCAGCACTGCAAGGTTCTTCAGCACTCCACAGCCTTGTTCTGGGAGGCCTGGTCCATACCTCCAAATAACTTGTGTTCATCACTATCTCTTTCTGTCGTAGGAAATCATAATACTTGGTCTTACTCAGAGTTCATAGTCCATCAAAGTGAATACAGCACAGGGATAAGACAAAGGCTTATACTATTGTATAAGTATACAATAATATGGCCAGTAATATGGTCTGTTAGTAGCCTCTGACCTCTGTAGATCTGGCGGTGCATGTGTTTGGCCCACTCAAACTGTCATTTCCACCTGGTGTGCACAGTGTAAAGGCACCAACTGTGGGTGCCCGGCTCAAGAGAGGGCCTGCGGGTTATGTGTCAGGTTTTACCATGGTAGGCCTGGCATTCAATTCCAAGGAAAATTTGTCTGCTTAGTTTCCTGTCCTCCTTTTAGCAGATGAAATCTGTACACATTATGTTGTTCAAGTCTGTTTAGCATGATAAAAACCCTTGGTTACCGTTACTAACCCTAAGCTCACCTGTACCTGAGACTTGTGGCTGAAGAAGCTGATATTCATTATCTATTTGTACACCATTATTGTATGATAGTACACTGTCGCTGTCTTCAGACACACCAGAAGAGGGCATTGGATCCCATTACAGATGTTTGTGAGCCTCCATGTGGTTGCTGGGAATTGAACTCAGGACCTCTGGAAGAGCAGTCAGTGTGTCTTAACCACTGAGCCATCTCTCTAGCCCCAAGGTGTATTGATTTTACTGATTTTCCCCAACATTTTGGTTTTATTAGTCCCCTTGCCTCTTGGGTTTTCTGATTTTGTTCCTTATTGTTTCCTTCCCTCAGCTTGCTTAGGTGTTATTTGCCCCTTTCCTGGTTGTTTTTGCTTTAGTTTGGTTTTTAGGTAAAACCCGAGTGAGTGTGCTGATCTTTTCCTGTGTGTGCCCTCTCTGGTGTGTGCATCTAACTACATTTCTCTCTTAAGTACTGCATTGGATGAAAACTGAGCTTTTAAATATGTTTTATTTTAATTCATTTTAAAATACTCTTTTAATTTTTGCTTTGATTTTTTTTTTTTTTTGGCCCTTATATGATTAAATTGTGTTATTTGGTTGCCAAACATTTGGAGATATACTAGATGCCTTTCTGTTAATGATTTTGGGTTTTATTCCATTGGTAGTCAGTGAGAAAACTTTGCATCATAGCGTCAATCCCTTTTAAATTTATTGAGATGGTTTATATTACAAGATACAGCCCATAATGATTAAGGTTTCCTGTATACCTGAGAGACTGTGTATTCACATTGTTTGCTGGAGTATGCTGTGCATGTCAGCTCTTAATTCTTGGAAGTTGTTTATACTTTTTTTTTTTTTTCAGTTTTCTGTTTATCTTCTCTATGTTTTGTATGGATTTGGGGATATAAGCAGGAAAAAGGTGAAAACTTAGGCTTGGCTTTTATGATTTGTGATGAAGGTAAGGGTACCTGTTTAACATCAGAAACAAAGGAAAAGGAGTAGAGATTGCTGAGAATTAAAGATTGGAGTAGTGGTTAAGAAACCCTTACCAACTGGGGCTTTAAAATGGTACATTGGATTCTTTACACATTGGTTAGTTTACACATCAGGCTTGTTAGGATTCAGTGTCCTTAGTCTGCAACTTCAGGATCTTCATGCTCCAGCATAAAAGACTCTTGGCCACTAATATAGTGGTACATTGGAAAGTTGTAATTATGGCCTTAAAGCTTAGTGAAAAAATACTGTATTGTTATCTTTATGCTACTTTCGTAGATATTCATAAAACACAAACTTTATTATTAAACTTGACCTCATTATATATTTGTAAATATTTCATACTCCAAGAAGTCCAAACAGTATTATCCTGAAATTGGGTTAATACTAAAGAGTTTTGGCAAAGGTGGAAAGCAATTCATAAATAATAGAGAAGCAGTTAATACAAGTTGAGAGTCATTTACCTTTTTTTTTTTTTTTTTTTTGTTGAGCTGGGGACCAACCCAGGGCTTTGCTTGCTAGGCAAGCGCTCTACCACTGAGCTAAATCCCCAACCCGAGAGTCATTTACTTTTTAAGAGTTCATTTTTCTCAACATAATTGCTAATAGTTCTTTAAATAGTCTAGTAGTAGCAGCATCAAAGTAAACATGTGAGCTTAGTGTAAATTAAATTGCAGTTTTCCTATTCTATCCCAGCCTTAAGACCAAGGAGAAATGCTCTTAATCTTAGGTCATCTCATAAATGAGGTTACTATGACTTGGTCAGATTGAATAACATTATAGAGACTTACTCCATGAGGATATGATTAGTTAAAATTTGATCTTGTTACATTTTTATTACTATGTATATTAATTGATTTCACAGCCTAATTCCACAAGTATTTTTTTTTGGTTTGAGTTTTTCCTAGAACAGCCCTCCAAGTTAGAGACTCTCAAATTTCTTTGACTGTGATCCCAGCAATTCAAAATATACCCCACATTGTTAGCAGAGTGCACCCATATGTGTGTTGAAAATATAATTGGTTTTTTTGTTTGTTTGTTTGTTTGTTTGTTTTGCTTCTTTTTTTTTTTTTTTTTTTTTTGTGCTGGGGACCGAACCCAGGGCCTTGTTCTTGCTAGGCAAGCGCTCTACCACTGAGCTAAATCCCCAACCCTATAATTGGGTTTTACTTGAGGATTACAACCTAGATTTGAAAAGGCACTGCCCTAAGTCAGGAGAGTTACAGTCAAGAGGATTATAATTGTGTGGACAGTGAGATAGGAACAGTGACATTCAGTTACCTGAAATAGTGTTCTATACAAAAAGATGACTTTATTAAAAGTTGGGTTTTTTAAAATGTAGGCTTGAAGAATAATACTGTTTTTGCTTATTTTTAAAGCTTTCTGATCCTTCTGATTTACCAAGGAATGCCTTTAGAATTTTTACCATTCTTGTGGAATTTTTATGTATTGAGCATATTGATTATGCTTTAGAAACGGGGCTTGCTGGTAAGTATACTTCTGTTACACTTCTCGTTAAACTCTTTTACTTCTGTTTGGTTGAACAATATTCATACTGCTGTTTTATCTATGACTTCTATGTGGTGAATTCAGTTCAATATAATGTATTTTGAGCTTCTCTGATAATAGGGTGTGCAAGGTTCTAAAAATTAAACATAGGCACAGTTCTCTCATATTGCTGATATCCGGTAAAGAAAGGCTACAGACTGTGTAACTCAGCACAATATATTGGAGGATTTATAACAATTGTCTGTGCTATAAAATGTCAAGGAGCATAAATAGAGCTAAGAATAATTCTGCTTAGGAATTGAGTAAGTTTAGAGGGAAAAATATTCAAAAATAAGTCTGGAAAGGAATACATTTATATTAACATTCCCAGCCTTGTTCTTGTGGGTTTGCTACTTTGTATCTATGGTATAACAACAACATATTCCTGACTTTCCATCTTTTTAACCTAGTTGATAACCTGACCCTGTAACCTGTTAAGTGGGTAATCTTAAAATTAACATTTCAAAAATGAAATTCTTTAGCCAGGCATGGTGGTTCATGCCTGTAATTCCAGCATGCAGGACACCAAGGCAGGGGTCACTATGAGTTTGAGGCTGGCCTAGACTATATAGTGACTTTTGAGTAATGTAAAATAATAGAGCAAAGAAACTGTCTTCCTCCAACAGTGCTCTTCTCATAAGGTTTTAAGGCAGTTGTTAGATACCAAACCCAGAAACTGCTTTAACCTTCCTGTTTTCACTGCTGACGGCCAGTTCATTAGCAAACACTGTAGGCATAATCCAGATATAATTTACCTGCTTTGTCTCATCTCTGCGGACACCATCCCACTCTGAACATTATCATCTTCTAATTATTATTTTCCTACTGACGACTCCTCAGGATTATTACTCTTGGAGGGGATAAAAGCAAACGACTTAGAACAGTGTGCTCCATAGTGCCCCTCTCCAGGGTTCTCACCGTGCTGCTTGCCTGCATTGTCTCAATAACCCTGGTCTTCACTGTTTTCCTGTTAGGCTGTTTGTATTTGGATTTGTCCATTGCGTAAACTTTCCCTCAGCTCTTTATATTTGTCTTCTCAACCTGACCTCAACCAATATGTCCCCTGTTCAGAGACACTTGTGCTGACCACTTAGTGCAGTAGTGCTCCCGTTGCAGCATAGTTAGCCACTGTCCCAGAATTTAATTTGATTTGTTACTGTTTGTCTCTTCTCAGTACTAAGCACATACTTTTTAACATGCCTAGTCATGGGGTTCGTGTTCTTGTAAAAATAATAGAAATATAGTAAAGGAAAACAAAACTAGATACTGGATAGAGAATGCTAACCGGGAGGCAGAGTAAAGACTGACTTACAGGCAGAATCTCTTTTTATTTTTCATTATTTATCATTTATTTTGTGTATGTTCACGCATGTAGAGGTCAGAGGACAACTTGCAGGAGTTGGTTCTCTCTTTCCACCATGTTTGTTCCAGGGATCGAACTCAGGTGGTCAGGCTTGGCAGCAAGCACCTTTACCCACTGAGCCATCTCGCCAGCCCCCCAAAAGCTTTTTATGAAAGGGTAGTCAGAGAAGGCCTCTGAGAAGACACATGAACCAGAGAACTCAATAAAGTGGTGAGTAAACTGAATGTTTGGAGTAAGAATATTCTAAGTCGAGACAACAGCATATAAATCCTAAAGGATAGGAATCTCAGTCGTTTAGTCCCTTCTACCCTCCAGCATTGTACCCTAGCACGTGGAAAGCATGTAGAACTCAAGAAGCCTCCTGACTGCAGAGCACCACGCTAGAAACCTTTAATAATGAACCAGAGCTAGCCATAGATGACTCACCTTGACTCACCTTCACGAACTTAGGAACTCTGTTTCCTTCATAAGTAACAATGTCTGTTAGGGAACTTTAACTTAATTAGAGCAGACTGGTGACATCAAGTACTTCAACTGTGCTGCTAGAAAATGACTTAGTGTAGTCATTTGTATTGGAATAATTTAAATATTTTAAAATATGATTACAGAATAAGATAATGAATAAGATTAAGGGCCAGCAAAATGGCTCAGCAGTAAAAGGCACTTGCTGCCAAGTCTGACAACCTGAGTTCAGTACCCAGATCCCATGGTGGAAGGAGATAACTGACTGCTGAATGTTGTCCTCTGACAAACACGCATGCACACACACACACACACACACAAATAAAATTAAGGTATTCATTAGAAATAACAAGATAACAAGAAGTAACATAAATTTAAATCTGACATGAAGAATTTATTGCTTATCTAGAATGAAAACCTTCCTATTTATTCTGAATTTGAAATGTTTAGGAAAATTTCATTTGGACTGGTAATATTTCTCCTATTCAAGAGCATGTTCAGTGCAGTCAGTGTTCATGGTCATTGTTCCTAATGGCCACATAAAATTCTACCAGGTGATGAGACATGCTGGAGTAGCATTGTAGTGCTTACTCTTTACTGGAATTGTCTTTAGGTAAAGTCCCATGTCAAAGCACACTATGCATATATAGTTTAAATAATTTTCATTAACATACCTTTTTCCTAAGGATCTTATTCCATACAACTTAAATTGCTTCTAGCCTGGAGGTATATACAGATTTTTATATATGTTAGGAAATAGGGTTTTATTTACATTTTATTAGTTAAATATATCTACTAATACTGTCTTAATTTCCATGTTTTTGGTGATTAGTATTTTCTATGTGTGGTTCAGCCTTTTTATTGTGTATTTGTGTTGGCACCTTTAATTCTCCCACCAATGATTGTGTCTTTTGTACAAAACATCTTTGTTTTCCATTTGTAAAGTTACTCTAGGTAGGCAGTAAGGTTATATATTATCGTTAGCTGTGGGTAGTTTTCTAGTCTTCTCAATTTTAGATAGAAACACTGGCATGTAGAGCTCCAAAGAGGAAGGATCTTGTAAGGAAGGAAGGAGGAAGCAGACTCAGAGAGGGTCTCAGCTCCATCTTTTGGTGTCAGAACATTGTTAAGAACCATAGAGTATTAGGAGATGCTGAGGAAACATCTCTGGGTGATGAGGTTCTGGATAGTTTTGAGGAAAGAGTGGAGACCATGATGAGCACAGTGTGTGATTGACAGGTGTCTGTAGGGCAGAGGGTAAAACTGCTAGAAGGCCACAAGGAGAGCCATGTTAACTGTCAGGGAGGAAGGCCTGGCTCTAAGGAGGATGGTTGGAATGTATTTATGGGATTGGTAGGAAGTTTCAGGACAGAAGGGGAAGGTGGGAGAGCTCAGACACTTTGTTAATCGATTCATTTTCCATTTTATCAAAGCAACTCTTGAAGATGATTAACTTTGGGGTATAAAAGTAACTTTGGATGGATCTCGTTAAACTGTTTAATCTATTAATTGTTGCTGATTTATTATGTGACAGTTATTTTTATTCATATGGTATATAAATCCTTTTTTTTTTTTTCTTTTGCTCAGTTTTTTTTCAAGGTTGTTCTCACTTACCTATCCTTCCAATTTTAGGAATTCCATCATCAGATTCTAGGAATGCAAATCTCTATTTTTTGGATGTTGTACAACAGGCCAATACTATTTTTCATCTTTTTGACAAACAGTTTAATGATCACCTAATGCCACTAATAAGGTTAGTTGTATTGTCATATTTTCATTGGTATTCAACTACTACTATGTTTTTATTTTTATTTTTTTAAAGAATACATCTTCATGTAAGCATCAAGCAGAACAGGAGGTTTGAAATAAAAGTCTTTTCTTTTTCCTTGAACTCTTGTTTTCTCTTCCCACTGTGCTGTTAATTTTAATATATTTGAAGTTTTAACTATCATGAATGAGAATCTGAAATCTAATGTGAAAAGGGCCTTCCAGTTTAGAGCAACTCAGCAGTTTGCATCCTCTGGAAGACAGCAGATACTAGGCATGCCCATACATACATACATACATACATACACACACACACGTATGTATACATACATACACACACACACACACACATGTATACATATCACGTACTCAGGAGGCTGAGGCAGGAGGAGCTCAGGTTTGAGGCAGTCTAGCCAATATAATGATTTCAAAGTCAGCTTGGACAGTAAGACCCAATCTCACATGGAGGTTTTATGTTTGCTTGTTTGTCTCTGTCCTTCTGCACCTGCCTAAGGCATTCTTCTGACTTGTTTAACAAAGAGCTGATGGCCTATAGAAGGAGAAGCTGAGGCAGGAGAAGAAAGGCGGGATTTCAGACAGAGGTAGGAACTCTGGGGAAAAATTGAGAGGCAGGAGTTTGGCCAGCCAGACACAAAGTCAGATGTACTGGTACCGAGTGAAAGGTAATGGGCCACATGGCAAGCGTGGACTAGAATAAATGGGTTAATTAATTAGGTTATGCAAGGTAGTCAGCTAAGGCCTAAGCTTCAAAAAATAAAAAGTCTCTATGTCATTATTCAGGAGCTGGCAGGTCTGAGACAGTCCAGTAATAAGTTAGTATCTTCCTTCCCTCCTTCTCTTTCCTTCCTCCCTTTCTTTCTTCATTTTAAGGTCTGAGGCTAGGAGAGGTCTATAGGGTTTTCAGGGAAGAAAGGGAATGGACAAATGTTGTAATCGTCTACACCAATAGCCATGATATGCTTGTAAACATGTACAGGAAACATAAATGAACATATTTTGATAAAGCATTAGGATTTGGATCATATCTTCATATCAATTTATATGGACTTTTAAGGCATTTAAAAATTAAATAGAATTATATATATATATATATATATATGAACATATTTCACGAATATTGTCCTCTTAGCACTGTTATCTGTGCAGGAAATGTTGAGATAAATGTTTAATAGATTTTTTGAACAGTGTTATGTCATATCTAGACCAGAAACAAGTTCAAAGATTCCCAAACAAGGAAGTTTACTCTTTCTCTGTGTAGCTCAGGTGGGTATTACAGACATGAGCCACCAAGCCTAGCTTAGGAAGTGTTCTTATTAATTTACTTTTTAAAAAAACGGTTATGCCACAGCAGAGAGTCTCAGGAGTTTTAGTGTTGTTTATTCTCTAATATCGAGCCTTTTGGACATTTTAATAGTATTCAGAAGGCAACCATGATTATTAGCTTTTATGTCTTTTTATTTTAAAAAGCTAAATATAACTGGATTTACTTACGTTTTTACTAGTTGGATCTGTTATATCTGTAAGAGTCTGGGGGTACCGTGACCTATTACTACTACATCAGATATTTATATACACAGGAGACTGGTCTTGAACTCAAAGCTGCATGGCAATGTGAAGTGCTGTTTCCTCAGAGATCAGAGTAATAAGTCTGTTGTCCTGGCTTTTAATGGGTTAATTTTTCTAGTTTGAACGAATTGGATATGTTCATGTACATAATTGCAAGTAATTTATTTTATAGTTATTGAATTTATGAGCAAATGAACATAGGTGTTAGGATTATTTACAAATATGAATACACTGTATACAGACTAGAAACGTGTCTAATAGGCTACTAACGGGAGGTTTCTTTTCCTTTGTAATAAACGATAGCTCTTCTCCTAAGTTGTCTGAATGCCTCCAGAAGAAGAAGGAGATAATTGAGCAGATGGAGATGAAGTTGGACACTGGCATCGATAGGCAAGTTAACTGCTTTTATCTCCTGCATGGAAAACCTGTAGAGGCACATTTACACAGCAGCATGAACAGAGTTTGTTGAAAAGAAAGTTTATTTTTCTTTTCTTGATGTAAAGTTGATACTTTAACATCTGTAAGAGATTTTTTTTCCTGGAAATCAGTATGTTTAAATATGTTTCAAATCAAATTCAGACTTTAAGCCCCACTCATCTGCTTCATACATATGTAGTACAGGCTACAGATTACTTTAACCCTGAGGTGCCAGCCTGGAGGTGGAGTCCAGGGCAGGTGTTGCTGAGCACACGGGAAGCACAAAGGTCTGCACTGGTTAGGACTGCATTTCCGTGGAGTGGGTCCAGCCATTGGAGAAGCATTGTAGTCATTGTACTGCTTTGTAGTGCAACTTCTGTTCAATGAACTTTAAACCTTTTACTGAAGATAATTACTCTCCAGGTTTCTGTTTTGAGAACATGGTGTTTTTGTACTGATTGGCAATTAGTAGAGCTCCCAGTGCATCTCACATCCTTTGTTGGCCTACTGTCATTTGTAACTTGACCTCATTGTTGCTGTGCTTAATTTTGTGGTCTGTCTCTAATTTACCATGAATCTTACTTTTGACCACTCTGCCTTGCAGCCCCTTAACTCTAAGTTAGTGGTCTTCTTATTTGCACAAGCAGAGTGGTTGCTCACTATGAAGCATCACGTAAGTTAGATATTATTGGTGCCTTATAACCAGTGCCTGTGTGTGTCAGCTGGAATTGGAGAACTTCTTCCTGACTGTCCGCTGACTGTGGGATGCAGTGTGCGTGCTGCCACAGCGGTTCTTCTTGAGCCATTTATTATCCCGCCTTCCTAAGGATTCCCATGCATGGCTTTGCCTCAGAAGATCCTTGGTTGTGAAGTAAATGATTAGTGCTAAGTTAGAAGACCTTTTCAAAGGAGAAAGATGATAAACCCAGAGTTCGTTGATATCAAATCACAAAATGACTTTTTTCTCCCAAAATCTAGTTTGTCAATTCCAAAGTGGTTTTGCGATGATAGGCAATTAAATAATTTGACTTAATTCAGTCTAATACATAGGTAAAGTTGAGTAAGTTAAATGAGTCATGTGTATTATGTTCTCAATCTTCAGGACGTTAAATTGTATGATTGGACAGATGAAGCACATCTTGGCTGCAGAACAAAAGAAAACAGATTTTAAGCCAGAAGATGAAAACAATGTTTTGATTCAGTATACTAATGTGAGTGGAACTATTCAGTGTGCTAATATATTATCTTCTTCCTTAATACTTATACACTCATTAGTGCACCTGCTTGTGTTGTTTTAAAAACAAAATACCAAATGTTCAGTTTTACCAAACGAAGACCTGCTAGCCCAGAGAGGCAGAGAAAGCACCCTGCTGACCTTCCTCCTCGGCTACAAAAGCTCCTTCTTCTTCTCTACTTTCTAACGGCCTTTAACTCCGTGTCCCTCTTTGCTGCTTCCTTGTGTCCACTCCCTATCAGCCAGTTGTTCACCCCTCTTGGTCTTTATCCATTTAGCTCTTGTTTACAAAAATTCTTAGACTAAAGGTGATTTTCAGGACTGAGCCACACCACAGCTACTTGTTCCAGTAAACAAGGCTCTTGGGTTAAAGGTGCGTGCCAGGCTGAAACACACCACAATATGAAACAGATTTTTCCAGTTCACAGTACTGGGGCTCACAGTGTGATCAAATATCCTAAACGTAATTGTGCTTTAAGTTTTTTCTCTTATACTTAGAAATTGAAAACTGTATTTTTCTTTCCGAAGATGATGTACATATATGTATAACTGTAAAAAACTTTTACAGGCATGTGTAAAGGTTTGTGCTTATGTAAGAAAACAAGTTGAGAAGATTAAGAATTCCATGGATGGGAAGAATGTGGACACGGTTCTGATGGAGCTCGGAGTACGTTTCCACCGGCTTACTTACGAGCATCTTCAACAATATTCCTACAGTTGTATGGGCGGCATGCTTGCAATTTGCGACGTTGCTGAATATAGAAAATGTGCCAAAGACTTCAAGGTACATATAAACAAATATGAATTAAGCTTGCAAGTAAGATCAGAAGCAGGAGCCAGACCATTAAAAGCCTGTACTGACTTATTAAGAAATATGTGGTTTCACTGGCACCATAAGGATGGCTCTAATGTAGTCTGATGTAGTCTGCCTACAGGCGTGTCAGTCAGTCACACCTCAGGATGAACGTTTCCCCGTGGGACTTTATTTTAGATAAGGTTGTATTTCAGCACATTCCATTGAGATGGTCTGTTTAACATCCAGGGTAAATGATGTTTATGTCACACATTAGGAAAATAATACTCTTTTTTTATGTATGTTTATCTGAAATCAGTTTTCCCTAATGTTTAAATTATTTTTAAAGGTGTTGTACTAATCAGAATTAGTTCTAGTGTACCAAGTTAAAAATTACTGAGAAAATTGAGTAATATGAATCTTTTTAAAGATTATTAAGATTTTACACTATGGAAACTTGAGTTTTAGCTCTTCAGAAACTTCAAAAATTTCTAACATATGGAACCTCCCTCGTACTATTAAGTTCTGATTAACAAGATGTGACCAGAATTTACTAAATGTATTAGGAAAATAATCTGGTTCAATGCTTTCTTTTCCCTTCTCTCAATTCAGATTCCAATGGTATTACATCTTTTTGATACTCTGCATGCACTTTGCAATCTCCTAGTCGTTGCTCCAGATAATTTAAAGCAAGTCTGCTCAGGAGAACAACTGGCCAATCTGGACAAGAACATACTCCACTCCTTCGTCCAGCTTCGAGCTGACTATAGATCCGCCCGCCTGGCTCGGCACTTCAGCTGAGCTCAGTTTACAGAGGCAATGGGTTGCTCTTCAGAAGGCCTCGGGTGACAGAAAGCACAGGAGAGTCCTTCAGACACCGCCAATATTTGAAGGGAAAAATGACTGGAAGAAAACAGCAGCCATACTTACCCAGGAATTTTATTTGAAAATTGGACACTTCTAGCTGTGTTTTGCTTTTTATTTTTTCCCTGTTATATTGAATTCCATACTTTAATTTATAAATTTCAAATTCTATTAACCTACATGACTGTTAAAATCCTGAAAAATGTTGGTGTCAGAAGATGAATGAAATTCACCAGTGTTCTGGTTCTTGGTCTTTAACGTATTCTATTTGGAAATTTTACCTTCCTGTTTTGCATTAAAAATAGGCAAAGTACAGTAAAACTATATTTCGTATTTATCAGTTTCTCAGTGAAATTTTCAGCACTGGTGATTATTAATTAAGCTATTAGATTTTCCTAAAGAACTTTTTACATCTCAAGAGGATCCCAGCTGAGCGCCGTTTGTCTAGGTGGTGATGTGCTCTTCCTGAGGTGCAGCAGCAGTGATGGCCCGAGGAGAATCTCATGAGCTCCACTAACTGTTGAACCATTTTAAATAGACATTAGGAACAGATCAGGATGTATCTGCTCTCTGGGTGAAACTTAAAAGTTTACTATTTTTTATTTGATAAATAGATTTTAAGCCAATTATTTAGCAAGAAATTAATGAAACTACCTTATTTTATATTTAACTTAAGGTGGAAGACTTTAAAGGACCATGTTTGTCATTTTAGTACTCTTACAGGAGTAAAAAGTCGATGTGTAATGTAAACGGTGTATAAGAGAAAGCACCATGATATCAGCAGTGCAGTCAGCCCCTCAAGACCAGCCTTGACTGAGGTGGGATGGGTAAACACGCAGGAGTCTATTTTAACAGGAGCTGGGAATCTTAGAAGAGTAACAGTATATATTCCAAGTATGGAGGTAACCTTCACCAAAAGCCTGCTCAGACCTGTAGCGTCTGCCCTCCTCCATTCTCAGCTCCAGTCTCCAGGCATTGCTGGCGTTAGTACTCCTTAGAGATTATAATTGAATTGGCATAATATGGCAACATAATAAATCACTCACAAAATTTTAAATATCAAATAAAACTTTAGAAAGGCCATTGCTCATAAACCTGTCAACTTACTCTGTGAGAATACAAACTAGATTATCTGTCGTCCATTATTCTAAGTTATGTGTAGTTCATAGCCTTCTAGGAACCAGGTAAACCATAATCTTCAGTTCATTCAGAGCATCTTTTTTCTTTTAAGGTAGGATTTTGGTCTAATTTGGAAGAACTGTTTTTTCTCTGAGAACCTGACTCTGAACAGTTACCATCATTATCAAACTGCCTAGGTCCAGAGCTAACCACTCCACAGCTTACTGTTGACTGAGTTTCCACGTTCTGTTTAGCCCAGTGTTACAATGGTAAGTGGGGGCAATAAGCATGCCAACTCTTGTCACCGTCACAGGACTTGGTGGCAGTTTTAGAGGCCTTCCAGATGGCTGTCCTGAGACAAGAGAGCCAGAACAGAGCCTCATCCAGAGACGCTCGTGTTTGTACTGTTGCCGCCCAGAAAGGACTGACGCGGACTCAGATTATACCTCTGTTTCCTAACGCCAACAGGTTAGGGCAGTAGTTTTACTGGCATTTGAACTCTTTGTACAGTGTCAATTTGTAAAAAAAGAAAAAGAAAAATATCAAATAAAACATGAAACAACATTTTAAGACTTCCAAATCAGAGAAGTACTTCCAATTATTTTGTTTGGATTAATTTTTAAATGTAAAGCAGATCCTTGTTGCTTAGATATTTTGTTAATTATTATTTCCATGCTTGAGTTCTGTGCAATATTTTCCATTATGTCCACTGACAGGACAAAGAAAATTCAAAGTGAATACCTTATTTAGAAGTGTTAACTTTCATGCTCAATAAACAAATTCCCTGCAGTTGGTTTTTTTTTTGTTTCACCCTATTTTTATATTTTAAGGACATCTATAGTGAATTCTATAAATTTTTTTCTTAAAATATTCCTTATTTTTCATAGCTTAGGTCGTCCCCTTTTTTTTAGCAGAAAAGAACATGACTGTGTAATCAAGATTTAGAAATCTAGCTAGAATAGATGAGGTATTTCTCTAAAGAAATAAAAATGTTGCATTGTGTAAACCAGTATTGATTCCTTGCATTTTACATTTAAAGTATTTGCATATATGGACATAAAATTTGGTTCAAAATATATAACTCAAAAATGTGGTTAGTAGATAAAATGTTTTTATATATACATGGGAATTTTTAGCTAGACATAATGGACATAATGGAGCTTAATAGTAACTTTCACCAAAACTTAAATAAGAATACAATGTTCCACAGTTCTGTGTGAACTGCATGTAATATTTAAGAGTCAATATTTAGTTTAAAAAGTGCCCCAAAACACTGAAAATTGTGTGCTTAAACTTGAATGTCTTAATGTGACTGCTGATTGACTCAGAAGGAAGCCTAGCCTTTACGTTAAAGTGATAAGAGCACATGACATGTCTTTATACATAGGCTAAGCAGAAAGATTGGCCCCTCCACCACTGAAGATGATAGAGTATATAATGAACCCTTATCAAGAATTATTGGGTAGTAGTGGAGTGGGTGGATTTTTAGAATATGACCATGTAACTATTCCAAGACAGTTACTGGCCTCGTATAAGAGTGCCATTGCTGTGAGGGCCCAGGGTCTTCCTTGTTTTAAAAAGTGCTGCTAATGTAAGTTAAAGGAGGTTAAATTAAGATTTAAAGCAGGCAATTTGTGTTATTTTCTTTAATCTTTCCATTTTTCTTTCCTTATAAAAATTTACTTCCTGAATATTATCTTACTGATACACAGTGAAATAATTACCAGCCAATGCATTGATTCAAAGTAGAGGAGGATTTCCTGATTCCTTGAGATGCCCGTGTTTACGTTAGTACACATCCAGATGAAGAGATCTCGGCATCGAAAATGCCACTGCACCTCAGAGTAGTCAGAGGAGGCTAAGACACGCTTGAATTGTTGGTGCAAGAGTAAGGGTCACTCATACATGCCTGGTCCATGACCAGAAAAATCTTATATCTCCTGATTAACAGGTTTTTCATACAAAAATATTCTGTCATTGCCTACCGATTTTTAAGGAGTGTGAAATGTTTTTCGGAAGCCGCTTGGACTCTCTTAATTGCTGGTGGAGACTTGGGTATACAAAGCACTCTGACTTATCAAGTTGATTTAATGACCTTCAGTTTCTTTACTACTCTACTTGAGAAGGCTCATCCTCCAACTTACTACATATTTTGGGGAAAAGACCAGTGCATATCATGCCAAATAATTGTGCATGAAGTAAAAGCAGCAGTTTAAAGTGTTAATGCTACATGTATTGAACTTAAGTCTCACATACTGTGCTAAGTCTGCATAGATCATTGATCCTGGAGTAACTATCATTTTAGTGCTACTGTTTCCGTTTGGAAGGGAAAAAACCCCAGGCACAGAACAGGTAAGGAGCCCTTCAAGGCCTGTAGTTGACATGGTCTCAGACTTAAATCTAGTATAATGGGAGTGAATGATATCTTTTTTTTACAATATAGGTTGTATTTTTCCTATCTGTGCAATATTAAGTATATTTTTTATTTCAATAACCTTGCTAGTTTACCCAATTTCCTTTTTCCCAGTGTTTGGTCCTCATTGTGAAATGTAGATATGAGGTTGGAATATAAGATCTGTCTCAAGCTAGCTACTGTTAGATCTGTTTTTTTCCTTAAATGTGTTCAGTAGGCAATCATACTTTCTCAGTGGGTGTTTAAAGTTATGTAAGTACTCATGAAATTTTAATTGAATATTAAGTTTGTGTTTAATGGAAACCTGCCCATCACAGATTTCCCATAGTGAATATATTAGACAATCATGATAATTTTTGCTTAGTAATTTTCACAATAGAAAGAATAGGTATTTCATATAATTTTTAAATTTTTTGATATTATATCATTTCCACTTCCCTTTCTTCCCTCTGAACCTTCTCATATGCCTCTTCTTGCTCTCTTTCAAATTCTGGTCAGCCCTGAAAACCTATTTACAAGTAACATTACATAGACTGAATAGATTATAATTGTGTATTTATAATACACATGCATATATACACATGCACATATATACACATGCATATGTTCATATTATTACAAGAAGAGAAAATAACTCCCCCTTAGAAGGTACAAAGAAATCAGTATTTTTACATTGAAAAATAGAATGCTTTAAATGCCACAGGCTTGCTGGTTCTTTTAGCTGTGTAATACACCAATAGTCTTGAAATGGCTATGTTTAGAATGTAAGTGTGGGGCAAAAAGTAGTTTATTGATAATTTGTAATCATTAAGATTTTCATTAATGAGTGGAGCTAGTGCCGCTGGGCTTAACTGAGTTTATAGTTTTAAACTAGGCACCACGTATTTTACCGCTGCTGTTTGATAATGTTATTTGGTGTAAGTATCAATGAACTTTCAGTCTTATGATTAAATATTCATTGAGGGCAAAAAGGACAAGCAATTAAACACAGTTGCTCGTTTTCTCAGTGGCTTAGAAGGCTGTCATTTGCCTTACCATACAAAGCCAATTTAAATAGGGACATATTGCATCGTACTCCAAAAAGCAAACAACCTCAGAAGGAAGGCATGGCTACATTATTAGGAAGGCCTAGGTTTGTGCTGGACAGCAATGAGGCATTACAAATGAATAATTGTTTGCACTAATATTTGAGCAGATGGAGTGGATTAGAATATGGTCAACATTATTCTGCTGACATGTATTCTTCTGTTAATTTGTACTGTGCAACTTGTGTTAAAGCTGTCAATAACTCATTTCAGTCAGGATACTAATATTTATATTACTGTGCTTAAAAGGCAGTATCCAACTGAGCCACTTTTAATGTAAAAGTCTGAGACCAGATTTGTGTTTACATTCCAGAAAGCACTTGACTTACTTTATAATCAAAAGGTCAGGAAAACAGGCCAATCAGAGCCTGCTACTTACTAGGAGGAAATGCATATCTTTATATTAGCGAGCCAGGCAAAGGTTGGGTAGAACCTGTTCCAAAGAGCTGACCTCCTATGGTGGGCTTCCATACTGTAGCCTAAACTTAGGAAGTGTGAAGCCTTGATGCTCCTGTCCTCTTAAGCAGGTGGCTGCCCTTGAGTGAGGCCGTCCTTTGTGCCTGCCTGTCATTTTCTATCTTGGTTCCATGGGCGATCTCGGTTTCTTTGAACTCCGGCCTTTTGTTGTAGCAGTTGTGTCAAATGCGTGGCTTTTTACAGCAGAGATAGAGATCCAACTAGGAATCCAGACACAGTACTGACCTCAAGAGGGCTGCGGCTGCCTCTGCATAAACTGTGTGTGCACACCGGAGGCTCACACAGGGAACCGTGTGAAAATACTTTATAACTGCTTTTCTAAGTGCCTATTAGGATTCTCCAGTAGAATGTATTTTCAGATTTTTACCACAAGGGGGTGATGGTATTTTTATAGTGATAACATTTTTATTTGGAAAATATAATTCATATAGTGTTACTGACAACATCTGTGAACACTGCTGCCATGCATATATGCACACGAATCAGAAAGTCATCCATGAGGAGATTAACACAAAACCCAACACATGTTTGTACACAGGAGATAGAGAACATGAACCAAATTCACAACTAAAATTGTGTTTTAGAGTTTTGTGTGTTATATCAAGTTCTCTTGTCAGCCTTTTTAAAAATAAGGACATTGACTCATTGTCTGCATTTGGAGACTTGAACCAGCTCAAGTGTGAAGAGGGCGTTAACAACCTGACAAAAACACCCGCCCCTTACAGGTAAGTTGCTCCCATGATGCTGTTGTCTTGCGGTTCTTTTGCTTTTTCCAGGTGAACTCTGGCCAGGCAGCAGTCACACGCAGGAGTGAACTTTGACCTGTAACTGATTCTCACCCTCAGAGGACACTTTAGGTTTACTGGTTTGTCTCAGTAATGTCTTAACTCTGGGATCCAGACGAAAATCGCGCAGCCGCAAGCTGTCTGCAGTTCATTTGCTTGAACATTACAGCCTGGCTTTCCAAACCCTCCATACTATGTGCACTACAGGCTAGCAGTGTGTCCGAGTTTGGATTCCTATTTGTTGTGGCTAGATCCCATCATACTTCTTAGTGCTCCCCCGTGTGTGTGTGTGTGTGTGTGTGTGTGTGTGTGTGTGTGTGTATGTGTGCATGTATGTGTGTGCATGTATGTATGTATATGTATGTATGTGTGTGCACATATGTATGTGTGTGCACGTATGTATGTGTGTACGCATGCATGTATGTGTGTATGCATATGTGTATGCATGTGTGTATGTGCATGTATGTATGTGTATGCATGTATGTGTGTATGCATGTATGTATGCATATATGTATGTGTATACATGCATATATGTATGTGTATGCATGATGTATGTGTGTATGTATGTATACATACATATGTACAACTCTACCTCACCCACTTCTGAAGCGCTTGTTTAGCCGCTTGTTAAGGGGTCAAGCCTCTCCACTGTGGAAGGCTACTACCAACTTCCCCGATAAAATTATATTGTAGGAAGTTGCTTTGTGTGTATCTTAGTCCTAATCGTAACTTCAGTCCATCGCCAATTTTCTAGTCAAGGTTTGTGAGGATCGTCTCTGGCCGGGTCCGTGGGAGCCTTTTCAGGTTGGCTCGTGTGCGCTTTGGCACTCCATTCCCTTCATTTTAAAAGCACCATCTTGAACTCAGTGCAACAGAATTTTCCAAATTCATTTTGTACCCTCCACCCTAGCTCTCCCATCCAAGTACTTCCCAACCAGGCCCAAACATGCTTCACTTCCAAGATGAGATGTGATTAGGCATCTCAGGCTGGCATGGCTATAGACTTGCTCCAGCTCTCAAGTCAGTATCCTACGTTTTAGTGGAAATTGATACTTGGAAGCCAGGGTTTGTGCATCAGTTGTACTTATAATGGAGATGCTGCTGCTCCTAGTGTGTGGTGCTTGGGATTTTATGTGAAATATATATATATATATGTATATATATATTCATTTTAAAAATTCGTATTCACATAGATGCACTCCTGTGAGCCCCCTCCCCCTTTGTCATACACAGCTCCTGGGAGCTTTAATGCCCCTTACTGGATTCCCCATTCCTATGCAGAGGAGGGCATCATCCTACAGTATTAGCTACAGTATTGACTTCAGGACCAAAATGGAGGACCAAGAATGATCATTTTAGAAATTATGTAAATTGAGCATTGTCGATGGCTACCTTTAATTCCAGCACCTGGGAGGCAGAGAATGGGCGGATTTCTGAGTTCAAAGGCAGCCAGAGAAACCCTGTCTCAAACCATGTAAAGATTTTCAAATTCTAAATAAATTACTCATAACTTTATCACTCAAACAAGTACACAGGGAGAGAGGGTTCCGTGTAGCAGGAAACAGTAAAGCTGAAATGCCTGTAAAGTGTCATGCACACCAAAGGGGTTTGAACCTGAAACACATAGCGTGTTTCTATCTCTCTGCTATTGTGAGTGAACATTTAGCTGTTAAATACTGAATAAGATTTTTGCTAATACATTTCAAAGGAAAATGACTATAAAATTGTTGTTTTTGTAGGCCCTTAAAAAGTACATGCTCAGATGAACTTCCTGTGAGACAGGAGTCTGTTGATGCTGGATCTCATATGTGCTGAGGTCACCTGAAGTCAACCTCACGTTAAGTGGTAGACTGAAGCACAAACGGTGACCACGTTCTATTTCTAACAGACAACGGTTCAGATTTGTCCTCCAGCTCTGGGACCAGCATTTTAAGTACTTGGTTGTGTTACACATAGAGAGAGTTTGCTGAGGTGCCCCTGTTAGCCTGGGCTTTTAAAATGCAAGCAGCATTTTACAAACTGAGGCAGGGGACGAAGCAGAGTGACTGTTTAGATGTGTGGAACCTGAACCTCTGCTGTGTTTACCAAACGGAAGGAAGGACACCTTGAGCGGAGAGTTCATGGCGCCTGGGTGGGTGTGTGCTTTAAGGCGCAGCTGGAATGCTTTGGCTTAGCTTATTAAGTCTTTGGCAATGGCTCAGTTGATTTATTACATGAACAAGAAATCATTAAAGATGAAGTAGAGGACTTGGTTTTAAGCACTGCAATATAAAATATATAGGGAAAGAAGGGCAGAAGCCAGGCTTCTACATTAATGTGGTGGTGAAGGCCTCAACTTGGGCTGTGATGCAGGAATGAAGAGGGTCTGGGGTCCAGAAGCCAATGAAAGACTGAACTGGTAGGACCTGTGTGTTGACGTCCTGGATGTGGGGAATGTGTAAGAAAGGACATCAGAAGTGATGCCTGCTTCCATATCTTGATAAACAGCAAACTATGGCTCGTTTATGGATATTAGGAAATGTGGGCTTAGGAGGAACATTCGCATGTGCTGAGATCAGACCTTTCACCAGACCCTGGTTCCGATTTTGTGAAGAATTTAAACTTTTTAATTTTCACTTTTCAGAACAACAGAGTTCAAAACAAATTTATGTATTGCTTTTGTTGCCTTGATAAGGGAATGAATTTTGACATTTCATTTGATAGCTGTATATGTGTTTGAGATTTCCTGTACTTAAGAAGGAGAATAAGTGCTGTAGCCTCTTCATATTTGACTGCTGGCTGTCGTGGGGACTGATGGGATTGTATCACGGTGTTGAAGTCACTGCTCATACCCTTGGTGTGTTTGACATCCTGATGCCTAATTCTAAGCCCAGATCTTCCACTTTCCCGGAGGTCTCAGGTAGTCCATTCGGGAAAGACAGTCCAGACTTGTAACATGAACATGACCCATGTACTTTAGCTCTGATCCCAGTGGTTGCATCTGAGTCAGGCCAGTGAGATGAGTCCTGGGCACCAGTATAAGCAAAGTAATTACACAACTCCATGTCCTCAGTGTTTCCAGGCAATGTTGTGAAAGCACGTTTTGTGAGTTGCAAATTTGACATGCTGAGTTATTTCAGTTGGATCCCTAGTTATCTTCCGTACAGTGCAGATATACTCTAATCTGCTGTGAGAATTTTATTAACACAATGAAATGAAATAGGTTTCATTCAGATTTCCAGTAGAAGCTTGGCCCAAAAGCTCATTAGCAGAATAGTGAGTATTTTAATAATTTATATAATTTCAATAATAATAAATACCTTCTTAATAACATGAAATTTCATTTAGTAAGTAACTTAGTGTATATAGCTTTCACTAGTGACTTGAAGACATTCTAAATTTTGATTTTTTTTTCCCATGGAGGATATTGTAAAGCACTAAAGTCAAACGTAACAACTAAATGTTTGTTTCAAGTGCACATGGAAACTAACAAAACTACATGTGCTAAACTATGACCCAATGTTTTCAAAAATTTGAAAGTGTGCTTTGTGACTACAGTAGCTCTAAGTGGAATAATTACAAAAATAATTTATGCTTTTGAGAAATAGTGAAGTTCTGTCTGATCCAAGGGTCAAGAAGGTTACTGTGAAAAAAAATATCTTAACTAAATGTTAAACACTCGTCTCTCCTAAATGCGGGACACCTGCAGGTAGACTCAGCTTATAGAAAGGCTCAGTTCTCAGATCCCATGTGCTGTAAGGAGAGAACTCTGACCTCCACATGTGTACAGTGGCATGTGTACCACCCCCACACACACCTATGCATACCTACAAATGAATTTTTGATTAAAATAAGAATAAAATTAAGAATAAATTAAGGAATTTGCAAGTAAGAACCATTACATACCAAAAGTAACCAGATTCAAAATAGCCAGCCTGGGTTAAATGTGAGACACTGTCTAAACAAACAAAGAAATCCAACAAGAACTTACACTCCCTTGGGCTGGAGAGATGGTTCAGTGGTTAAGAGCACTGACTGCTTTTCCAGAGGTCCTGAGTTCAAATCCCAGCCACCACATGGTGGCTCACAACCATCTGTAATGAGATCTGATGCCCTCTTCTGGTGTGTCTGAAGACAGCTACAGTGTACTAATATATAATAAATAAATAAATTAAAAAAAAAAGAATTTAGACTCCCAATGACATCCTTGAGAAGTTCCTACAAGTATTAAAAGGAGTAATGATACAAATTTTGTACGGACTCTCCAAGTGGTAGAGAAAATATATAGCCAATATAACCTTTTTCTGTTGACAACTAACAGAAGAGAAATACAGAATGTCCCTCATGCATGTGGAAAAAAAAAATCCCAAAGTACTAGCAATTTAACCCCAGTCAGCTAAAAAGGAAACTACATGATAGCTACATCAGACTATTTAAAAACTCAAAATCTACTATGTTTATTGAACTAGGGTTGACATCATCCCAAAAGAAATCACAACCAAAAAAGGTTAGTGAAATCCAGTATTTTTTTTTTTAGTTACCCCCCCCCCTTTTTAAACTTTTTTATTGGTCCTTTGTGAATTTCACATCATGCAGTCCAATCTCAGTCAAAAAATAAAACTAAATACTAAGCATCTCATCATGGAAACTGTAGTGTGTCCCCTTTTCCCACACATCCTTACTGGGAAATGCTCTTTGCAGTGAGCCGTTGGTCTGGTTTGAGGCTTCTGGTTTCCGCTACACTAGCAATACTGGATCCTCACTGGACTCCTCTCAGCTATCCTGTCGCTGCCCTTTTTCATGGAGATACAGTGGCTTTGGATCTGTAGGGCCGGCGGCCCCGTCACACTACAGTAGTTCATAGATGGGGTAGACCTTGGGTTGGGCCAACTCAAATCCCTGGATCTGGGCCTAGATAGCTCAGTTGCTCAGTTCACTAGCTCTCCCACACCCAAACCACCAGGCTAGCTTTCCATCACTTCCCCGGCTAATTCACTTAAGTGCTGCAGCCAACAAGGGGCAAGCCAGCTTTCCTGTCCTTGGGGCCAGCTCACCAGTGTCCACACCACCAGAGCCAGCTCTGCTGTGTTGCCCAGGAAAGGTTCAGGACCTGCAGCCCAAGAGGGGCAGAGTCATCTCTTTCCTCTCCTGACCTTGGAGCCAGCTCTCCTGCCTGTCAGAGGTGGCGAGGGGTGGGGGGGAGAGGGTGTAATTTTTTAAGCAAATTAGGAATAAAAATTCCTTACAGTAGTTACAAAAAGTAGCAAGAATTATAATAGTGATAAATGTAGAAAACTTACTTTCTGGAATCAATAACGAGACAAGGAAGTATGCTATCATTTCCCTTGAATATACTGGAGATCTTTGCCAATGTAATAAGACAAGAAACAAAATTGCACTGTTTGGGAATGTGATTGTGTACACAGAAAATCTAAGAATCTAACAAGATTGCTGGGCATAAAATCAATACATGAGAAATTAATTTTCCTTTATACCAGCAATAGCAATTTAAAGATAAAGATTTTAAGACAGTACCAGTTACAAAGCACTGATATCTAAGAGGAATGGTAGAGAGGAAATCTGTGCCTAAGACTTTAAAACTTGGAAGGAAAGTAGAATATGGGGCCATCATGGACCAGCAGGCTCTGTATTTTAAAGTGGCCTCTACATTTATCAGAATCTTAACCAAGATGCTTGTGCTTTGAACAATCCAGTTTCCTGTGTTAGAATTCTGGAATTTTGGAATGTGGGAATAAGCTCCTTAGGCAGTTAATACAGAGCCTTTCATCTGGAAGGAAGGAACCATTTCTGAATTCATTGTTCTTTTTCATTACCTCAAATCCTAAAAGAACTTCCCAAGAACCTTCATATCTAAATCCAGTCTTCCAACTACTTGGCCTCCAAGAGTGAGTCTCTCCCATCACCACTCTGAAGAACAAAATCCATTCATTTTCTGTGCAGATGATGAATAGGAAAAAAATACGTGCAATAGTTAATAAAAGTTATATATGCAAAACATGACAAATATCTACATATCTTTAAGAAAGACTCAAATAGGAAAACTGGTGAAAAATTTTTGAAACAGCTGCCAATGAAGAGATTTAATAACAAGTAACAAAAAAGTCCTCAAACTTACTGCTCACTTGAGACTTATTGTATACGAGCTATAGCAATATGAACCAAGCGGAGGGCACACCTCTCTGATGGGGATGGGTATATCATGATTTAGGTTAATTTTTCAGCTTCATATGCATACGTAAAACTTCCATTTTTGCCTCTAAATAGGCAGATTAGTGTTCAAGAATGAAAAGGAGTGCTGAGCACAGTAAAATGAATGCATTTCTTCCTTTTACATTTTACTTTATCTTTTCCTTTATAGAAAATAAGTTTTTTTTTTCATACGATATATACTACTTACGGTTTCCCCTCCCTCTGCTCCTTCCAAGTCCTTCCCACCTCATTAGAAAACAAACAAGCATACGGGGCAGAAGAGATACCAGGATCATGAAGGTGGTTTTCCCAGGGTGACGCTTATCCATTGTACCCCAGATGTTCTGACCCCTGCAACACCCCCATGAAAAACGAAAACAAAGAAACAAAACAAACAGGCAATTCAGGGCTAATAATAAAATAAGAAAACTATTGGAAAGGGACAAAACAAACACAGAAGGAAAGGAGCCCAAGACAAAAAAACAGACATAGACTCGGACACTCCGGCACCCTCAAGAATCCCCGTAAAAACACAAAACCAAAAGCTGTGTGAGTACGCACGCACGCACGCGCACACACACACATGCACAAAGGACAGGTAGGGTAAAAAATGAGAAATAAATTTAGAAACGTTAATTTTTTTTTAAAAAGAAAATAGAAAGTTCTGACCAGGAACCTCCAAAGACATTAAGTTAGTTTTCTGTGGGCACATAGCCCACCAAGAATAATTCGTTTCCTCAGTGAGACTCCCTGAAAGGAAACTACATTTTCATTTGGTTGTCAATTGGAGATAACTTCTGAATTAGAGATGGGGGCACGTGTCCTCTTCTTGGCGTTCCAGGACTCCAATTGGTGCAAACCCACACAGGGACTGCATATACCACTTCAGTCTCTGTGAGTTCATACGGGAGCCAATCCTGTAGTGTTTCGGCCTTGTTTTCTTGATATCTTCCACCATCCCCTCTGTCTCATACGCTCTTTCTGGCCCCTCTTCCTCGGTGTCTCTTGGCTCTTAGGGAACAGTATTTGATGGACACATCCCATTTGAGACGAGGGTCCCAAGCTCTCTCAGCGTATTGTTCTTCTGTGGTTGTGGATTGTTGTCTATATGCAGATGAAGGCAGGCACAAGATAAGACAAGGCCTGTGATTGGGCAGTGAAAAAGTAAGGCGGGCACAGAGTTTTGTAGAGGGGAGAGAGAAGAGGGAAGAGGAAGAACCAAGATGGAGGAGGAGAAGGACGACCCATTATGTGTGGCCTTAAAGGGTCACAGGTAGTTATGAATATTTCGTAAGGGATGGGTTTTTATAGGACAATTTGTCTTATCCAGGTGGGCAGTGTATATTATTAATTGGTTCAGAGTTTATTGTGTGGACGTTTTGTGGGGTGTGGATTTACTGATATAAATCTGATTGATAAATCACAAATTTATTGAATTTTGATTTTAACGGGCCCAGAGAGTAGCCTGCAGCAAACGGGGTATGGAAATTGGAAACTTAGCGAGTCGGGTTGAGACACTTTGTTGATTAAGGTGAAAATACTCCGCAGAGAACATGTGGCCCGCCGGAGCCGGCAATAGCGTGGGTTGGTGAATTTTTTTTTTTTTTTTTAATATTTACTGCTCCGTGTGGGTCTCACTGGTCCCATCCACTGCAGGAGGAAGCTTCTCAGATGGTGTCTGAACAAGGCACTGGCCTATGAGAATGGCAGACTGTCATTAGGAGTCATCTTATCGCTACATTCCATTATAGAACAGTAGTATTTGGTTTTAACCCTAGGTCTCTGGGCTAGGTCACCCGAGAAGCACTGGGTATGGGTTCCATCTCCTAGAATGGGCCTTAAGGCAAATCACTTATTGCTCGGCTTCTCCCAGCTTTGTGCCACCATTGCATCAGCATATCTTAAGTCAGGACATCACTGTAGACAAAGGGTTTGCGTTTGGCTTGGTGTTTATATTTCTCTTTTGGTAGTATGCAAAGTATCTTCCAGTACCAAGAACACTAATCCACAGGGGTGAAACTCCACAGACACCAACTCCATTTCTCTGTGTTCAATGAGTTATGTGGGCGTTGCTGTCAGTTTGTGGAGAGCAATCTGTAGCCTTAGCAACAGCGTGGGTTGTTTGGGGGTTCCTGTGGAACCCTTTTGGCCAAACCCAGTCTTGGAAGGTTCATTTGGTGACAAGAGATAGCCAGTTGGGGCTCTGTCTCCCCCGCTATTTGGTGAGTTCATCTAGATCACTTAACATACATATAATGTATTTTAGGAAGCTTCTACTGTATTACGTTACAATAACTACCCCTAAAATGGCCCATTCATTTCAGTTGTCTCTCCCTGTATTCTCTTCACCTTCCTCTTGATCTCCCATTCCAGTCCCCACCTGCCTCATCAGTTCATAACTACCCTATTTCTCTCCCCTAGGAAGATCAATCTGCTTCCACCCCCAGTAGAACACCTGTGGTTGTATAGGTCATAGCTTGGTCATCAAAAACTTAGTAAATACCCACATATAAATAAATACATACCATAGTTTTCTTTCTGGGTCACTAAAGGGCAGGTTTTTTTTCTAGTTCCATTCATTTTTACCTGCACATTTCATGACTTTTTTTTTTAGCAGCTAAGCAATAGTCCATTTGTAAATGTACCACACTTTCTTTATCCATTCATCTATTGAGGGACACCTAGGTTACTTCCAATTTCTGGCTACGATGACTAGAGCATCGGTGAACATGGTTGAGCAAGTGTCTCTGTGGTAGGATGAAGCATCCTGTCCTTTGGGCCTATGTCTAAGAGTGGTAGAGCTGGATCTTGAGGTTGAGCAATTCCCATCCTCCTGAGGAACTGCTACACTGATTTCCATACTGGCTGTACCAGTTTGCACTCTCTCAATCGATGGGTGAGTGTTCCATTTAGTCCACATCCTTGCCAGCATGAGCTATCACCTGTGTTATTGAATTTAGCTATTCTGACAGTTATGTGATAAAAATCTCAAAGGACTTTTGATTTGCATTTCCCTGATGACTAAGGGTGTTAAGCCAGGCAGTGGTGGCCTACACCTTTAATCCCAGCACTCAGGAGGTAGAAGCAGGAGCATCTCTGAGTTCAAGGCCAGCCTGGTCCACATAGTGGATTTCAGGACAGCCATAGTTACACAGAGAAACCCTGTCTCAAAAAAACAAAAAACAGAGAGAGAGCGCGCACTATTAAAATGTTTAGCATTTTATGTGTTTTCTCAGCCATTTGAGTTTCCTCCTCTAAGAATTCTCTACATAGATCTATACCCCATTTTTTAAATTGGGTTATTTGTTTTCTTAGTATCCAGTTTTTGTTTTGTTTTTCGGTTCTTTATAAATTTTCAATGTTAGTCCTCTGTCAGATGTGTAGTTTCAGGGAAAAAAACTTCTCCCATTCTGTAGATGCCTGCTTTGTCTGAATAACGGTGTCCTTTGCCTTACAGAAGCTTTTCAGTTTCATGAGGTCCAACTTACAAGTTGCTGACCTTAGTGCCTGTGCCAGTGGTGTTCTTTTTCTGGACCAATGAGTTCAAGGCTGTCTCTCATTCTCTCTTCTATCAGGCTGAGTGTATCTGATGTCATGTTAAGGTCTTTGATTCATTTGGAGTTGTGTCTTGTGCAGGGTGATCTGTACAGATCTATTTAGATTCTTCTATAGGCAGCCATCCAGTTTGACTAGCACAACTTGAAGATGCAGTCTTTTTTCCCAAATGTGTATACCTGGTCCCTTTATCAAAAGTCAAGTATCTATAGGTATGGGGGTATATGTCAGGGTCTTCAATTAGTTCCGTTGATCACACGTCTGTCTCTGTGCCATACCATGCTGTTTGTATGATGATAGCTCTGTAGTATAGTTTGAAGTTGGAAATGGTGATTCCTCCAGCATTTCTTTTACTCCTCAACATTGTTTTACTTATCCTTGGTATTTTTGTGTTTCCGTATGAAGCTGAGAGTTGTCCTTTAAAGATCTTGTGAAGAATTGTGTTGGAATTTTGTTGGGGATTGTGTTGAATCTGTAGATTGCTTTTGGTAGGATGGCCATTTTTACTGTGTTATTCCTACTGATCCGTGAGCATGAGAGATCTTTCCATCTTCTGATATCTTCTTCAGTTTCTTTCTTCAACATCTTAAATTTTTTTATACATGTCATTCACTTGCTTGGTTAGAGTTACCCCAAGATATATTACTTGAGGCTATTATGAAAAGTGTCATTACCATGACTTCTTTCTTGGTCTGTTACTTTTATACAGCTACTGTTTTATGAGTTAACTTTGTATCCAGCTACTTTGCTGCAAGTTTTTATCAGCCATAGAAGTTTTGGGTCCACTTATATATACTATTATATCATCTGCAAATAAATATACTTTGACTGCTTTGACTTCTCCCTTTCCAATTTGTGTCCCCTTGCTCTCCTTCAGCTAGCTGTCTTATTGCTAAGACATCAAGTTCCATATTGAATAGGTATGCAAAGAGTACACAACATTGTCTTATTCCTGATTTGAATGGGTTGAATTTCTGTTTAGGTGATGTTGGCTGTGGGCTCAATGTATATCACCTTTATTATGTTGAGGTATGTCCCTTGTATCTCTCATCTCTCCAGGACTTTTATCATGAAAGGGTGTTGGATTTTTTTTTTTGAAGGCCTTTTCTTCATCTAATGAGATGATCATGTGATTTTTATCTTTCAGTTTATTTATATGATGGACTACTGACTTAATGATTTACAAATGTTGAATATTCTAGATCTCTGGAAAGAAGCTTATTTCATCATGTTATATGGTCTTTTTGATATACTCTTGGATTGGTTTGCCAATATTTTATTGAGAATTTTTACATCTATGTTCATAAGGAAAATTTGTCCTTAATTCTCTTTCTTTCTCGGGTCTTTATGTGATTTGGGTATCAGGGTAACTGTGGCATCATAAAACAAATTGAGCAACATTCTTTATGTTTTGTGGAATAATTTGAGGAGTGTATTTTTTGATAGACTTTTAGTTACTGCTTCTGTTTCACTAGGGGGCTATAAGTCTGTTTAAGTTGCTTATCTGGTCTTGATTTGATTTTGATAGTTGTTATATATCAAGAAAAACAATCCATTTCTTTCAGATTTTCTTATTTGGTAGAGTACAGTATTTCAAAGTATATTCTTAAGATTCATTGGATTTCCTTGGTGTCTGCTGTTATGCACCCTTTCATCTCTAAGGTTAGTTGGATCTTTCCTCCCTGCCTTTTAGTTAATTTGGCTAAGGGTGTCAATTGTATTGATTATTTTCAAAGAACTACCTCTTACTTTCATTGACTTTTTAAAATTTTTTTATTGATTTCAGCCCCAAATTTGATTGTTTTTTGCCATCTACTCTCTTAGGGTAGGGTTTCTTCTTTTTGTTCTAGAGCTTTCAGATGTGCAATTAAGTCATTAGTATGAGCTCTCTCCAATTTTTTTATGTAGTCACTTGGTACTATGAATTTGCCTCTTAGAACAGCCTTCACTGTGTCCCATAAGTTTGGGCGTGTTGCCTTTTTGTTTTCATTCAATTCTAGAAAGTCATTGATTTCTTCCTTAATTTCTGTTTCAATCCACTTTCCGTTCAGTTTTGATATGTTCAGTTCTGTGGCTTTGCAAGGTTTCGGTCGTTTTCACCATCATTCTGAGGTGGTCAGATAGCATACAGGGTGTTGTTCCAATTTTCTTGCATCTGTTGAGACTGGCTTTGTGTTGAGAACGTGATCAATTTTGGAGAACGTTCCATGAGCTACTGAAAAAAAAAGATATTTTGAGTGAGATGTTCTGTAAATATTTGTTAGGTTCACTTGCTTTAGTTACATTTCTGTGTAGTTGTTTGTCTGGATGACCTGTCTATTGGTGAGAGTGGGGCATTGAAGTCTCCCACGTCAGTGATTCTTTTATAAACTGAGACAGTGCTCTGTTCAGTGTAGAGATGATAATGTCCTTTTGGTTGATTTTGTTTCCTTTGATGAGTATGTAGTGTCTTTCCCAATGTCTTGCGATATGTTTTGAAGGCTATTTTGTCAGATATTAATATAGCTACACTAGCTTGCCTCTTACCTCTATTTGCTTGCAATATACTTTTCATCCTTTTACTCTGAGGTAATATTATCTTTGATGTTAAGGTGTGCTTCTTGAATGTAGCAGAAAGATGGATCCTGTTTTGGGTATTCATTCTGTTAGTCTGGGTCTTTTCATTGGGGAATTAAGACCGTTTATGGTTATGGTTATCAGTGAGCAGTGTTTGATGATTCCTGCTATTTTGTTGTGTGGTTTTTTTTTCCCCCTCTCTTGATTTGCTGATCTGGGATTGTTTCTATCTTGTGGATTTTTTTTTTTTTTTTTTTTTGGTGTGGTTAACCTTTTTTTTTTTTTTTTTTCGGAGCTTGGAACTGAACAGGGCCTTGCGGTTTAAACTGAGCTAAATCCCCAACCCCGTGGTTAACCTCTTAAGGTTGAAGTTTTCCTTCTATTAACTTCTGTAGGACTGGATTTGTAGATAGAAACCGCTGAAATTTAGTTTTATTGTGGAGTATAGTTTTATTGTGGAGTTTTATTGATGGGTATAGTAGTCTGAGTTGGTATTCGTGGTCTTCTAGAGTCTGTAGAACATCTTTCCAGGCTCTTTTGGCTTTCAGAGTCTCCATTGAGAAGCCAGGTGTTATTCTAGTAGATCTTTCTTATATTACGTGGTATTTCCCCTTGATGCCTTTTAATATTCCTTCTTTGTTCTGTATGTTTGGTGTTTTGATTATTATGTACTAGGAGAATTTCTTTCCTGGTCCAGTCTATTTTATGTTCTTTATGCTTCTTGTAGACACCTCCTTCTTTGGGTTATAATTTTTTTTCTATTATTTTTTTTGAAAATATTTTCTATGCTTTCAACCTGCTTTTGTTGTTGTCATTTGTTTGTTCATTTTTCTTCTTTCTATGTTCCTGCTATTCCTCAATTTGGTCTTTCATGGTATCCCAGATTTCCTTGATGTTCTTTGCCTAAATTTTTTTTTTTTTTTAGATTTAACATTTTGTTTCCATTGAAGTATCCATTTCTTCTACCTTGTCTTCAGTGCCTGAGGAGACTGAGGATCTGAAGCTTTCCCTTCCTTCTCTTGTTTTTTGTTGTTGAGGCTTGCCTCTGAGGTTCTTCTTCGAGTTTCTGCAGTTTTGATTTCCAGATTTTGCTCACTTTGGTTTTTTTTTTTTTTTTTTTTTTTTTTGATTCTATTTCTGCTTGCCGTGGACTGTTTTACTCCTCTCCTCTTTCACTGATTATTTGTGTTTCTATAGATTTCTCTCAGGGATTTTTGTTCATTTCCTCTTTAAGGCCCTCTATCTTATCCATAAGGGCTGCTTAAAGTCCTTGCCTTGTGCTTCAGCACATTACACTTATCAGGACCGACTACTGTGTGTAGTAGGGCTGCTGGGCTCTGTCTAGTAAGGACATATCGTCCCAGCTGTTAGCGTGTTTTACACTGGCATCAAGGCACGTGAGTTTGGGATCATTATAGTTCTAGGTACTGATGTCTGTTCTTGTCCTTCTTGGGTGGCTGTGTTATTCCTTGGTTTTTGTTGCCCTCTCTGGTTCTTAGCAAGCTGCGGATGGCTGTGTGTTTGCCTTGTAGAGAATCATTCTGTGGGTGATGCCGCTGGGAGTTCTATATAGAATATGTTTCTAGGTATTGGCAGCTGACACTTGGGAATAGGGGTGGGCTACAAGGGGGAGACACTGAAAGGGGTCTTCCACAGGAAAGAGGAAAGCAAGGTGTGCCATCAGGATCTTCTAAGTTCCTGTGGAAGGGAGGTAGACCATGAGGAGAGGCAATGGTAGGTAGACTGTTCTGGAGCTGAGGATGAGAGTGGGCGTTGGCTGTGGAAGAAAGGAGGAGACTGAGGATCTGAAGCTCTCTCTCTTACCTGCTTCCCCAGCCTACTTAACGTCTCTGGCAGGCTGGACTGGTGGTTTTCCAAAGGATGCCTGCTGGAATTAGGGCTGGGACAGCAGGATGAGTCCAGAGAAGGTTGGAGGAGATGCAGAGATGAAGAGGGAGACCACAGCTTGTGGTCTGCTACAGAGCTGGGAGTGAGACTGGGAGATTGGATTGGAGACAGAAGAGAGAGGTGAGGATCTGCAGTCAGCCTAGGTGCTTCCCTGGCCAGCCTGGCTTCCCAAGGAATTAGTGTATTTCTTAAGAGTATGTTTATTCAAAGCCTGCCCCACGTATGGCGCATATAGATAGATAGATAGATAGATAGATAGATAGATAGATAGATAGATATCCACCAAAACTAGATAAGATGGATAAAACTAAGAAGTTCATGCTGACAGGAACCGGATGTAGATCTCTCCTGAGAGATACATCTAGAATATGTCAAATACAGAGGTGAATGCCAGCAGCAAACCACTGAACTGAGAACGGGACACCCATTGGAGGAATTAGAGAAAGGTCTTGAAGGAGCTGAAGGGGCTTGAGACCCCATAAGAACAACAGTGCCAACCAACCAGAGCTTTCAGGGACTAAAGCACTACCTAAAGACTATACATGGACAGACCCTGGGCTCCAACTGCATAGGTAGCAGTGAATAGCCTTGTTGGGGCACCAGTGGAAGGGGAAGCTCTTGGTCCTGCCAAGGTTGGACCCCCAGTGAACGTGATTGTTGAGGGGGTGGTAATGGGGGTGGATGGGGAGGGGAACACCCATATAGAAAGGGAGGGGCAGGGGTTAGGGGGCTGATGGACAGGAAACCAGGAAAGGGAATAACATTTGAAATGTAAACAAGAAATACCCAATTTAATAAAAATGGAAGAAAAAAAAAGAGTATGTCTATAAGTGGTTTTCTGAGTTCATTATATCCTAATAAAAATGTTATTTAAAACAGTAAGTGAAATGTAATTCCTTCCTTCCTTTAATTTAGAATTCTTTTTTTTTTTTTCTTTTCTTTTTTTTCGGAGCTGGGGACTGAACCCAGGGTCTTGCGCTTGCTAGGCAAGCGCTCTACCACTGAGCTAAATCCCCAACCCCTAATTTAGAATTCTTAATGGTGTTGGTAAAGATGCCATACAAGGCATAAGCCCATTCTTAAATCATTTTGGATAGAATACAACTGTAAGCTTATTGGTTTGTTGAATAATTAACAACATAATTTGACATGAGAAGTTATGTTATAATAATTTCTATATATGTGAACTCACATGTGTGTATGACCCATTCTGTTCTTTTTTCAAATAACACAAACATGCTATAAATACTCTCAACAGAATTATACAATATGGCATGAGCAAGAAGATAGTCTGTCATATATTACTTCTTATATAGGCTGCGCTAAAAAACAAGACCAACTTAAAAGTAATACAATACTGTGACTCTAACTAAGTTCATGGTAGTTAATAAAGCCTTACTGCATGCTTGGTACTTGAGCCCCACAAATGATTTATTCTGACGATTTCAATGACCTTTCTCAAGTTCATGAATATCAACCATCCCGTGAGGTTTTTACCAGACCTCCAGCGACCAAAGTCAATTTAACACTGTTCAACAACGCTCTCAAGAATATTCATGCTCTCAGTCAACTCTTGAAGAAGTTATCCACACACCCTCACTCCTGAGGCTAAGTCCCATTGACCTTTTCTGCCCTTTCTGATCGAAAGAGGGAGCAGGTCAGTCACTGGTGATGTGAATGTTTCTAGTCCGAAGTTAGCGGACTTTAACATTGTCATCTAGGAACATTGATGCCTTGATTTAAATCCACACGTAGGAATGCACTTTAATGCTTCAGTGGCCAGCGCGGCCAATCCCCTGTTTATGGAACTCCTAATCGTAACAGCTAACAGTCAAAGAACACTGCTGTGGAAGATGCTACTTTAATCTGTACCTGGACTCCACAGCAGATAGTGCTGATATTTTATGTATAAATGAGTTGGGACATGGAGAAAACCAATGGAAATTCACCCAAGTAAAGAAAGGTAGAGCCTGGGTCAAACAGGGCAGGTCCCTGTTGGCATTTATACGGTTAAATTCCCATGGTACATTTCTTCAAACAAACAAAACCCAGATGTTCAGATTATAATATCTGGATTTGTATTTTTGGATGACTTCACATTCCCAGGATCAGTAGATGAACTGTTAGAGCCTCCTTCAGGGACATTTTCAGGCATTTCCTTATGGAGAAATGCCTGAAAATGTAGTGAAATCATCTGTTGTCCGGAACCAAATTATCTAGATTCCCCACTAAGAAACAGATCATTTCATCAAACATACCAGAAACTTGCAAGAATGAAAAAGATCTCAATCTACCCCTCAGATCAAAATCACTGCTTACAATCAAGCCGTGGGTTTTTATTAGCATAGCTTCAATTTGCTTGATCTCAAATAATCTATGTCCTGCTTCTTGCTTACTCGTGCAGCAAAGGACATCACTAATAGAACATGGCCTCTCACTGTCTGAGTAAAGACTGGAAACGCCTGCGCCACCATGTCAAACTTAGGTAGCGTGCTGCTTGTAATTCTGAACAAATTGGTAAAAAATTCAAGAGTTAGTTGATGCCAATGTTGCTTGAGTGCCAGGCTAGGCCGGCCCACTAGAGCCTGCTGCAGTTTGCAGTAATAGGCTGCAAGATTGCAAGGCCTGATTCAGGTTCAATGATGAGCAATGAAGATAAGGTGAGTCTGTCTATAGTTTATATGTGCCCAATTATCTAAGCCAGTAAGTAACAGCAATACGAATGTGAGAGTGGCAAGTCTCCCAGTGTCTGCTTTGCTCTTTTCAGAGGTCAGGGCAGCAGAGTTCCAGGGAAGAGCCCCTACAGATTCTACCCCATGGAGTTTGAGCCCCAAGTAGAGGCCCAAGCAGTACTGAAAGGCTTCATCTTCTCATCCATCAAAAACAATGAACACCCAGTAAGCACCACATACTGTAGGCCACACGGTCAAGTTTGTATTCCAGCCACTGAAAGCCAAGCAAATGGAATTAGTAAATAAACTCTGTAATACATTAAAAGATGGTGAGAGACATAGGAAAAAGTCCTAGATCTGACCATAGGGAGGAAGGAGAGTTGTGAGGAAGAGTTCCAGCCTAAAAGCCAGGGTTGGGCATGGCACGGTAAGTTTTGTGTGCATTAGACCTGCACAGCTGCCCTTGGACCTGCTCTCAAAAGAGCCTACACCTGGCTCAGTATTCTGTAGACATCAGATTGAAATTCTCCATAAGCTATTGCTTGGGCTTGGGTTTCTAAAGCCAAAGCAGGAACACACATTTGAACAGAGACAGTGCTCCCACCATGAGTGTCTGCTGAGTTTGTCAAGATTCTTATTAAAATGTAGCACTGGATAAGGTTGACAGTGGTCATGACAGATTGTCATGAGTGGTCACTTGTTATAGCTGTGGAAGTCAGCAAAGCCAGCGAGGAGTAACCAGGGAGGTCATTGACCTTGTGGATTTCCCAATGGGCAGGTAAGGATGCAAATTAACAGCCCAAACAAGGGCATGAGGGCTGGTGTGATGGGTGCTCCATTCCTGACTTGTGCGAACCAGGGGAAATTAATCTCACGCCAGATCCAAGGTTAAAACCCTTACTGCAAACTACAGTGGACACATTAAGTCAGAACATACGACTTCCTAATAAAGGATGAAACATGCCAATGTCCAGAGATGGGGAAGCTGGATGAGAAATTAGAACAACAGAGTTAAATGGCACAGTGTGTGAAGATGTTACAATGAAACCCACTAACTTAAAAAAATACTAACTTAAAAAAATCAAAAACGACAGTGGCTAAGAACGCTCTACAACTCCTGCTCAGGGCTGATGTTTTCTACTTGAAAGTTTTTCGGTTGTTGTCTTTGTTATTTGTTTGTTTGTTTGCTTGCTTTTGAGACAGGGTTTCTCTATGTAGCTCTGGCTGTCCTAGAACTCACTCTGTAGACCAGGCTGGCCTCGAACTCAGAAATCCACCTGTCCCTGCCTCTACCTCTACCTCTACCTCTGCCTCTGCCCTCTGGCCTCTGCCCTCTGCCCTCTGCCTCTGGCTCTGCCTTGAGTGCTGGGATGAAAGGTGATTGTCACCACCTCCAGGCTACAATGAAGTTTTAATTATTTGTAAATAATAATAATAATAATAACAATAACAATAATATCAGAGTAATAACTTGATGGCTGAAAGACATGGACAGAATCCTGGATTGAAACGGGGTGAGCACAGAGATGTTTATGGTGCTACTACCCTTCAGCGTTCTGCTGGAAATACTGTGGCTTGTGGAGGGTGTTCAGCTCAGCGAGGTCATAAATAAACCCAAGAGGAAAGACGGCAGGGAGAAGTGACTCGAGTCAGATCTGAGACTGCTGCTCTGTCCACGCTGCACGAGGAGTCCTTATCCTTAGGGGAAATACACTGAGTGTACTGAATTAACTGTGCCTGCCTAAACTGACCACTTCAGTGGACCTCATGTCATTTGCTCATGTACATGTCCCTTACCAATTCATTCCTCTCTTACAGTGGCCCTGGAAATGTGCATTTGTTGTTAAAACAAACAAAGGAACCTTCTGTACCACCTAATTTTCGAGTGACACTGAGTTCCTACCAGGACACAGGACTGCCAGGCTCAGCAGGGTCGTCCCTGCCCTTAGTTTGGAGAGGGGGTGGGAGGCTATTGTTTGGATCCAGGAATGGCCGATCTACACTGGACCATTCCTTCTCCACCTAAGCCCTGAGGGAACTGCAATCCAGGAAGGAGTTAAGTCAGAAAGAGGGAAAATATCTCAGCAGCATAGCCTTTAAACAAAAGACATGGAAATGGAGGCTCCTCTGTGTAGGGAGAAAAATTTCCCTTTTCATCCTTATGGATAGCCAGAGGGGTTATTATTGAGAATATGGGTAAAGTTACTGCCAGTCTGTGCTGCTGCTCGCGTTTAAAAAGAAACTATGGAAACCAAGAGGAGGAATATTAATTAAGTTCAAATCTGGAATGTCTGTGCCAGGCGGGGATGAATGAATTCGACGAAGCAACCTGTTGGGTTGAAACTCAGTGTTTTGTTTGCAATTAAAAGAGTGCTGAACTTTTCATAGATTAACACTTTTTGCAGTAATCTTATTAAAAGGTTATTTCTTCATGAGATTAGTTCTGGAATGTGATTTTTTTTTTCTATTTAAAGAACCAGTAGACATTTTCTTTACCCCCCCCCAACAATTGTAAGTAGCTGCGTTATTAACTATACCCCCCCCAGAAGAAAAAAAGTTTACTATGCTTACAAATGTTAACGCGTTTACTCGTTAAAAACAACACCAAATGGCACAGACTGGCAAATGCTCGAACACCTCAGACCAGGGAGTCTTCCCCCACCTCTAATGGAAGAAATCTGTTACCGGTCTTGTGGGTCATTCAGAGATTTCGTTTGCAAACATTACTTCTCTCACCTGTAAACCAAAGCCACCTACAAGTTACTGGACCTGTTTTAACTTTTTATTTTTTCAAGGTCCTGTGGTTTGAAAAACATAAACTTTCCAAGGTCCTTCGAAAGTTACATCTTCTAAGAGTTATTTATAGCACACTTTTCTAAGACCATTTCCAGTACTGACTGAAAGACAGAAGCCCAAGTGGACAGTTATTCACCTAAATAAATCTAGAATAGCGTCAGTGGCCACTGCGGGGGCGTTCAAAGGATGTTCCCACTTTACAACGTGAATAAGTTGTGGTCGTCTTAGTTCTCGGACTAATTTGCTTCTTTCCGGTAGGGGGATAGCAATGTTGAGGAAAACACTGACTAAACTGGAAATCAGCTCGGTTTAGGAAACGGAAGCTGCATTCTAAACACAGACAGCGTCCTAAGGGCTCTGCTTGCCCGTTCGTTCGTTCGGCTCTGCTCGCACGTTAAGCAGCGTGCCTGGCTGATGGGCTGCCGCAGCTGCGAACAATGCACTTCTCATGGATGGTAGGAGGGAGGCAGTCTTGTTTCAAGTAATACTATTTCTGGGCGGTAATCCAAAATGCGCAGTAGGCAGAAGTTAAAAGGAAGCGCTTGCTTTTAGGTTTTTAAAATATATCCCTTAATCCCGGGTGATGATTGACAATCATGATTTAGAGTATGAGGGGCCGCTCTTTAATCCAGTAAGTTTGATGTTATTTGTGTATCTAGTAGGGCTTTTATTCCACTAAAACTAAGTGGAAGCCTGTGCAATTGATGCCGCATTTCAGAATTGATTCTTGGCCTGTGCTCTATTTACAGATTAGTGAGCACACAGGATCCGGCCTCCTCGTCTTTTTGAAATTTAAAGGTCTTGAAAGGCACATTTACAATTAAAATGTTTCTCGCTGTGTACGAGTGTGACCAGGAAGTGACGTTTTCCCCCTGTGATTTAATTTTTTCCCCCTAAACCAGAAAAGAAGCAGTTTGTAAGATTTTTCTAATATGATTATCAAAACGCAACATTAACCGTTCTGTTTACAGATGGCTGAAGTATTGTCATCCATGCCTTTGTGCAGCGCGTTGGGAGCACATTTGAGACATTTATTGAATTGCCCCCAAGCCTTTTGTTCCCTCCAGATCTCCACTGAAGCTTTTCTGGAGACTAGCTCACTGTGCAGCCATTGTGCGCCTATTGTTTTCATCGGCGGTGACGATACCCTTACCAAAAGGCCCACATGATTAAACCATCATCTCGGAATCAGGAAGTCCAAAGCTAAGGTATAAACAAACAGAGGGTGCAGAGTGAGGGGTGCGCCCTATGGTAGGAACGGGACATGGTTCTCAGAGTCCCTCGCACTGTCCTCTCTTCAATCCTTCTAAATAAAACCAACTGGCCTTAGAAGTGAGAGGTAGTAATGAAAGGCCGGAGCGACAGAGTTTTGCCTGCACTCTGAGGGTTTTTAACTGGGAGATTCTTAAAGTCGAACACGTTCATTGGGAGCTAGTGAAACAGAGAGAGTGCTGTGATCCCTGGTTCAGAGCCGCCCCTGTGGCAGACACAGTCTTTTGTTATATTTGCCTTGTCTAGTCGTAAGGTTCTGGGCTTCAGGGCTAAAACACTTCCCAGGAGATGTGGCAGCCCTCGGGGGCTGTGTGGAAGGGTCTCCTGAAGCCTCTGGAGGGGGGACCTGGGTGAGACAAAGAGCCAGGGTTTGCTTTGTGTTTTGCAATTAAGTGAGCAAAACTTTCTGTTATAAAAAGAAAGTGATGGGTCCTTTTTTGTTTCTTATATATTCTAATGTGATAGGTGTTTACAGTCCTGCTTTCTGTTAACATTTTGAAAGGCTCTTGTGGGGGGTGGGTGCTTAGGGAATTCTGTATTTGATATTTAAAGGCTAATAAAAAAAATCCAATTGATAGGGAAGCCATGTCAGACTATCGGCTGGAAACTAGCTATCAGTCCATATCCTTTTTTTGGCCTGGAGACGTTCAGGTCTTGTCATGAATGGCTGAGTAACTATCATGAATTGCTACTGGCCTCAGCTCTGGCCGATTGATTCATAAGAACCGGGCAGGGAAGTCATCAAATCTTAATGAGGGTTTCGGAGACCTGTGATAGGTGGGGCTGAATCTAAGCTCAAGGATTAAATCCAGACTCCTTGGACTGCCAGGGAAAAGACGATGGCCTTCATGCTAGGAGCCAGACGAGACAGGTGGCTTTCCTTTGCCCAAAGGATACACCCCCCCCACACACACACACCTTACACTCTCACGGCATCTTCCTTGAAGGTGCCTTAAGTGTCACCTTTGCCTGCTGGCTGTAGCCATTGAAATCTCCAAATTTGTAGCCTCTCGCTCTTCATACAACACTCACACACAACACACTCACACACATACACACAGTCACACATACACACATATACACACAAACTCACATACACACATATACACACTCACAGACACACATATACATATTCACACACAGACCCACACACATACACTCACACACATATACACCCACACACATACACACACACACTCACACACACACATACACACATAATATACACACACTGACATACATATACATACACTCATACAACACATTTACATACATACACACACACTCACACACACATATACGTACACTCACACAACAGACTCACACACATACACACACGTACACACACATATAATACACACACATTGACACATATAAATGTACACTCACACACATACACACATGTACACAATCACACACACTCACAGACACACACATACATACACATAATACATACACACTGACACACATATATGTACACTCACGTGCGCGCACACACACGCGCGCACACACACACACACACACTACTCACCCCTTCAGCTATCATCACCCCTGGTTTCTTTATTTGCTTCCTACCTGCCCTTCCTCTTACCTGTGAGTTCTTACAGCCCAGCACAGCATTAGGGAGTGATCTACTGACTGAGGGAGTTGCTAACCAGATGAATAAATGAATGAATGGATTTTCTTAATGAGATAAAGGCACTATGTACTCTGAACCCAGCACTCATCTAGCACACAGTACTCGCTGGAGTGGTAGCAATCTCAAGCCTTTCTTACTCCCGCTGCAGAAGACTCATCGAGTTTGCGTTCAACATTCTAATGAATTACTTGCTTACGGTGATCTTACTTTTATCCACACTTCACAGAGGCAGCAACTCTGAAGCCAGGAAAGCATTATCCCTCGTGAAGACACATGATCAGTGCCCACAGGGCAGGCAATCAAACTCAGACCACCTCGTTCTAAACCCATGCACCTACCAAAACCAGTCAGAAAGCTCACGGTCATTATATGAATGAATGAGTGAGTGTGCTCCTTACATGAAAGAAATTATTATAAAAGGTAACAGTATAGCCTGCCCAGAAGCAACCAACCCTCATGACATCAGTAAAAACCTGATATCTATAGGGGCTTGGTTGGGAAGGTTGCTGAAAAGAGAAGTTTAATATCTACTTAGGAGAAATGGGTCAATCTGGCAAGGATGCTGTTTTCTTCTTCCTTTTAAATTTTCTCTGAAGCCAGATGTGGTGGTGGACATCTTGAATCCCAGCATACATGAGACAGAGGCAGGCAGATTTCTCTGAGTTCAAGGCCAGCTTGGTCTACAGAGTGAGTTCCAGGACAGCCAGAGATACACAGTGTTACCCTATGTCAAAATAAAATAAAAATAGGTAAATAAGTAAGTAAATAAATAATTTTTATCTGAAAGATTGTCCGCAATTTTATTGTTTCTAATATGCTTGTGCCACAGACATTTGTCTAACTTTTCTGCCTAGTAGCTGCCCCTATGTAAAGAGCGATGCTATTATGAAAGTACTGACAGATGTCACCAGCACAGGAAAAGTCACATAACACAGCAGCCCTCAGCCTCAGCTTTGAATCCATTTGTTGAACTACTACCGTGAGGTCCATCCTGACTCTAGTCCAGGGTACCCTGGGAACCTCCGCCAGGACCTCTTACTCTCTTAGCGGAAGGCTGAAAGACGTGGACAGCTGTCTGAGTCAGGGCTCGAGGAAAACGGTCTGACAACGGGAAAACCAAACCAGAGCGACTGGAGGAATGAGGGTCAGCAACACGAACACCAGACAAAGCTTCACGTGTGGGAGAAGCTGCCACAGGGGGCTAAGATAAAGTCAAACTCAGAATCTGAAGAATGTCCCAATAATTGGGCCCACAGAACTCATTGATGATGATGGTGGTGGTGGTGATGATGATGATGATGGTGATGATGATGATGATCTCAGAGGCAGGAGGATCAGGAGTTTAAAGTCACTTTCAGCTACACAGCAAGTCTGAGGCAAAGCTACTTGGGTTAATATCTCCAAGCCCTGCAAAAGGAATCTCCTCCTCAGGGAGCAATTTTATTCTTTTTTTTTTTTTTTTTTTTTTCCGGTGCTGGGGACCGAACCCAGGGCCTTTTGCCCACTAGGCAAGGGCTCTACCACTGAGCTAAATCCCCAACCCCAGGGAGCAATTTTAACACAGGGGTCATTCCTTGCTTTATAGCTTTCATTCTGCTACACCAAACTCATAACCTGCCTGAAAAATCCCACTGTTAGTGCTTCATTGTGATATTTTTTAAAAGACCAAGTATTTCTGGAAAGGGTCACATAATGAGCTTTTCCATGAATGGACATACTATGACTTTCAGCCCTGGCTGCAGGTTGGAAACGCAGGGAGCACTGCTCTGTTGGTTTTGTTCCATGTGTACCTCCATATACCCCGTCAGAGACTCTGGCAGCTGGTCAAGGATGGGGGTGGGGTCGGGCCCAGGCGTGTGTGTGTGTGTGTGTGTGTGTGTGTGTGTGTGTGTGTGTGTGTGTGTGTGTTTTAAATGAAAGGTGCCTTTCATGTGCGGCTCAAGTTGTGTTCCATCGGTTTTGAGTGTGAAAAATTTGATCATCTCCTTTCTGGAGGGCAAGTTTTGATTGGGAAGGGCAGAAAATGGAGTTTGGCTGAAGGGACGTAGGGAGAAGCACCTGGGGTGGTTCTAGGGAAGTGGGGGGAGTGCAGATTAGGATGGGGTGGTGCTGAAAATAAACTATTTGTCAGCTTTGCCTAGGGCTGGCTCTGACCCAGGACGTGAGGGAGATAAGAGGCAAGGAGGAGACTGAGCTTAGGAGGGGACGTGCATCTTCATAAATACATATTTAAAGCTCTCTCCCAGCGTTCTTCACGCCACTGGGTCCTGGAAGTTGACCACCTTTAACAAAGCCATTTTAGTCCTGAAGTAATGGTTCTTTCTGCTTTAACCCTAAAGGAAAAACTTCAGCCAAAGTGAGGATTAAAGTCTATCTATGGGCCCTGGTGAGTGAGGTGCTCTGCTTACAGATCCTGTGGGATGGTTTAGGTGGGGAATAAACTTCACCATGTTACTGGGAAATCACTGTGTGTGTGTGTTTTCTTTAAATCCAATTTCTTTTTTTTTTTTAAATCCAATTTCTTTAATTGTTTTTATTTGCTCCTCCATGTTTGCAGACACCACTTGCCCTGTTTTTCTGTTGTTTTCATTTGGCAAGAACGTTGATGAGCTCAGAGCTTCGCTGTATCTCCCCTCTGCTACCTCTGAGAGGCACTGTGGCATTGTGCATTGAGCTCCCGCAGTCTGGGTTGGAAGCCAGCTCTGGACCTTGGATGAGGCACATGAGATTCCATGTCCCATCTGTAAAATGGGAACCATATCATTTCTAACGCAGACCCGAGGCTTCAGTGGTGTCACAGGTGAAACTGCTTTGTCAACGTGATCGACATGACAAGGAAAGGAGTGGGCTATTTGAAGAGGATACGAGTTGCTCTCTGTGCACCGCTTTAAAACAGATGTGCTGGTCTGACCTGAGGCCCAACTGAGGTCTCGGCTCAAGGTCATCATCATGGTGCCCTAGAACACCATTCACAGGGTGTTCTGCATCAAGGTCTGGACCAGGCAGACTGAAACGATGGATAAACTGAGTTTGTATCTTCATCCTTGGGTATCAGATCAGAGTTCCCTCTTGAGATCATCATCATAGCTGTAGTCCACCAATCTCTCAGCCCTTTAGGGAATAGTTTCTTGATCCCTCACTCTTCGGGGATGTGATAGTCTCTCAGTCCATACAGTCAGTGCAACATCAGGGTAAAGCAGAGCTCCACTGGTGTGTTTAGGGTTGTCTGTGAGAATTGTGTGAGGATTCTAACCTGTAGAAAGAAAAAGAGAACTGAATGGGAAACATGTTCTTTGTTGTCTCCTGCCCCAAGACGACCTACTCTTGTACTCTTGATTTAGGACAATGGTTCTCGAGTGGGAGCTCCAGACCAGCAGCATAGACATCAACTTCACCAAGGGAAGTTGGTTAAATGCTAAGTCACCAGTAGCTACATCACAAAACTCTTGAACTAGAAGCTCTGGGGATAGAGCCTAGCAGTCTGCCTTAAGCAAGCCTTTCAGGAAATCGTGATGTTCCTAACACAGGAGAATCATTATTTCACAAATAAACTACCCAGAAAGCCATGCTCACCCGTTTCCTTTGACTCCATGGAAAATACAGATGATGAAGGCAGGGGGTGACCCAATGGAAGAGTGCATTCTTGATAGTATACACAGCTATGAGTTCAATCTCCAACACCACACACACACACACACACACACACACACACACACACACACGCATACACGCACACAGACAACACACACACACACAGACACACACACAGACATACACATACACACACAGACATACACACACAGACACACATGCATGTACATGCACACACACACACAGAGAAAGCGGAGAGAGAGGACGGCCCTCAGACACTTCTCTGAGGCATTGCCAGTATAGTCATCCCTGTGGGAGATGGGCTATATTGAGTATATATTGGTCACTATCAACTGTACTGAAGAAAGTTTAAGCTGTTTTGCACTCATGAGCCTGGCTTCTTCTTAGAGTGTGCCTCCAAGCTAATGAATTTAGGGCGAAACTCTTGGCCTAGTGGGTAATTTTTGAGGAAAAAAAGAGACAGGGTTTATAGAACTGAGGCAGCCTTTGGAATTCTATAGTCCACGGGTAGAATTAACTCCAGGATGATGGCTGCGAACAGTAAACTCATTTCTAGTCTGAATGCTACTTCGTTTCTTCCCTTCTGAACCCGAGAGGGCAGTTCAGGTAAAGAGAACCGACCTTGGATGTGTGACCTTTTTTTACTTGCCTTGTCTTGGGCAAGTAAATTATCTTTGTTCCAGTGATCGTAAAAATAGACGGGGTGGGGTGGGGTGGGGTGGGGGGGCGTTGTAAGGTGATGACTGATTCCTTAGGTCTCTCATAAACTGACCTCCTAAAAACTCCGCTCCCAAGAGCATTCCATACCACTCTCAGTTATCTGCTCCTTCCTAACCGTCACCTGATCTCACCACCGTCCTTTCTCTTGCAAGGAATCGTGTTTGCCGTAGAGTGGAACAGAGCCTTCCCCGGCACCCTGTGTCTCCCAGGGTTGGTTTCGCCACAGCGCATGACTATAGGAGCCCAAATAGCCAGTAAGAGTTTCACTGGCCTGGGTCTTGCGTCCTCAAGGAAGGAGCAGCTGCCTTGGGCTTCTCCCTCAAACTGTGGGTCTCTGGGAGCTTGGCTTCACCCAGCGCCTGGACTCCGCGGCATTTACTTTCAAGACTTGCAACCTTGGGAAGAAAAGCTTGTGATTTCTCTCCCTGGGTAAAAGTGCATTTTGTTATCTGACCTCAAGAAATAGCATGAAATTAACTTATTTCCCCCTACCCTTGGTTAAAAGAAATGTAATTTTTTTCTGTGACTCTCCCCACATTTGGTAATATCTGACCATAAATAGTTTTAGGACTAGAGAGGGCCAAGCAAATAAAACAGCCTTGCCCATGGGCTGGAGGGGAAAAAAAATTCCACCCAACAAATTTAAATTGCCTGTCCTTTGATCATGACGCTTATTGGTGGCCTGAAGGAGGATAGCACCAGTGGGCTGAGGGCTGGAATTTCCATTTCTATCACGTTTTCTTTACCCACTGGCGTGGCGATCTGGACTGTTGGTCATGTTCTCTAAGTGGCTTGTGTGACTTTCGGCTTCTGAGTCGTGCAGGAGAGCTGTGCAGGCCAGCACGTTAGAGCCTAAGGTTCTTGTTTCCCATAGGATCGCCATTCTGATCTTCCTATCTGAGACGTCACATATGGAAGCACACAGGCGTGAAAACGTCCTTGTGTAACACAGCACCGTCAGTGTAGATGATGAAAAATATAATTAAATCAAATTAAAATAAGATATAAAAATAACCATATAGCAGCCTTAAAAAATTAAGTGGCTAAAACATGAGCTACAGAATGTAAGAAGAAATTGAGCAACACAACCTTGTTCTGAGCCACAAGGAGTAAGGAATTGAGCTACCCAAGTCCATTCCCTTGCCTATCTTGCTTGTTCTCCAAGGACAGCAATTCCCAAATGCCCCCTGATAATTGCCTGTCCTCTCTTTGACCCAGTGAACGCTGGCAGCTGGGAAGAGATGGGGTGTGCAAAGTTCCCTCTGCGTCCTAATGTTTCTCCTGAAGTCTTGCCGGTTCACCCCAGCTCCACCAGAGAACCAAGCCGGGGAAAGCCTTTCCGGTCTTGATATCTCTAAATTATTGGGGGCATTCTGTAATGAGACTGCTTCTACACTCAGAGTAGGAAACTAGTCAATCTATATTTGATTAATTAAATAAAACAAAAGTAACACGCATACCCTAGGAGAAAAAAATGCTAATTTTAATTAAATTCTTAACTTTTCCCTCAGCCTCATTTTATCGGTGAAGCTTTTACATCGTGTGTGTGTGTGTGTGTGTGTTCGTTCTAATGAAAGATAGAGGCACAGAGAGGTCAGTGATTTGCCTCAGATCACACAATGCAACAGGAGTAGATGTGAGGCCGGGTAGTAAGTAGGGATACTCAGCCCAAAACTGTTTCTTCCTGTGCCTGGAAGTATTTTTTTTTAAAGAGAATAAAAAGCAAACAAAAGGATCCTCGGACTCACAAGACGACAGGTTCTTTACACTGCTCCAGTTTTAGAGGCAGCTTTCCTCACAGGAACACACCAGGCACTTCCTTTGTGTTCTAAGAAAAGTGAGATGGAAAATGGAATATGTGTCTCACACCCTAGTATCTACCAAGTACTCAGCTCATGTGCTGTATCAGGAGCTGTAGACAACACATGCGCATGCGCGAGCATGCGCAAACACACACACGCACGAGCGCATACATGGCTCTGTTCCATTAAAACTTTATTTGCAAAGACAGCCATGTGGGCCATGGGTTGCTGCCCTTCTTGTCTGAAAGCTTCTTGAAATAAATTTTCTGCAGTGGGCAGACGGGGGCGCTAATCACAGAAAAAGGGGGAAGAGGCCGTCAGCTGGAGACGAGGAGCTCTCACCCAGGATTGCCCACTCGAGCTGTTCAATGTCTAGAACCATGCTTTTAAAACATGGCTCTTGTCCTCCAATTGGAAACCAGAGGGCATTAGTGAGGGAACTTGGAGTGCCTTGTTCTAAAACACAACTTTTAAATGAGAGATGTCCCTCAGGGAAAAATATATCCAACATGTCCATGGTTCCTGAATATGGTGTATCTGTAACTCTACAATAAGTGTGTTTATGTAGCCACGGTGTAGTTTCATGGAGATTGCTTCCAAGTCTGTGGGTGCTCAGGTCTCTTCTCTAAAGGAGCAGTCTTTGCACATAACCTAGAACAGCCCCCTTTCTGCCATATCGTCTCTAGCTTACATAAAGTGCTTATGCCAATATAATTGTTATGCATGATATTTAGGAAATAATAACAACAAAACACCCATGTATCAAATTAAAGGTACACACAATATATATATATATATATATATATATATATATATATATATATATATATATATGTATCATGGTGTACTGAAGATTGAACCCAAGGCCTCATGTATGCTAGGCAAGCACTTTATCACTAAGCTGTAGAACCAGCCCTCCCATATTTTTTCTGTCTAAGTTGGTTAAATCCACACATATAGAACCCACAGTTGCAGAGAATCAAATGTATGCTATGAAATTCAATAGCGAAACTTCATCCTCAGTAGTTACTTTCACAGAAAATAAAACTGGTTGCCCTTTGTCCAGCAGAATCAGGCATCCCGGGTCCACACTGCGTCTGCTTGCAGTTCAGGGTTGGTTTATCCTAGGCGAGAGTGAACCACAGGAGCAGGGAGGGACCTATGGCCCTCTGACTGCCTGCATCAGAGGGACTGTCTGTCAGGTTAATAGAACATGACAGAGGCAAGGCCGTGTGGGGCCCAGGCGGTGAGGACAAGGGCTGGAATCTGAGGTCGTCGTCACCTTGATGGGTTTGGTAGGTGGTAAGGAGATATTTAGTGGGGGGAGAGAGAGAGAGAGAGAGAGAGAGAGAGAGAGAGAGAGAGAGAGAGGAAGAGGAGAGGAGAGAGAGGGGGAAAGAGAGAGAGAGGGGAGGAGAGAGAGGGAGGAGAAAAGGAGAGGAGAGGAGAGAGGAGAGGAGAGGAGAGAAGAGAGTCATATAGCAGACAAGAGAGCAACTCAGAGGTGAAGTCTGCAAACCTTGGACTTCATACCTGTCGGATGCCCCTTCCAAAGGCCATCTGACTCCTCTTCCTAGCTGCAGGCAGCCTCTCCCACTGATTAAATTCTGTGTTGTGCAGTGACCTATTCTGGGGAATCTGCAGAGTGGTCAACTCATCTTGGACCTCATGACATAAAGGAGACCGACCAGGAGGGTCAGTAAAGCTGCCATCATGCTGGTATGAAACAGACTACTCTTCGAGTACCTATCAGCAGTATTTCCAACATGATGTAGGGGCTGATTGAGAATCCTTGCAGGCAACCAAAGTTGAAAGCCAGGTCTTTGAAGTTCATCTTTAGGGTACAACTGCCTGCTACCTCATTTATGACTATGTAATGGCGCTATGTAAAACGACCTCATCTCTATAAAAATCATTTTAGAAGATAATCTTTTCTTCCTTCTGGAATACTGCAGGCACTCGCCTGCCCGCCCCACCTCCCTACTCCCCACCCTAAATATTTTCCTCTGGCTGTCATAAATGCTGGGTGGATGGAGTTGGATGAATTCTAAATTACTTTTAAAAATTGACATTACTTCGCTGCAAGCCAACTTACTTGGTAAGCTGCGTCAGCTAAAGGTCTCCTACCAGTCACTCTGAAGAAGTTACTGCTGTCATATCTGTCCTGCTAATTTAAGCAGAAACTGTAATTAGATTTAAGTGGTCCTGTTTCCACAGAAATGAATGGCAGCATCTGTAGGGAGAGCCAACCCTTCCAAACTCTTTTGGCTACCGGCACTCTACAAGTTAGCAGTGTGGAGTGAGGCCCAGTTCCAGACTCTGTCAGCCTAATTTCATATCTGTGGATGCACAGCACTAAATCCAATCTTCTAAGGCCTGGCCAGGGTGGTTGCAAAGCCAAGCGCATTCCAACTTCTATGCTGGTGGTGTCTCCCGAGGAGGGCACTCTGTGTGTGTGTGTGTGTGTGTGTGTGTGTGTGTGTGTGTGTGTGTGTATGTGTGTCTTCTCAAGCCCTTAGCATTAAGGGAAAAAAAGAATGAGGATAAATTTGGGCAGAAAAATCAGAAAAAATAAAAAGTTATGCTAATAACCAAGTAATTGAAACACAAAGATGGTTTTGATAAAGTTTTTGTTGTTTCTTAGTTGACTACTCTGAGAAAGGAGTACATTGCTTGTGTCTTAAAAGTCTGATAAGTGAGAGTTCCCGGTTTGAGAGTCTGATAGGAGTGGTGTTTTTATTTTGTGGAGAGGGGCTGCTGGCTGGGCTTGTCTGTTCCCAGGTAGGGAGCTAAAAACACTGATTTTTGGGCCTGGGCGGTTGTCCTGTGGGCGAAGTACTTGCTGCAATAGACTAAACACCTGCGTTTGATCCCTTAATCTCACATAATGTTGGGAGCAGACAGTCAACTCTAAAAATTTGTCTTCTGACTGCTACAGGTATGCGTGCATAAATAATAATTAACAATAATAATAAATAACAATTTAAAAACACACAATGTTGAGATATCCCATCATGTATTACAGCTTGAACAATGGAATTGGGAGTCCTTGAGTATCGATGCCTCATGAATATTCTGTAGACACTGGGAAGGACATACATAAACTGTAGATGGCTCAATTTCTCCATGAACCTGCAATATGGCTGGCGCTCTAAACTATGCAAACTCCAAAAACAGTGTGGTATGGATTGAGACCAATAAAGAGTAAAACCTGCTCGAGATGGGAAATGTATGATCTAAAACCTTCACTTACTTCAAACCTGGAGACACATTGGAAGATGGATGGTAC